>NC_092162.1:2379573-2679573 GCF_045791955.1 Oncorhynchus clarkii lewisi | reverse complement strand
GTGAGAGTAGTAGAGAACCCAGTACAGAGGGAGGAGTAGTGAGAGTAGTAGAGAACCCAGTACAGAGGGAGGAGTAGTGAGAGTAGTAGAGAACCCAGTACAGAGGGAGGAGTAGTGAGAGTAGTAGAGAACCCAGTACAGATGGAGTAGTAGAGAACCCAGTACAGAGGGAGGAGTAGAGAACCCAGTACAGAGGGAGGAGTAGAGAACCCAGTACAGAGGGAGGAGTAGAGAACCCAGTACAGAGGGAGGAGTAGTGAGAGTAGTAGAGAACCCAGTACAGAGGGAGGAGTAGTGAGAGTAGTAGAGAACCCAGTACAGAGGGAGGAGTAGTGAGAGTAGTAGAGAACCCAGTACAGAGGGAGGAGTAGTGAGAGTAGTAGAGAACCCAGTACAGAGGGAGGAGTAGTGAGAGTAGTAGAGAACCCAGTACAGAGGGAGGAGTAGTGAGAGCAGTAGAGAACCCAGTACAGAGGGAGGAGTAGAGAACCCAGTACAGAGGGAGGAGTAGTGAGAGTAGTAGAGAACCCAATACAGAGGGAGTAGTGGTGAGAGTAGTAGAGAACCCAGTACAGAGGGAGGAGTAGTGAGAGTAGTAGAGAACCCAGTACAGATGGAGTAGTAGAGAACCCAGTACAGAGGGAGGAGTAGTGAGAGTAGTAGAGAACCCAGTACAGAGGGAGGAGTAGTGAGAGCAGTAGAGAACCCAGTACAGAGGGAGGAGTAGAGAACCCAGTACAGAGGGAGGAGTAGTGAGAGTAGTAGAGAACCCAATACAGAGGGAGTAGTGGTGAGAGTAGTAGAGAACCCAGTACAGAGGGAGGAGTAGTGAGAGTAGTAGAGAACCCAGTACAGATGGAGTAGTAGAGAACCCAGTACAGAGGGAGGAGTAGAGAACCCAGTACAGAGGGAGTAGTAGTGAGAGTAGTAGAGAACCCAGTACAGAGGGAGGAGTAGAGAACCCAGTACAGAGGGAGGAGTAGAGAACCCAGTACAGAGGGAGTAGTAGAGAACCCAGTACAGAGGGAGGAGTAGAGAACCCAGTACAGAGGGAGGAGTAGAGAACCCAGTACAGAGGGAGGAGTAGAGAACCCAGTACAGAGGGAGGAGTAGAGAACCCAGTACAGATGGAGGAGTGGTGAGAGTAGTAGAGAACCCAGTACAGACGGAGGAGTAGAGAACCCAGTACAGAGGGAGGAGTAGAGAACCCAGTACAGAGGGAGGAGTAGAGAACCCAGTACAGAGGGAGTAGTAGAGAACCCAGTACAGAGGGAGTAGTAGAGAACCCAGTACAGAGGGAGGAGTAGAGAACCCAGTACAGAGGGAGGAGTAGAGAACCCAGTACAGAGGGAGGAGTAGTGAGAGTAGTAGAGAACCCAGTACAGAGGGAGTAGTAGAGAACCCAGTACAGAGGGAGGAGTAGAGAACCCAGTACAGAGGGAGGAGTAGAGAACCCAGTACAGAGGGAGGAGTGGTGAGAGTAGTAGAGAACCCAGTACAGAGGGAGGAGTAGAGAACCCAGTACAGAGGGAGGAGTGGTGAGAGGAGTAGAGAACCCAGTATAGAGGGAGGAGTAGAGAACCCAGTACAGAGGGAGGAGTCGTGAGAGTAGTAGAGAACCCAGTACAGAGGGAGGAGTAGTGAGAGTAGTAGAGAACCCAGTACAGAGGGAGGAGTAGAGAACCCAGTACAGAGGGAGGAGTGGTGAGAGTAGTAGAGAACCCAGTACAGAGGGAGGAGTAGAGAACCCAGTACAGAGGGAGTAGTAGAGAACCCAGTACAGAGGGAGGAGTAGAGAACCCAGTACAGAGGGAGTAGAGATAACTGAATGCTGAATACAACAGGTGTAGTAGACCTCACAGTGAAATGCTGAATACAACAGGTGTAGTAGACCTTACAGTGAAATGCTGAATACAACAGGTGTAGTAGACCTCACAGTGAAATGCTGAATACAACAGGTGTAGTAGACCTTACAGTGAAATGCTGAATACAACAGGTGCAGTAGACCTCACAGTGAAATGCTGAATACAACAGGTGTAGTAGACCTTACAGTGAAATGCTGAATACAACAGGTGTAGTAGACCTTACAGTGAAATGCTGAATACAACAGGTGTAGTAGACCGTACAGTGAAATGCTTACTTACAAGCCCTATATAATAACAGATAAATAACGAGCAGCAGTAAATAACAATACCGGGGCTATATACTGGGTATTACGGTACAGAGTCAATGTGGAGGCTATATACAGGGGGTACCGGTACAGAGTCAATGTGGAGGCTATATACAGGGGGTACCGGTACAGAGTCAATGTGGAGACTATATACAGGGTGTTACGGTACAGAGTCAATGTGGAGGCTATATACAGGGGGTACCGGTACAGAGTCAATGTGGAGGCTATATACAGGGTGTTACGGTACAGAGTCAATGTGGAGGCTATATACAGGGTATTACGGTACAGAGTCAATGTGGAGGCTATATACAGGGTATTACGGTACAGAGTCAATGTGGAGGCTATAAACAGGGGGTACCGGCACAGAGTCAATGTGGAGACTATACAGGGGGTACCGGTACAGAGTCAATTTGGAGGCTTTATACAGGGGGTACCGGTACAGAGTCAATGTGGAGACTATATACAGGGGGTACCGGTACAGAGTCAATGTGGAGACTATATACAGGGGGTTCCGTTACAGAGTCAACATGGTGGCTATATACAGGGTGCTACGGTACAGAGTCAATGTGGAGGCTATATACAGGGGCACCGGTGTCGAGGTAATTGAGGTAATATGTACATGTAGGTAGAGTTATTAAAGTGACTATGCACAGATAATAACAGAGAGTAGCAGCAGTGTTCTGGGGTTGGGGGGGGGCAATAGTCTGGGTAGCCATTTGGTTAGCTGTTCAGGAGCCTTATGGCTTGGGGGTAGAAGCTGTTTAGAAGCCTCTTGGACCTGGACTTGGCGCTCAGGTATCGCTTGCCGTGCGGTAGCAGAAAGAACAGTCTATGCCCAGGGTGGCTGGAGTCCTCGACAACTTTTAGGGCCTTCCTCTGACACCACCTGGTATAGAGGTCTTGGATGGCAGGAAGCTTGGGCCCGGTGATGTACTGGGCAGTTCGCACTACCCTGTGTAGTGCCTTGCAGTCGGAGGCCAGCAATTGCCATACCAGGCGGTGATGCAACCAGTCAGGCAGGATGCTCTCGATGGTGCAGCTGTAAAACCTTTTGAGGATCTCAGGACCCATGCCAAATCTTTTCAGTCTCCTGAGGGGGAATAGGTTTTGTCGTGCCCTCTTCACGACTGTCTTGATGTGCTTGGACCATTCTAGTTTGTTGGTGATGTGGACGCCAAGGAACTTAAAGCTCTCAACCTGCTACACTACAGTCTCTTTAGTAGTGATTCTGTTGTTTTTAACTGGATCAACATGATTGTCAAACAAATGCCCAGCTTTAGCAAAATCCTCAATAACAATGTCAAGCAGTTTATTCTTGTCAGTCACATCCATTGAATTTGAGGGCAAAATCCTCATTAACAATGTCAAGCATTTATGAACATTTGAACATCTTGGCCATGTTCTGTTATAATCTCCACCCGGCACAGCCAGAAGAGGACTGGCCACCCCACATAGCCTGGTTCCTCTCTAGGTTTCTTCCTAGGTTTTGGCCTTTCTAGGGAGTTTTTCCTAGCCACCGTGCTTCTACACCTGCATTGCTTGCTGTTTGGGGTTTTAGGCTGGGTTTCTGTACAGCACTTTGAGATATCAGCTGATGTACGAAGGGCTATATAAATACATTTGATTTGATTCTTGTCAGTCACATCCATTGAATTTGAGGGCAATTTCAGCGGAAGACCAGAGGACTTTGTGTTATTGTTATTGAGGTTTGCCTTGGCAGAGTCGTAATAGAAGCTAGATTTACATTTCCGTATTAACAAAGTGCACTTTATTTCTCAGTGCCCTGAATAACTCCCGTTCAGTCTGAGTTATCCCTTTCTGACTTTGGCCCACTGTGTATTTCTGGAGCCAATCAGATCATTTTCTCTGTCAACCAGGAAGTGTCTCTACCTCCTTACCCGGTACTTTTTGAGAGGGGCGTGTTTATCACAGAGGGTAGAAAACATAGAATGAAAATGGGAGTGTCTTCGATATATGGAATAAGTGGAATCCTATCCCAGTTAGATGCATAAAGTTCATGCAGGAATGCCTGCTCACAGAACTGCCTAAAAATGTGATTTGTCTATGAACCAAGAGGGCACTTTGTGAATGTTGATGTCTCTAATAGAAGCAACTGCACAATGCTCATTAGGGAAAATACCAACGGCCGACTTTGTATGCAGATTGATTTGATTGTTTGACTGTTTGTTAGAATAACACCAATAAGTGTTTAATTTGAATAAAATGTAGTATATTGCACAGTCCTCTTATGTCCTCGGAGTTTGGAGATAACCAATCCCAGTTTAAATCGCCCATAAGGACCATTTCATTTTTCTCCCAACAACGCATCAGTTCAGCCAGAGAATCCAGGGATTCTACTTTTGCAGATGGAAATCTGAGTTCACAGCTTTCGATAATTGCAGCTTCAATGCTAAAAAATCAAACTGTTTTGGTTTAGATAAAGACCTCAGTAACCACATATCTGTCTTTAATATAGATGGTTATACTTCCCCCCCTTACTTTGTTGGTCACATCGATAAACATTATAACCATCCAAGTCTATAGACTGATTTAGAACAGATTTCTTAAGCCAGGTCTCGGACAGTAATAAGACATCTGGGTCAGCAGTGTGAACCCAGACTTTTATCATGTCCAATTTCAGCACCAAACTCCTCACATTAATATGCATCAGTCCCAACCCTGATCTAGTTTTAAAATCACTTGGAGTGGGAAGTTCATCCATAGCCAATGGGACTGGGTTTGAATTAATGTTTCCTGATCCATAGCCAATGGGCCTGGGTGAATGTTTCCTGATCCATAGCCAATGGGCCTGGGTTTGGGTGAATGTTTCCTGATCCATAGCCAATGGGCCTGGGTTTGAATTAATGTTTCCTGATCTATAGCCAATGGGCCTGGGCCTGGGTGAATGTTTCCTGATACATAGCCAATGGGCCTGGGTTTGAATGAATGTTTCCTGATCTATAGCCAATGGGCCTGGGCCTGGGTGAATGTTTCCTGATCCATAGCCAATGGGCCTGGGTTTGGGTGAACGTTTCCTGATCTATAGCCAATGGGCCTGGGTTTGGGTGAATGTTTCCTGATCCATAGCCAATAGGCCTGGGTTTAGGTGAATGTTTCCTGAGGTTTGGGTGAATGTTTCCTGATCCATAGCCAATGGGCCTGGGCCTGGGTGAACGTTTCCTGAGGTTTGGGTGAATGTTTCCTGATCCATAGCCAATGGGCCTGGGTTTGGGTGAATGTTTCCTGATCCATAGCCAATGGGCCTGGGTTTGGGTGAATGTTTCCTGATCCATAGCCAATGGGCCTGGGCCTGGGTGAATGTTTCCTGATACATAGCCAATGGGCCTTGGCCTGGGTGAATGTTTGCTGATCCATAGCCAATGGGCCTGGATTTGGGTGAATGTTTCCTGATCCATAGCCAATGGGCCTGGGTTTGGGTGAATGTTTCCTGATCCATAGCCAATGGGCCTGGATTTGGGTGAATGTTTCCTGATCCATAGCCAATGGGCCTGGGCCTGGGTGAACGTTTCCTGATCCATAGCCAATGGGCCTGGGTGAATGTTTCCTGATCTATAGCCAATGGGCCTGGGTGAATGTTTCCTGATCCATAGCCAATGGGCCTGGGTTTAGGTGAATGTTTCCTGAGGTTTGGGTGAATGTTTCCTGATCCATAGCCAATGGGCCTGGGCCTGGGTGAACGTTTCCTGAGGTTTGGGTGAATGTTTCCTGATCCATAGCCAATGGGCCTTGGCCTGGGTGAATGTTTCCTGATCCATAGCCAATGGGCCTGGGTTTGGGTGAATGTTTCCTGATCCATAGCCAATGGGCCTGGGTTTGGGTGAATGTTTCCTGATCCATAGCCAATGGGCCTGGGTTTGGGTGAATGTTTCCTGATCCATAGCCAATGGGCCTGGGCCTGGGTGAACGTTTCCTGATCCATAGCCAATGGGCCTGGGTGAACGTTTCCTGATCCATAGCCAATGGGCCTGGGTGAATGTTTCCTGATCCATAGCCAATGGGCCTGAATTTGGGTGAATGTTTCCTGATCCATAGCCAATGGGCCTGGGCCTGGGTGAACGTTTCCTGATCCATAGCCAATGGGCCTGGGTGAATGTTTCCTGATCCATAGCCAATGGGCCTGAATTTGGGTGAATGTTTCCTGATCCATAGCCAATGGGCCTGGGTTTGGGTGAATGTTTCCTGATCCATAGCCAATGGGCCTGGGCCTGGGTGAATGTTTCCTGAGGTTTGGGTGAACGTTTCCTGATCCATAGCCAATGGGCCTTGGCCTGGGTGAATGTTTCCTGATCCATAGCCAATGGGCCTGGGTTTGGGTGAATGTTTCCTGATCCATAGCCAATGGGCCTGGGCCTGGGTGAACGTTTCCTGATCCATAGCCAATGGGCCTGGGTTTGGGTGAATGTTTCCTGATCCATAGCCAATGGGCCTGGGTTTGGGTGAATGTTTCCTGATACATAGCCAATGGGCCTTGGCCTGGGTGAATGTTTGCAGATCCATAGCCAATGGGCCTGGGTTTGGGTGAATGTTTCCTGATACATAGCCAATGGGCCTTGGCCTGGGTGAATGTTTGCTGATCCATAGCCAATGGGCCTGGATTTGGGTGAATGTTTCCTGATCCATAGCCAATGGGCCTGGGCCTGGGTGAACGTTTCCTGATCCATAGCCAATGGGCCTGGGTTTGGGTGAATGTTTCCTGACATCAAAAGCAGCAGAATAATAAAAGACCTTGATTTGTTTCTTCCTAAAAAATCTTTCTGCACTTAGATGATTTAAAATAATCCAAAACTACAGTCATCTGATACAACACAGTTTTTAGCCGGACCAAACCCTGAATATGAGAAGGTTTTATGAGCCTGTCACAGTAGGAGTCAAATGGTTACACAATCAGATCCCTCTGAAAGATGATAATATCTATACGGTCAGTCCAAGTAGGGTTTAGCGGTATCTGAGTTAGGAGATGAGATTGTTTTTTTATTGTTTAGACTACGCAATGAGCCATAACCCATGTAGACAGCAATTAAAACCATTTGTACAAAAATACCAATTTTAACCACTGAATTCAACAATTCACAAAAATAAAAATAAAACAAAATTAAAATGTACCGAGTCAGTCTTTTGAAACGTTAAACTCCATAAAAATTTAGCAGTCACACACTTATCAAGACAACACATGGCCATCCCTTGAGCCTCTGATCTGGCGGACTCACTAAACACAATGTCAACTTTTGTCTGAGTGTTGTAGAGTGCCCATGTAGCCTACAGGTCTAGTAGAGTTAGAAACCAAGTGTGTGGCCAAGCATTGTAGTGACAACGTTCAGCGCGTTCAACAGCCGCTGCAGGAATGTACTGACAGGGATGTCGCCCAGTGTGTGGTTCTGGCCAATGCACCCAGTCGCCTCGCAGTAGGCTGCAGCGGGGCCAGTAGACCGGCCAATCAACAGGTAGCAGGTCCACACAGCAGTGGTATCCTGGGCTAGACGTTATGTCACAGAGCAGATACCGACCTCCGGCTTCCATCACACAGCACAAGAAGGCGGGAGAGGAGTCAGAAGTCTCCGGTAGAATGGCGAAACACAGTTTGAAAAACCTGACCGTTGAGGAGTATCCAAAGCTAGTCGGCCCAACGTGTCTAGACCGTTAGACACAGCGCAAATGTATCATCTCTCGGCTTTCATGCAGGGCACCACACCTGCTCTATCTCCTTGTGTAGAAACCAGCAGATGTCACTGCTTGGTTTACTAGCGAATTTAACGCTTTGATCCTGTAGGATTTTAGATTTGACCTGATATTTAATGACAACTTTCGCAACCTATAACGGTTTTGCTAAGTAATAAAAACTTGGAACATTTAAACAAACAGTGTGACACAACATGCTCAGCGAAACTGCCCTGCCGCCATCTTGATTTGTCATGAATAGATAAGAGACCTGTCTATCATCTCAGCATGATGAATAGATTAGAGACCAGTCTATCATCAACATGATGAATAGATTAGAGACCAGTCTAAAATCAACATTGTGACTCGGTCTATAAAGAAATTGTCAGATGAAGCAGATGCTAAACTACAGGACTGTTTTGCTATCACAGACTGGAACCGGGATTCTTCCGATGACATTGAGGAACACACCACATCAGTCACTGGCTTTATCAATAAGTGCATTGAGGACGTCATCCGTACAGTGACTGTACGTACATACCCCAACCAGAAGCCATGGATTACAGGCAACATTCGCACTGAGCTAAAGGGTAGAGCTGCCGCTTTCAATGTGCGGGACTCTAACCCGGAAACTTACAAGAAATCCCGCTATGCCCTGCGACGAACCATCAAACAGGCAAAGATTGAATCATACTACACCGGCACCGACGCTCGTCGGATGTGTCAGGGCTTGCAAACTATTACAGACTGCAAAGGGAAGCACAGCCGCAAGCTGCCCAATGACACGAGCCTACCAGACGAGCTAAATCACTTCTATGCTCGCTTCGAGGCAAGCAACACTGAGGCATGCATGAGAGCATCAGCTGTTCCGGACGACTGTGTGATCACGCTCTCTCCGTAGCCGACGTAAGACCTTTAAATAGGTCAACATTCTCAAGGCCGCTGGGCCAGACGGATTACCAGGACGTGTGCTCCGGGCATGTGCGACCAACTGGCAGGTGTCTTCACTGACATTTTCAACATGTCCCTGATTGAGTCTGTAATACCAACATGCTTCAAGCAGACCAAGAACACAAAGGCAACCTGCCTAAATGACTACAGACCCGTAGCACTCACGTCTGTAGCCATGAAGTGCTTTGAAAGGCTGGTAATGGCTCACATCAACACCAGTATCCCAGAAACCCTAGACCTACTCCAATTTGCATACCGCCCAAACAGATCCACAGTTGATGAAATCTCTATTGCACTCCACACTGCCCTTTCTCACCTGGACAAAAGGAACACCTATGTGAAAATGCTGTTCATTGACTACAGCTCAGCATTCAACACCATAGTGCCCACGAAGCTCATCACTAAGCTAAGGAACCTGGGACTAAACACCTCCCTCTGCAACTGGATCCTGGACTTCCTGACAGGCCACCCCCAGGTGGTGAGGGTAGGTAGCAACACATCTGCCACACTGATACTCAACACTGGAGCTCCCCAGGGGTGCGTACTCAGTCCCCTCCTGTACTCCCTGTTCACCCACGACTGCATGGCCAGGCACAACTCCAACACCATTATTAAGTTTGCGGACGACACAACAGTGGTAGGCCTGATCACCGACAATGACGAGACAGCCTATAGGGAGGAGGTTAGAGACCTGGCCGGGTGGTGCCAGAATTACAACCTATCCCTCAATGTAACCAAGACTAAGGAGATGATTGTGGACTACAGGAAAAGGAGCACCGAGCACGTCCCCATTCTCATCGACGGGGCTGTAGTGGAGCAGGTTGAGAGCTACAAATTCCTTGGTGTCCACATCACCAACAAACTAGATTGATCCAAACACACCAAGACAGTCGTGAAGAGGGCACAACAAAGCCTATTCCCTCTCAGGAAACTAAAAAGATTTGGCATGGGTCCTGAGATCATCAAAAGGTTCTACAGCTGCAACATCGAGAGCATCCTGACCGGTTGCATCACTGCCTGGTACGGCAATTGCTCGGCCTCCGACCGCAAGGCACTTCAGAGGGTAGTGCGTACGGCCCAGTACATCACTGGGGCAAAGCTGCCTGCCATCCAGGACCTCTACACCAGGCGGTGTCAGAGGAAGGCCCTAAAAATTGTCAAAGACTCCAGCCACATTTGAAAAAAAGAGTAGCAAGGCTTTCTACTGTTGTTTTATTTCTTTACTTACCTACCTACACATCTCTAAGTGTTGACTTAGAGATGTCTTTTGGATTGAGTCTCGTGACTTGCATTTATAATTTGAATAAAATGTAGTATATTGCACAGTCCTCTTATGTCCTCGGAGTTTGGAGATAACCAATCCCAGTTTAAATCGCCCATAAGGACCATTTCATTTTTCTCCCAACAACGCATCAGTTCAGCCAGAGAATCCAGGGATTCTACTTTTGCAGATGGAAATCTGAGTTCACAGCTTTCGATAATTGCAGCTTCAATGCTAAAAAATCAAACTGTTTTGGTTTAGATAAAGACCTCAGTAACCACATATCTGTCTTTAATATAGATGGTTATACTTCCCCCCCTTACTTTGTTGGTCACATCGATAAACATTATAACCATCCAAGTCTATAGACTGATTTAGAACAGATTTCTGAAGCCAGGTCTAATAAGACATCTGGGTCAGCAGATGTCTTAATTTAAAGTTAGGGGTTAGGGGTTAGGCATTAGGGTTAGGGGGTAGGGGTTAGAGGTTAGGCATTAGGGTTAGGTTTAGGCATTAGGGTTAGGGGTTAAGGGTTAGGCATTAGGGTTAGGGGTTAGGTATAGGGTAAGTACAGTACAGTGTTAGGGTTAGTACAGTACAGGGTTAGTACAGTACAGGGTTAGGGTTAGTACAGGACAGTACAGGGTTAGGGTTAGTACAGTACAGGGTTAGTACAGTACAGGGTTAGGGTTAGTACAGTACAGTACAGGGTTAGTACAGTACAGGGTTAGTACAGTACAGGGTTAGGGTTAGTACAGTACTGTACCGGGTTAGTACAGTACAGGGTTAGGGTTAGTACAGTACAGGGTTAGTACAGTACAGGGTTAGGGTTAGTACAGTACAGGGTTAGGGTTAGTACAGTACAGGGTTAGGGTTAGTACAGTACAGGGTTAGGGTTAGTACAGTACAGTACAGGGTTAGTACAGTACAGGGTTAGTGTTAGTACAGTACAGTACAGGGTTAGTACAAGTACAGTACAGGGTTAGTACAGTACAGGGTTAGGGTTAGTACAGTACAGGGTTAGTACAGTACAGGGTTAGGGTTAGTACAGTACAGGGTTAGGGTTAGTACAGTACAGGGTTAGGGTTAGTACAGTACAGGGTTAGGGTTAGTACAGTACAGTACAGGGTTAGGGTTAGTACAGTACAGTACAGGGTTAGGGTTAGTGCAGTACAGGGTTAGTACAGTACAGGGTTAGTACAGTACAGGGTTAGTACAGTACAGTACAGGGTTAGTACAGTACAGTACAGGGTTAGTACAGTACAGGGCTTGCACTATGGTACCTCTGGAAGTAGTGCAGACAAAAGGTCCCCAGTAGCAGGCTGGTCCCCAGGCTGGACCCCGTGTGGTTGGGTGTGGTAGTCATCATCATCATCAGGGGTACCAGGAGAGAGGGGAACTCCTGGAGGAACCAGGCCAGCCTAGCAGGCATCATCCTGGGCATGGAGGAGGAGGAGGACAGCCCCAAGTCCAGGTAGCGTCCGTAGGGGGCCTGGGGCAGACGCACCAGGTGGCTCACTCCCATCAGGAATATCACACAGCTCAGGGTGTTGATCAGGTTGTCCCAACACTGCATTCTGGGTCAGAGCTCTGCCTTCGTCTCAGTGCCGACAAGGTCCTAAAAATTAAGAATTTCTTCCTTTTTACAGCAGGAAAATAACACAGATGTGTTTGTCACCTCCTTCAGTGTGTCAGGGTTAACGAGGGTCACAGGCAGTGAGGCAGATCTATCTCCCTATCTCAGGGTTAACCAGCCTGCCCAACTCCTTCCCAGAGGAGCAGCACCACCCCAGTCCTCTTTCTGCTGAACTGAAACACCACAATATCTCCAGATCCTTCCTCTGTGTGTGTCTGTTGACTCATGTCATGTTGAGTTCTTGTCTGTAACTGGGACGAATCAGAATGAAGACGGTGTATGCAGGACACTGTGAATGTGTTCATTGGGGGGGGGGGGGGGGGGGGGGGGGGCGAGAGTGATGTCATACAGTATCAGTCACAATATTGGACACACCTACTCATTCAAGGGTTTTTCTTTATTTTTACTATTTTCTACATTGTAGAATAATTGTGAAGACATCAAAACTATGAAATGACACATGTGGAATCATGTAGTAACCTAAAAAAGTGTTAAACAAATAAAAATATATTTTATACTTAAGATTCATCAAATAGCCACCCTTTGCCTTGATGACAGCTTTGCACACTCTTGGCATTCTCTCAACCAGCTTCATGAGGTAGTCACGTGGAATGCATTTCAATTAACAGGTGTGCATTCTTAAAAGTTAATTTGTGGAATTTCTTTCCTTCTTAATGCGTTTGAGTCAATCAGTTGTGTTGTGACAAGGTAAGGGGGTATACAGAAGACAGCCCTATTTACTAAAAGACCAAGACCATATTATGGCAAGAACAGCTCAAATAAGCAAAGAGAAATGACAGTCCATCATTACTTTAAGACATGAAGGTCAGGCAATCCGTAAAATTTTAAGAACTGAAAGTTTCTTCGAGTGCAGTCGCAAAAACCATCAAGCGCTATGATGAAACTGGCTCTCATGAGGACCGCCACAGGAAAGGAAGACCCAGAGTTACCTCTGCTGCAGAGGATAAGTTCATTAGAGTTAACTGCACCTCAGAAATTGCAGCCCAAATAAATGCTTCACAGAGGTCAAGTAACAGACGCATCTGAACATCATCTGTTCAGAGGAGACTGTGTGAATGGGGCCTTCGTGGTCGAATTGCTGCAAAGAAACCACAACTAAAGGATACCAATAACAAGAGACTTGCTTTGGCCAGGAAACACGAGCAATGGACATTAGGTGTAAATTTATCCTTTGATCTGGAGTCCAAATTTGAGATTTTTTGTGTCTTTGTGAGATGCAGTGTGGGTGAACGGATGATCTCCTCATGTGTATTTCCCACCGTAAAGCATGGAGGAGGTGGTGTTATGGTGTGGGGGAACTTTACTAGTGACACTGTGTCTGATTTATTTAGAATTCAAGGCACACTTAACCAGCATGGTTACCACAGCATACTGCAGCGATACGCCATCACATCTGGTTTTGGCGTAGTGGGACTATAATTTGTTTATCAATAGGACAATAACTCAAAACACCTCCAGGCTGTGTAAGGGCTATATGACCAAGAAGGAGAGTGATGGAGTGCTGCATCAGATGACCTGGCCTCCACAATCCCCCGACCTCAAACAAATTGAGATGGTTTGGGATGAGTAGGATCGCAGAGTGAAAGAACAGCAGCCAACAAGTGCTCAGCATATATAAGGGAACTCCTTCAAGACAGTTGGAAAAGCATTCCAGGTGAAGCTGGTTGAGAGAATGCCAAGAGTGTGCAAAGCTGTCAACAAGGCAAAAAGTGGCTATTTGAAGAACCTCAAATATAAAATACATTTTGATTTGTTTAACACTGTTTTGGTTACTACATGATTCCATATGCGCTATTTCAAAGTTTTGATGTCTTCACTATTATTCTACAATGTAGAACATAGTAACAAAATAAAGAATAACCATGAATGAGTAGGTGTGTCCAAACTATTGGTAGTGTATAGATAAGTTTGGAGTGATATAAATCACTGTGGAAGTGTAGCTTTATTAAAGGGCCAGTCTGCACTTTCTACATTCATTTTTGGGAATACGGTGCCATTTGGGGACTCACACAGTGACTGGAGTACAAGAGCCCTTAATGGCGGGTGTCACTTTCTATCCAGAAAGCTTTATGCGTGTTGTGAAAACAGTGCTAATGTAGCTGACAACACAGTGCTAATGTAGCCGACAACACAGTGCTAATGTAGCCGACAACACAGTGCTAATGTAGCCGACAACACTGTGCTAATGTAGCCGACAACACAGTGCTAATGAAGCTGACAACACAGTGCTAATGTAGCTGACAACACAGTGCTAATGTAGCCGACAACACAGTGCTAATGTAGCCGACAACACAGTGCTAATGTAGCTGACAACACAGTGCTAATGTAGCTGACAACACTGTGCTAATGTAGCTGACAACACAGTGCTAATGAAGCTGACAACACAGTGCTAATGTAGCTGACAACACAGTGCTAATGTAGCCGACAACACAGTGCTAATGTAGCCGACAACACAGTGCTAATGTAGCCGACAACACAGTGCTAATGTAGCCGACAACACAGTGCTAATGTAGCCGACAACACAGTGCTAATGTAGCCGACAACAAAGTGCTAATGTAGCCGACAACACAGTGCTAATGTAGCCGACAACACAGTGCTAATGTAGCCGACAACACAGTGCTAATGTAGCCGACAACACAGTGCTAATGTAGCCGACAACACAGTGCTAATGTAGCCGACAACACAGTGCTAATGTAGCCGACAACAAAGTGCTAATGTAGCCGACAACACAGTGCTAATGTAGCCGACAACACAGTGCTAATGTAGCCGACAACACAGTGCTAATGTAGCCGACAACACAGTGCTAATGTAGCCGACAACACAGTGCTAATGTAGCCGACAACACAGTGCTAATGTAGCCGACAACACAGTGCTAATGTAGCTGACAACACAGTGCTTGCTTAGTCATTCCACTTCCTCCCTCTCCAGCTCACAGTAAGACTAGATCCCGGGACCTCTGCCTCACAAACACAGGAGACCGCCCTGCTAAAACATTCTAGCCAGTTGCGGTACTGAAAAGGATTGGACTCGACAGCCTAAGTGGAGACATTTCAGGCTGAGGAGTAAGTTTCACAAAGTCCCTTCTGCTATATTAACATCATTCTCTGTCTGGATAAGTAGAATGGATGGAATTTGTAAGAATTTCAACAGTCTGCCAAACAAAATTTGCATCCCAAATGTCACGCTATTCCCCATAGAGGTAAAATATAGGCATAGTGGAGTGCACTATATAGGGTGCCATTTGGGATGCATTCACAGGACAAAATGACAGGAACCGTCGTCTATCTCTACCAGCTTCTCTAACAGTGGTCAGTCTCTCTCTACCAGCTTCTCTAACAGAGGTCAGACTCTCTCTACCTCTACCAGCTTCTCAAAATGTGGTCAGTCTCTCTCTACCAGCTTCTCTAACAGTGGTCAGTCTCTCTCTACCAGCTTCTCTAACAGTGGTCAGTCTCTCTCTACCAGCTTCTCTAACAGAGGTCAGTCTCTCTCTACCTCTACCAGCTTCTCAAAATGGGGTCAGTCTCTCTCTACCTCTACCAGCTTCTCTAACAGTGGTCAGTCTCTCTTTACCTCTACCAGCTTCTCTAACAGTGGTCAGTCTCTCTCTACCTCTACCAGCTTCTCTAACAGTGGTCAGTCTCTCTCTACCTCTACCAGCTTCTCTAACAGTGGTCAGTCTCTCTCTACCTATACCAGCTTCTCTAAATGGGGTCAGTCTCTCTCTGCCTCTACCAGCTTCTCTAAACGGGGTCAGACTCTCTCCAAATATACTAGCTTCTCTAAATGGGGCCAGTCTCTCTCTAATTCTTCCAGCTTCTCTAAATGGGATCAGTCTCTCTATGAGTCTGACAAGAGAGACTAGCTCAAAGGCTAGCCAATACCATTGACCCATTGCAATCCAGACTTGCTCAATGGCTAGCCAATACCATTGAGCTAGTCTGGATAGAAATGGGTCAAAGGCTAGCCAATACCATTGACCCATTACTATCCAGACTAGCCCAAAGGCTAGCCAATACCATTGACCCATTACTATCCAGACTAGCCCAAAGGCTAGCCAATACCATTGACCCATTACTATCCAGACTAGCCCAAAGGCTAGCCAAAAGCACTCACCCATTACATTCCAGACTAGCTCAAAGGCTAGCCAATATCACTGACCCATTACAATCCAGAATACTTAGCGCTGTGAGGATGTTGATTAAATGAACTTTAAACATTTTCCCCTTATTGATTACCTGAACAATTCACTGTATACCACTGTTATAGCATGTTACCATCTCTCCCGTCCATATACCACTGTCATACCATGTTAACGTCGCATAGCATGGTACAGTGGGAAAATAACAGTGTTTTAGCTGGGACATAATACATCTAATTCATATTCTCCAGGCAAGTGAGTAGCAGCAGACAGAAAAGCAGAGAGGCAAACAGGCAGGCAGAGAGGCAAACGGGGCAGGCAGAGAGACAAACGGGGCAGGCAGAGAGACAAACGGGGCAGGCAGAGAGACAAACGGGGCAGGCAGAGAGACAAACGGGGCAGGCAGAGAGACAAACGGGGCAGGCAGAGAGACAAACGGGGCAGGCAGAGAGACAAACGGGGCAGGCAGAGAGACAAACGGGCAGGTAGACAAAAAAGGCAGACAGACAGGCAGGCAAGCAGATGTGTTATCCTCTAAACGACAACCATCCTGTCTCTCCGTTATAACTCACTTTATTCCTGGGCAGCTGTGCTGTTCTGATGGAGTCCAGGTCCAGCGTTTTGAATCAATCCTTTAGTTTCCCACCCCTAGGTTGCCCTGGATTGGTCCCCATAATCCCCTTCATAGAATCCCATTCAGGGAAAGTAACCCAGAAACCAACCAGCCTTACTGACCTAACCTGCCCTCTGCAGTCCACACTGTCAAGCTGCTACGATTAAAACATTACATTACAGAGGAGTGCACTAGTCTGGTCCCCTTGGTTCCAAACCTCAAATGAGTTGTCTTCAAGGGATCAACAATAAAGTTACATTCTATTCTATTCCAAGTCCAGCCTGACTTTCCTAACATGTGTTCGATCCTCCACAGTCCTCACTCTCTTTCATTATACTACATCAAATGAAATCCAATTTTATTTATCACATACATGTGTTTATCAGATGTTATTGTGGGTGTAGTGAAATGCTTATTTTTCTAGCTGTAACAGTACAGTAATATCTAACAATACACACAAATCTAAAGTAATGGAATTAAGAATATCTGGGCGAGCAATGTTAGAGTGGCAGATACTAAGAACCAGTAGAATAGGATAGAATACAGTATATACATATGAGATGAGTAATGCAAAATATGTAAACATTATTAAAGTGACTAGTGTTCCATTATTAAAGTGGCCAGTCATTCCAAGTGTATGTACAGTATATAGGGCAGCTGCCTTTAATGTGCTAGTGATGGCTATTTAACAGAATTTTACAGTCTGATGGCCTTGAGATAGAAGCTGTTTTTCAATCTCTCGGTCCCAGCGTTGAAGAACCTGTACTGACCTTGCCTTCTGGATGATAGTGGGGTGAACAGGCAATGGCTCGGGTGGTTGTTGTCCTTGATTATCTTGTTGATCTTCCTGTGATATCGGGTGCTGTAGGTGTTCTGGAGGGCAGGTAGTTTTCCCCCGGTGATGCGTTGAGCAGACCGCACCACCCTCTGGAGAGCCCTGCGGTTGAGGGCGGTGCAGTTGCTGTACCAGGCGTTGATACAGCCCAACAGGATGCTCTCAATTGTGCATCTATAAAAGTTTGTCAGGGTTTTAGGTGCCAAGCCAAATTACTTCTGTAACGGGTGTCGTCTGATGAAGGATCTGACCAAAGAGCAGCGTGGTAAGTGTTAATGATTTTTATTAACAACTGAACACTAGTACAAAAATAGCAAAGTGCAAAACAAAACCGAAACAGTCCTGTCAGTTGCAGAACACTAAACAGAAAACAACTACCCACAAAACATAGGTGGGAAAAGCTACCTAAGTATGGTTCCCAATCAGAGACAACGATAGTCAGCTGTCCCTGATTGAGAACCATACCGGGCCAAAACAAAGAAATACAAAACATAGAAAAAAGAACATAGAATACCCACCCAAATCACACCCTGACCAAACCAAACTAGAGACATAAAAAGCTCTCTAAGGTCAGGGTGTGACAACTTCAGCCTCCTGAGGTTGAAGAGGCGCTGTTGTGCCTTCTCCACCACAGTGTCGGTCGGTGTGGGTGGACCATCTTAGTTTGTCGAAGATATGTACGACGAGGAACTTGAAGCTTCCCACCTTCTCCACTGCGGTCCCGTCGATGTGGATAGGACTATTTGGGAGGTATCCAGGGTTTTCACTTTTGTTTTTGTGGCAAAAATCCTGACTTTGAGAAATAAACATGAGTAGAACTGGGACAGAACTTCCTGACTTACCGATGTTTGGCCCACAGGAAGTAGCTGCTCTTTCTTACCAATGTTTGGCCCACAGGAAGTAGCTGCTCTTGTTGACTTTGATGTGCTTATCAATGCACAAACATATTTTTCCCCACCTATCAATAAAATAATTGTATAAAGAATTTGAAAGTTTTACTGTGTGTGAACTTTCAAATGCATCCTGTTATTACTTAATGAATAATATGATGGGTATTTTAATATGACTATTTTAAAAACATTTGATTAATAAAATGTTATTAGTCCACTTCCTCAAATGAAAGGGACGATGATGCAATCATTGCGAGATGGAGGGAATCTGATTTAATTGGTCCTCAACTCGCAGCTCAGCCATTTCAGTCAGGGTAAGTGGAGTTAGGCCCGAGTTAGCCTGTCCCGGAGCAGGTTAGTTCTGAACGATTCGTTGCCATAGAAACGTACCTGGCTGAAAGGTGAGACACTTTCGTATGACCGGTTATCCTGATTTGAACTCAGAGTTGACCAAAGTTACCTCGCTAACCATACGTAGGCAATATAATTTAGCCTGCGTTCCAAATGGTGCCCTGTTCCCTATATAGTGCACTACTTATGAGCCCTGGTCAATAGTGCACTATATAGGTTATATAGTGCTGTTTGGAATGCACCCTTAAAAGAAGAGAGGAGGGCCAGGGAATGCTCATGTCACGCGGAGCAGAACATGGGAAATGAGCAGACTCAGACGAGGACACTGGGATGAGATAACCAAGGTATTTATTTTAACACGGGGGAGGGGGTTGAGTACAGGCCAGGAGAAGCTCAGGCGGGTTGCTGGAAACCAGGTGCTGAGACTGAGGCTGGAGCGAGAGGTATGTGGGCGCAGGGTAAGGGTAGAGTGGGGAATCCAGGACAGAGTAGCAGGACTGATTAGAAGTCGGACTGGAGACAGGGACCAGAGTCAGAGCGGGTAGAACTGTAGCAGAGAGGAAAACAGCATCAGGTAAAAGACCACAGGCACAACAGGAACAAACGGCTAGATCAATGGACTGACTGGGCAGAGATTATGATCTGGCAGTGTGGAAGTGTCAAGACTGAGTATCTGCAGAGGTCTTGATTATGGAACAGGTTGCAGCTGGTAGGGATCTGCTCTGACTCCAGCACAACTATCTCCACCCACACACGCGAGAGAGAGCTAGAGAGAGAGGGAGAGAGAGAGGGAGAGAGAGCTAGAGAGAGAGGGAGAGAGAGAGAGTTAGAGAGAGAGAGGGGGAGCTAGAGAGAGAGGGGAGCTAGAGAGAGAGAGAGAGACAGGGGGAGCTAGAGAGAGAGAGGGGGGAGCTAGAGAGAGAGAGAGGGGGGAGCTAGAGAGAGAGAGAGAGAGAGGGGAGCTAGAGAGAGTGGAGAGAGGGGATAGAGAGAGAGGGGGGAGCTAGAGAGAGAGAGGATAGAGAGAGAGGGGGGAGCTAGAGAGAGAGAGAGACAGGGGGAGCTAGAGAGAGAGAGGGGGGGAGCTAGAGAGAGAGAGAGGGGGGAGCTAGAGAGAGAGAGAGAGAGGGGGAGCTAGAGAGAGTGGAGAGAGGGGATAGAGAGAGAGGGGGGAGCTAGAGAGAGAGAGAGGATAGAGAGAGAGGGGGGAGCTAGAGAGAGAGAGGATAGAGAGAGAGGGGGGAGCTAGAGAGAGAGAGAGAGAGAGGGGGAGCTAGAGAGAGAGAGGGGGGAGCTAGAGAGAGAGAGATGAGAGAGAGAGAGGGGGGAGCTAGAGAGAGATGAGAGAGAGAGGGGGGAGCTAGAGAGCTAGAGAGAGAGAGAGAGAGAGAGAGGATAGAGAGAGAGGGGGGAGCTAGAGAGAGAGAGAGAGAGAGGATAGAGAGAGAGGGGGGAGCTAGAGAGAAAGGAGAGAGAGAGCACTGGGGGAGAGGGGGCAGGTCAAGGAGACACCGGATGAGCACTAGAGGGTGTGGCAGGAGCAGATGTGGCAGTTCAGATGGAAACAAAAACACATATACAAGCAGTGTTGAGGGAAGATCCTCTGAATATATTAGTTGACCAAAGCTACCAATGACTTTACACTGGGGGAAGTCAAGCTATAGTAAAGCCGTCCTTCAGAATATAGTTTATCTAACTGAAGTTACTTTGAAAAAAAAGCAGTTAACCTCAAACTACTTCGTTATGAATCTGAAATGTCAGACTCTCTTCACTTTGGAGTCAGATGTTAAAAAGAATGTGCAATGTAGCCTATTAGACGAAAACGGGAATGAACTACTGAAAACACGACGAAGATTTGAGTTCAGTTGAACTACCACCAAGCTACAGTAGCTAATAAATTACTAGTTGAACTACGGTGTAGTTCACTACTCTGTAACACTGCATGCAAAATGAACAAATAGTTGAGAGGGAGAGAAACAGAACACATCATCTGGTTTCCAAGCACAGCCTTTAGGTGGTGGAATGTCTCACCATGGCACAGATTGTTTCCCTTCACTCCAGAGCACCAGTTGTCCACCAGCTCTGCATGATCCTTCACACTCCCATCCGGGTACCAAGACAGAGCCTTTTGTCCAGGCAGTACTAGTCCCAGGATGGACCAGCTTCTATCTCAAGGCCATCAGACTGTTAAACAGCCACCACTAACATTGAGTGGCTGCTGCCAACACACTGACACTGACTCAACTCCAGCCACTTTAATAATGGGAATTGATGGGAAATGATGTAAATATATCACTAGCCACTTTAAACAATGCTACCTTATATAATGTTACTTACCCTACATTATTCATCTCATATGCATACGTATATACTGTACTCTATATCATCGACTGTATCCTTATGTAATACATGTATCACTAGCCACTTTAAACTATGCCACTTTGTTTACATACTCATCTCATTTGTACATACTGTACTCGATACCATCTACTGTATCTTGCCTATGCTGCTCTGTACCATCACTCATTCATATATCCTTATGTACATATTCTTTATCCCCTTACACTGTGTACAAGACAGTAGTTTTGGAATTGTTAGTTAGATTACTTGTTGGTTATTACTGCATTGTCGGAACTAGAAGCACAAGCATTTCGCTACACTCGCATTAACATCTGCTAACCATGTGTATGTGACAAATAAAATTTGATTTGATTTGAACCAGCACAACCAGCTACTCTCACCAAGCCTGCGTACTGAATAGCACCCTATTCCCTATATTGTGTCCTATTGGCCATTGCAAAAATATAGTGCACTAAATAGGAAATAGTGTGCAATTTGAGACACTTCAGGAGACTGATCTTCAGCCACTCCCTCCCTACATTAGACCTGCCTGGCAGTTTTACAGGAGACTGATCTTCAGCCACTCCCTACATTAGACCTGCCTGGCAGTTTTACAGGAGACTGATCTTCAGCCACTCCCTACATTAGACCTGCCTGGCAGTTTTACAGGAGACTGATCTTCAGCCACTCCCTACATTAGACCTGCCTGGCAGTTGTACTTTGTAGCCAACATATTGAGTGATATACTGTGCAGAGCCCTATACTACAGAGCAGGTTTGAGGAGTTAGCGAGGTTAAAAATTAGGATAACCGGTCATAGGAAAGTGTCTCACCTTTCAGCCAGGTACGTTTCTATGGCAACGAATCGTTCAGAACTAACCTGCTCCGGGACAGGCTAACTCGGGGCTAACTCCACTTACCCCGACTGAAATGACTGAGCTGCGAGTTAAGGACCAATGAAATCAGATTCCCTCCATCTCGCAATGATATGTTAATGTTAATAACAGGATACATTTGAAAGTTCACACACAGTAAAACTTTTGAATTACTTTATAGAATGATTTTATTGATAGGTGGGGGAAAAAGGTGTTCATGCATTGATCAAAGACATCATTCACGATACGTAATAAAATAAAAACGCCACTTCTAATCGCCTATTTCACAGCCTGCTGACTTTTAGTTAACTTTTATTTAACCATGTAAAACCCATTGAGGTTAAAAACCTATTTTGCAAGGGCGACCTGGCAAGAAGTCAAAACAGGGAAATAGCAGCGTGTCGATAAAACATGACAGAAAAATACAGAATACACACAAAAGACAAAGTGTTACAAGTTAAAGATAAAATTGAAGATCAGATACAACTGCAGTTGTCACAAACGGTGTTGTCAATTGAAGATCAGATACAACTGCAGTTGGTCACAAACGGTGTTGTCAATTGAAGATCAGATACAACTGCAGTTGGTCACAAACAGTGTTGTCGATCAGTGTCTTAAAAACAGACAAGGACACCAACTCCCCTAACTTCAATATCTTCTGAAGCATGTTCCAGGATGAAGGGGCATTATGGGGAAAATATTCTTTCCCCCCCATCTCAGTTCTAGCCTGCGGAACAGACAAGGACAGCAGCGACTGTGAACGAAGACTGTATTGAGTGACTGATCCGGTCAGTAAGGAACAGAGATACAAAGGGAGTTGTCCCATCAATGCTTTGTACATAAAAGTGTATCAGTGCTTTAGCCTCCTGGTGGAGAGAAAGGGCCATTACACCATAACATACAATTTATTTAGTTTTTATTTAACCTTTATTTAACTAGGCAAGTCAGTTAAGAACACATTCTTATTTTCAATGACGGCCTAGGAACAGTGGGTTAACTGGCCTAGGAACAGTGGGTTAACTGGTCTAGGAACAGTGGGTTAACTGGTCTAGGAACAGTGGGTTAACAGGCCTAGGAACAGTGGGTTAACTGGTCTAGGAACAGTGGGTTAACTGGTCTAGGAACAGTGGGTTAACTGGTCTAGGAACAGTGGGTTAACTGGTCTAGGAACAGTGGGTTAACTGGTCTAGGAACAGTGGGTTAACTGGTCTAGGAACAGTGGGTTAACTGGTCTAGGAACAGTGGGTTAACTGGTCTAGGAACAGTGGGTTAACAGGTCTAGGAACAGTGGGTTAACAGGCCTAGGAACAGTGGGTTAACAGGCCTAGGAACAGTGGGTTAACAGGCCTAGGAACGGTGGGTTAACTGGTCTAGGAACAGTGGGTTAACAAGCCTAGGAACAGTGGGTTAACTGGTCTAGGAACAGTGGGTTAACTGGTCTAGGAACAGTGGGGTTAACTGGTCTAGGAACGGTGGGTTAACAGGCCTAGGAACGGTGGGTTAACAGGCCTAGGAACAGTGGGTTAACTGGTCTAGGAACAGTGGGTTAACAGGCCTGGGAACAGTGGGTTAACTGGTCTAGGAACAGTGGGTTAACAGGCCTAGGAACAGTGAGTTAACTGCCTGTTCAGGGGCAGGATGACAGATTTGTACCTTGTCAGCTTGCAACCTTCCGGTTACTAGTCCAACGCTCTAACCACTAGGCTACCCTGCCGCCCCACTAGGCTACCCTGCCGCCCCACTAGGCTACCCTGCCGCCCCTCACAGTGATCAAATAAAATGTTACTAGTCACATAAACCGAATACAACAGGTGTAGTAGACCTCACAGTGAAATGCCGAATACAACAGGTGTAGTAGACCTTACAGTGAAATGCTGAATACAACAGGTGTAGTAGACCTTACAGTGAAATGCCGAATACAACAGGTGTAGTAGACCTTACAGTGAAATGCCGAATAAAGCAGGTGTAGTAGACCTCACAGTGAAATGCCGAATACAACAGGTGTAGTAGACCTTACAGTGAAATGCCGAATACAACAGGTGTAGTAGACCTTACAGTGAAATGCTGAATACAACAGGTGTAGTAGACCTCACAGTGAAATGCTGAATACAACAGGTGTAGTAGACCTCACAGTGAAATGCTGAATACAACAGGTGTAGTAGACCTCACAGTGAAATGCTGAATACAACAGGTGTAGTAGACCTCACAGTGAAATGCTGAATACAACAGGTGTAGTAGACCTTACAGTGAAATGCTGAATACAACAGGTGTAGTAGACCTCCCAGTGAAATGCTGAATACAACAGGTGTAGTAGACCTTACAGTGAAATGCTGAATACAACAGGTGTAGTAGACCTTACAGTGAAATGCTGAATACAACAGGTGTAGTAGACCTTACAGTGAAATGCTGAATACAACAGGTGTAGTAGACCTTACAGTGAAATGCTGAATACAACAGGTGTAGTAGACCTTACAGTGAAATCCTGAATACAACAGGTGTAGTAGACCTCACAGTGAAATGCTGAATACAACAGGTGTAATAGACCTTACAGTGAAATGTTTACTTACAAGCCCTTAACCAACAATTGCAGTTAAAAAAAATATGAATAAGAAATAAAAAAGTAACAAGTAATTAAAGAGCAACAGTAAAATAACAATAGTGAGACTATTTACAGGGGGGTACCGGTACAGAGTCAATGTGCGGGGGCACTGGGTAGTTGAGGTAATATGTACATGTAGGTAGAGTTATTAAAGTGACTATGATTAGATGACAACAACAGAGAGTAGCAGAGGTGTAAAAGAGGGGGGGGGGGGGGGGCAATGCAAATAGTCTGGGTAGCCATTTGATTAGGTGATCAGGAGTCTTATGGCTTGGGGGGTAGAAGCTGTTAGAAGCCTCTTGGACCTAGACTTGGCGCTCCGGTACGCTTGCCATGCGGTAGCAGAGAGAACATTCTATGACTAGGTTGGCTGGAGTCCTTGACAATTTTTAGGGCCTTCCTCTCACGCCGCCTGGTATAGAGGTCCTGGATGGCAGGAAGCTTGGCCCCGGTGATGTACTGGGCTGTACGCACTACCCTCTGTCGTGCCTTGCGGTCGGAGGCCGAGCAGTTGTCATACCAGTCAGTGATGCAACACGTCAGGATGCTCTCGATGTTGCAGCTGTAGAACCTTTTGAGGAGCTGAAGACCCATGCCAAATCTTTTCAGTCTCCTGAGGGGGAATAGGTTTTGTCGTGTCCTCTTCACCACTGTCTCGGTGTGCTTGGACCATGTTAGATTGTTGTTGATGTGGACACCAAGGAACTTGAAGCTCTCAACCTGCTCCACTGCAGCCCAGTTGATGAGAATGGGGGCTGTGGGTCAGTGATCGAGCTTTGGTAATACATCTTAAAGCACCATGATACACTCCAGAGTTAAGGTACTTGCTGAGGCCTGCATATAGATAATATCACCATAATCCTGGACTGATTAAAAAGTGCTTTGAACAAGATTCGTTCTGACTAACATCGAAAAGCAAGATTTGTTCCTGAAATAGAAACCCAATTTCAACTTCAGTTTTCTTGGTCAAGTTATCAACTGTGCTGTTTAAAAATTCAACTTTCCATCTAACCAAATCCCAGGATACTTATCAGAGGTGACCCTATCAATTTGCTGGCCTGTTCTAGTTAAAATTTACGAGTGAGTACATCTGTTTACATTCAGGGAAGAGAAAACCATGAACTTAGTTTTCCTTTCATGAAGAACAAGTTTCAATTGGAAAAGCTGCCTTTGAATAAGGCCAACAGTAGGTCCTGAAAAGCCTTGTCAATATTAGACGTGCTAGAATAAATAACTGTGTCATCTGCATACAGCATACTTTTCTTTCATGTTGAAACATTGTAGGATTGACTCGCCCATGTATTGATGTTTCAGCATATTGTCTCAATAAAGTTTGGCATTCGACTAGCCGCGTTCGATATGCACTTGCAGTTACAAGCCTGCTAGCGTTAGCGGCAGGCGGAAGAGCAATATCCACCATACAGATGGAATGTTAAGCTAACTGAAGCTGGCTAACTTTAGAAAAAGCCTGACTAGATCAGGCTTGCTTCATAGAATACTGTTCTGGCACCTACTAGATTAATTTTAACTCCCCATCTTTTGGTCTTGGTCTGTCATGACAGACTTAAAGAATGAAGCTCTCTTGGTCTGTCATGACAGACTGTTAAAGAATGAAGCTCTCTTGGTCTGTCATGACAGACTGTTAAAGAATGAAGCTGTCTTGGTCTGTCATGACAGACTGTTAACGTATATAACACCTGCGTCAACATAGCATGGACTTTCCTATTTTTTGCAGCTGTGTAAAATTACAATGTAATCCTGCCGATTCTGTTAGTCTGATTGACATACCCTTTGTAAACAATAAAAGGGGTAAAGGTTGGCCAAACAGAAGGATTAAAAACACTAGGAGGGAGAAAGCTGGTCTCCCATGGTGAAAATATGTTTTTGGATTTAATTCAACCAACGTTCTGTTGTTCCACACAACGTGATCCAGTTTCCCAGATCTGACCATCAGATCCCTCCTAGCTACAGTAACCCGGGCCAAAACAAGCTTCCTCTAGCCTGGACCCAATTATACCGAACAAGAACATAATGGTAACATGTAAAGTGTTGGTTCCATGTTTCATGAGCTGAAATAAAAGATCCCAGGAAATGTTCCAAACCCACAAAAACCCTTATTTCTCTCAAATTTTGTGCGCAAATTGATAATTGATAAAGATAATCCATCCACTTGACAGTTGTGGCATATCAAGAAGCTGATTGTGCTGGGGGCAATTAAAGGCCATTCTAAAATGTGCAGTTTTGTCACACAACACAATGCTACAGATGTCTCAAGTTTTGAGGAAGCGTGCAATTGGCATGCAGGAATGTTCACCAGAGCGGTTGCCAGAGAATGTAATGTTAATTTCTCTACCATAAAGGCGCCTCCAACGTCAATTTAGAGAAATTGGCGGTAAATCCAACCAGCCTCAAAACCATGTATAACCACACCAGCCACCTGGACAGTTGTTGAAACTGAGGAGTATTTCTGTCCGTAATAGAGCTATTTTGTGGGGGGGAAACAAATTCTGATGGTCTGGTCCTGGCTTCCCAGTGGGTGGGCCTATGCCCGCACCCCTGCCTAGTCATGTGAAATACATAGTTTCGGGCCTAATAATTTAAAATCGACTGATTTACAGTTTCATCGACTGATGAACTGTAACTCAGTAAAACTTACGTTTATATTGTTTTTCTCTCAGTATAGTTCAGTTTCACTTCATTATTTCAGAACAAGTTGGGATACATGCTAGCTAGGCTTCCTTATTTGTAGCCAACTTTCCAGGCCTTCATCACCTAGTGGTTAGAGCGTTGGACTAGTAACCGGAAGGTTGCAAGTTCAAATCCCCGAGCTGACAAGGTACAAATTTGTCGTTCTGCTCCTGAACAGGCAGTTAACCCACTGTTCCTAGGCCGTCATTGAAAATAAGAATTTGTTCTTAACTGACTTGCCTCGTTAACTAAAGGTAAAATAAGTAAAACAAACTGTATCATCAATCTGAATGTTTCACAAATATAAACCAACATTAGAAAATGTACCTTCCTATTTTCTGATCTAATCTACTACACACACCTTCACTCATGCTGCCAAACATACCCTTGTAAAACTGACCATCCTACCGATCCTCGACTTCAGTGATGTCATCTATAAAATAGCCTCCAACACTCTACTCAACAAATTGGATGTAGTCTGTCACAGTGCCATCTGTTGTCACCAAAGCCCCATACACTAAGCACTACTGCGACCTCTATGCTCTCGTTGGCTGGCCCTCGCTTCATACTCGTCGCCAAACCCACTGGTTCCAGGTCATCTACAAGTCTCTGCTAGGTAAAGTCCACCCTTATCTCAGCTCACTGGTCACCATAGCAGCACCCACCCGTAGCACACGCTCCAGCAGGTATATCTCATTGGTCATCCCCAAAGCCAATTCCTCCTTTGGTCGCCTTTCCTTCCAGTTCTCTGCTGCCCATGACTGGAACGAACTGCAAAAATCTCTGAAGCTGGAGACTCTTACCTCCCTCCCTCACTAGCTTTAAGCACCAGCTGTCAGATCAGCTCACAGATCACTGCACCTGTTCATACATAGCTCATCTGTAATTAGCCCATCCAATCTACCTCATCCCCATACTGTATTTATTTATTTATTTATCTTGACCCCAGAATCTCTACTTGCACATTCATCTTCTGTACATCTACCATTGCAGTGTTTAATTGCTATATTGTAATTACTTTGCCACCATGGCCTATTTATTGCCTTATCCTATCTCATTTGCACTCCCTGTATATAGATTTTTCTACAGTATTATTGATTGTGTTTGTTTATCCCATGTGTAACTGTGTTGTATGTGTCGAACTGCTTTGCTTTATCTTGGCCAGGTCTCAGTTGTAAATGAGAACTTGTTCTCAACTAGCCTACCTGGTTAAATAAAGGTGTTCTCAACTAGCCTACCTGGTTAAATAAAGGTGTTCTCAACTAGTCTACCTGGTTAAATAAAGGTGTTCTCAACTAGCCTACCTGGTTAAATAAAGGTGTTCTCAACTAGCCTACCTGGTTAAATAAAGGTTAAATACATTTTTTAAAAACACACAAAAAGTGATCCTGTCCCGGGAACTTTGTGTCATGACATCGACTCCTGTCCATTGACCAACTTCCATCCCCAGACTCTCTCAGCTGGCAACATATAGCTCACCTAGTATTTACAATTAAGCAATAACAGTCCACTCTGGTGTGGTATATGGCCAATATATCACAGCTAAGGGCTGTTCTTAAGCACGACACAACGCCGAGTGCCTGGACACAGCGCTTAGCCGTGGTATTTGGACCAACCCACGCCTTATAGCTTAATTGTAAATACTATATATATATATATATATATATATATATAAAAATAAACTGGTTACCAATGTAGTTAGAGCAGTAAAAATAAAATATCATACAGTAGTATACAGTCTGATATACCACGGCTGACATATGCCATGTTTACCGTGAATGCGGTCTCGTGCCCGACGCTGAAACATCGCCTTTAAAAGGCGAATAGCTGACAGCCCGATGGGCTTGAATCCTGGCTTCAGTATTGTTGAATTACTCTAATTTAGAGAAAACATTTGATAAAGTTGACAATGAACAAGCATGATATACGCTTTAAGAAAACAGACAAAACTTTTTGATTTTCAAATCAATTTTACTGTTTTTTTTTTGGTAACATGATTCCTACCTACATATTGTCTTAGAGATGCTTTAAATCAGTTTAACCTGAGATTAAATAACTCCTGGGGAGATGTACTTCAATATATTTATTAATGGAGGTTTAATGTGAATCTGTGAAGTAACGTTCATTCTCTCTACGCAACAGAACACAAAAAGAAAAAAAACAATAATTAAACATTAGAGGAAAAAAAAAAATCAATCCTCCCGAACAGGGACAGCAATTTGAGGGTCCTCCCAAACAGGGACAGTAAATTGAGGGTCCTCCCGAACAGGGACAGTAAATTGAGGGTCCTCCCGAACAGGGACAGTAAATTGAGGGTCCTCCCGAACAGGGACAGTAAATTGAGGGTCCTCCCGAACAGGGACAGTAAATTGAGGGTCCTCCCGAACAGGGACAGTAAATTGAGGGTCCTCCCGAACAGGGACAGTAAATTGAGGGTCCTCCCGAACAGGGACAGTAAATTGAGGGTCCTCCCGAACAGGGACAGTAAATTGAGGGTCCTCCCGAACAGGGACAGTAAATTGAGGGTCCTCCCGAACAGGGACAGTAAATTGAGGGTCCTCCCGAACAGGGACAGTAAATTGAGGGTCCTCCCGAACAGGGACAGTAAATTGAGGATCCTCCCGAACAGGGACAGTAAATTGAGGATCCTCCCGAACAGGGACAGTAAATTGAGGATCCTCCCGAACAGGGACAGTAAATTGAGGATCCTCCCGAACAGGGACAGTAAATTGAGGATCCTCCCGAACAGGGACAGTAAATTGAGGATCCTCCCGAACAGGGACAGTAAATTGAGGATCCTCCCGAACAGGGACAGTAAATTGAGGATCCTCCCGAACAGGGACAGTAAATTGAGGATCCTCCCGAACAGGGACAGTAAATTGAGGATCCTCCCGAACAGGGACAGTAAATTGAGGATCCTCCCGAACAGGGACAGTAAATTGAGGATCCTCCCGAACAGGGACAGTAAATTGAGGATCCTCCCGAACAGGGACAGTAAATTGAGGATCTTCCTGAACAGGGACAGTAAGTTGAGGGCTAGTTCCAATTCACTCCCTAGCATTTTCATTTGGCCCTATACATTCAATGTTGGTAGATCTGCAAGGTGTTAGCCAAGGGGAAGGGGTGGGGAGAGAATTGGTACTGACTGATTGAATAAACTTCTCCCCTGCTGAAGTAAGGAGATAACAGGCGATACCATCTCAGAAAAAGGTAGAGGGGGACAACAGGAGATACCATCTCAGAAAAAGGTAGAGGGTGGACAACAGGCGATAGCATCTCAGACAAGCAATCAGAACAGATCATATGCTCTACTGTGGACTATAGGGCATATTAGAAGATATATTTCTGGGCACTAGGTGAGAGCAGACCTACATGTCAGGAGGTAAACATACTATATAATAAAAAATAAAACACTTTTTTTTTGTTTTGTATTTTACAGCAGAGGGTTAGTTAGTGAACTGGTTATCTATATCCCACATGGCACCCTAATCCCTTTATAGGGCACAACTTCAGACCAGGACCCTATAGGGCAGTAACCTGATCCTCCCATCCTGAACGCTACCCTCTCCTTTCACTTCACTCCTTCAGAAGTGTGTGTGTATATATATATATATATATATATATATATATATATATATATATATATATATATATATATATATATATAACCATATATACACACACTTCAGATATAGATAACCAGTATATATATATATATATATATTTATTTATTTATTTATGTTTACGAGATCCGGACGGCCGAACTCCAATAGGGAAGTGCACTAGATAAGCTATCGGGTGCGATTTGGGACACATTTATTGTGTGCGGCCTTAATATGTTAAACAACGGTGGAAGGTAGTAGCCACCTAGGATGCTATTCTCAGTATGTCCCAAATTGCACCCTAAGGAGACTGGTCAAAAGTAGTGCACTACATAGGGCATAGGGTGCCATTTGTGACTCAAAGGAGGGTATTACTACTAAGACATAATAGCTTGTTAAGCAGTCAGTCAATTTATTTCCTTATCATCAGGGATAACTTTTCCATTTCCATTTACAGTCAGATTACATGAGCGCAGGTCTGTAAATCAGATTACATGAGCGCAGGTCTGTAAATCAGATTACATGAGCGCAGGTCTGTAAATCAGATTACATGAGCGCAGGTCTGTAAATCAGATTACATGAGCGCAGGTCTGTAAATCAGATTACATGAGCACAGGTCTGTAAATCAGATTACATGAGCACAGGTCTGTAAATCAGATTACATGAGCACAGGTCTGTAAATCAGATTACATGAGCGCAGGTCTGTAAATCAGATTACATGAGCGCAGGTCTGTAAATCAGATTACATGAGCACAGGTCTGTAAATCAGATTACACGAGCACAGGTTTGAAAAGAGAGCAAATGTAAAGATTCATTAATGCTTATACATTATTTAAAATTGTAATATTCATTTTACTTTTCTCATTCGGGAAAACAGGGTCATATGGAACAAGTCGAGTGCCCTACAAGACCCCTAAATACACCTCCCCTTAACCCCCTACAAGACCCCAAATACACCCTCCCCTCAACCCCCTACAAGACCCCAAATACACCCTCCCCTCAACCCCCTACAACAGCCCCAAATACACCCTCCTTAACCCCCAAATGCCCCCCTCCTTAACCCCCAAATACCCCCCTCCTTAACCCCCAAATACCCCCCTCCTTAACCCCCCAAATACCCCCCCTTCACCCTCTACAAGACCCCCAAATAACCCCCCTCCAAGACCCCCAAAACCCCCCCCCCTTAACCCCCTACAAGACCCCCAAACACCCCCCCTTAATCCCCTACAAGACCCTCAAATCCCCCCCTTAACCCCTTACAAGACTCCCCTAAACGCGCCCCAAATACACCCCCCTTAACGCGCCCCAAATACACCCCCCTTAACGAGCCCCAAATACACCCCCCCCCCCCCCTTACCCCCACAACCATTCCAGCTCCATGCCAAAATAACACTCCTTCCCTTCAATCTCAAAAACTGCAACTGCACTCCAAGCAAAAGTTTTAAGACAAAGAAAAACTCTCCGACTCACAACTGCGGAGAGGGGGAGGCAGGTAGGGGGTGCTGTGAATATAATATCTCTCCTCATTGGCTAGTCCAGATCATCGTTATGGCGATAGAAGTTTGGGTGGTTTAGAGCTGCAGTGGCACCCTATTCCCTATATAGTGCACTACTTTTGACCAGAGTCCTATGGACCCTGCGATAGACTAGCGTCCTGTCCAGGGTTATGTACTAGTATATCAAGCTGCCTCGCCGCTACAGAAACAGGAGATGGGCTCCTGACCTACGGGCCATTCCGGCTCGGACAAGGCTACCATGAGCCCTGGTCAAAAGAAGTGCACTATATAGGTAATAGGGTGCCATTTGGGACCACATCAATGTACAATGAGGGCCCCGGCTGCGTAGCTAACAGAGCTGTCCTGCCAGTTCCTGCACTGGGACGACTGGGCATAGTTCAGGAAGGAGAAGTTCATCTCTGTTCCACTCTTCCTCAGCTCAGACACGGCCTGGAAAACACAATCAATCAAGTAAGTAAGACAGGCATCACGTTACACAGGAGCAGTCAGACAGGCATCACGGGAGCAGTCAGACAAGCATCACGTGACACGGGAGCAGTCAGACAGGCATCACGTGACACGGGAGCAGTCAGACAGGCATCACGTGACACGGGAGCATGCAGACAGGCATCACGTGACACGGGAGCATGCAGACAGGCATCACGTGACACGGGAGCATGCAGACAGGCATCACGTGACACGGGAGCATGCAGACAGGCATCACGGGAGCAGTCAGACAGGCATCACGTGACACAGGAGCAGTCAGACAGGCATCACGTGACACAGGAGCAGTCAGACAGGCATCATGGGAACAGTCAGACAGGCATCACGTGACACGGGAGCATTCAGACAGGCATCACGACACAGACCTTTGTGCAAGAATACCTGTTTAACTAACAGAAGGTGTACTGTAGATGTCAGATTATCGTTTGACTGAGGCTATACTGATATGCTCGCTGTTGTACCCGTTACGACTCACGTTTAGCAGCACTCCAATAGGATGACGTCCACAGATGGTGTTGTGGTATTTCTTCAAGTAGTTGGTGAAGGACATGGGGTCCAGTGTTTCTATAATGCCCATACCCTGGAGAGACAAGAGAGAGGGGTTTAGAACCCAGTCTGATATGGTTAACTATATAACCCTAACCCTGGAGAGACAAGAGAGAGGGGTTTAGAACCCAGTCTGATACAGTAAACTATATAACCCTAACCCTGGAGAGACAAGAGAGAGGGGTTTAGAACCCAGTCTGATATGGTTAACTATATAACCCTAACCCTGGAGAGACAAGAGAGAGGGGTTTAGAACCCAGTCTGATATGGTTAACTATATAACCCTAACCCTGGAGAAACTAGAGAGAGGGGTTTAGAACCCAGTCTGAAACCCCTAACAGTTAGATATACAACCCTAACCCTGGAGAGACAATAGAGGGGGGTTTAGAACCCAGTCTGATATAGTTAACTATATAACCCTAACCCTGGAGAGACAAGAGAGAGGGGTTTAGAACCCAGTCTGATACAGTAAACTATATAACCCTAACCCTGGAGAGACAAGAGAGAGGGGTTTAGAACCCAGTCTGATACAGTAAACTATATAACCCTAACCCTAGAGAAACTAGATAGAGGGGTTTAGAACCCAGTCTGATACAGTAAACTATATAACCCTAACCCTGGAGAAACTAGAGAGAGGAGTTTAGAACCCAGTCTGATACAGTAAACTATATAACCCTAACCCTGGAGAAACTAGAGAGGGGTTTAGAACCCAGTCTGATACAGTAAACTATATAAACCTAGAGATACAAGAGAGAGAGGTTTAGAACCCAGTCTGATATGGTTAACTATATAACCCTAACCCTGGAGAAACTAGAGAGAGGGGTTTAGAACACAGTCTGATATAGTTAACTATATAACCCTAACCCTGGAGAGACAAGAGAGAGGGGTTTAGAACCCAGTCTGATATGGTTAACTATATAACCCTAACCCTAGAGAGACAAGAGAGAGGGGTTTAGAACCCAGTCTGATACAGTAAACTATATAACCCTAACCCTGGAGAGACAAGAGAGAGGGGTTTAGAACCCAGTCTGATACAGTAAACTATATAACCCTAACCCTGGAGAGACGAGAGGGGTTTAGAACCCAGTCTGATATGGTTAACTATATAACTGTAACCCTAGATAGAGAGGTGGTGATGTCTCAATTATATACATGGAAGGAGCTGAGGGGTTTAGAACCCAGTCTGATATGGTAAACTATATAACCCTAACCCTAGAGAGACAAGAGAGAGGGGTTTAGAACCCAGTCTGATATGGTTAACTATATAACCCTAACCCTAGAGAGAGAGGTGGTGATGTCTCAATTATATACATGGAAGGAGCTGAGGGGTTTAGAACCCAGTCTGATATGGTTAACTATATAACCCTAACCCTAGAGAGAGAGGTGGTGATGTCTCAATTATATACATGGAAGGAGCTGAGGGGGTTAGAACCCAGTCTGATATGGTTAACTATAAAACCCTAGAGAGAGAGGTGGTGATGTCTCAATTATATACATGGAAGGAGATGAGGGGTTTAGAACCCAGCCTGATATGGTTAACTATAAAACCCTAGAGAGAGAGGTGGTGATGTCTCAATTATATACATGGAAGGAGCTGAGGGGTTTAAAACCCAGTCTGATATGGTTAACTATAAAACCCTAGAGAGAGAGGTGGTGATGTCTCAATTATATACATGGAAGGAGCTGAGGGGTTTAGAACCCAGTCTGATATGGTTAACTATAAAACCCTAGAGAGAGGTGGTGATGTCTCAATTATATACATGGAAGGAGCTGGGGGGTTTCATCTTACAACTTGGTAGAAACTGAATATCAAAATGTGTTTACCATCTTATCAAGGTGCTCAATGGATCTGTGGATCTCTCCTTGAGCCTCGTCATAGTACGTGTAGCGGAACCGTTGGCCTGTGGGAAGGAGGTCAATATATTAAGTCAGGCCCAACCGTGAAGGAGGGGGTTTGTCAAGGAGACAGAACCATTGTTTCTATATTTAGAACCCCTTTTACAAGACTGTCCCGAACCAAACTGTGCTGGCTTTTCATATATCACTTGTCCTGAACCAAACTGTGCTGGCTTTTCATATATCACTTGTCCTGAAACAAACTGTGCTGGCTTTTCTTCTCACTTGTCCTGAACCAAACTGTGCTGGCTTTTCTTCTCACTTGTCCTGAACCAAACTGTGCTGGCTTTTCATATCACTTGTCCTGAACCAAACTGTGCTGGCTTTTCATATCACTTGTCCTGAACCAATCTGTGCTGGCTTTTCATATCACTTGTCCTGAACCAAACTGTGCTGGCTTTTCTTCTCACTTGTCCTGAACCAAACTGTGCTGGCTTTTCATATCACTTGTCCTGAACCAAACTGTGCTGGCTTTTCATATCACTTGTCCTGAACCAAACTGTGCTGGCTTTTCATATCACTTGTCCTGAACCAAACTGTGCTGGCTTTTCATATCACTTGTCCTGAACCAAACTGTGCTGGCTTTTCATATCACTTGTCCTGAACCAAACTGTGCTGGCTTTTCATATCACTTGTCCTGAACCAAATGTGCTGGCTTTTCATATCACTTGTCCTGAACCAAACTGTGCTGGCTTTTCATATCACTTGTCCTGAACAAAACTGTGCTGGCTTTTCATATCACTTGTCCTGAACCAAATGTGCTGGCTTTTCATATCACTTGTCCTGAACCAAACTGTGCTGGCTTTTCATATGACTTGTCCTGAACCAAACTGTGCTGGCTTTTCATATCACTTGTCCTGAACCAAACTGTGCTGGCTTTTCATATCACTTGTCCTGAACCAAACTGTGCTGGCTTTTCATATCACTTGTCCTGAACCAAACTGTGCTGGCTTTTCATATCACTTGTCCTGAACCAAACTGTGCTGGCTTTTCATATCACTTGTCCTGAACCAAACTGTGCTGGCTTTTCATATCACTTGTCCTGAACCAAACTGTGCTGGCTTTTCATATCACTTGTCCTGAACCAAACTGTGCTGGCTTTTCATATCACTTGTCCTGAACCAAACTGTGCTGGCTTTTCATATCACTTGTCCTGAACCAAACTGTGCTGGCTTTTCTTTCACATGGTCTTTCCAGCACGGTTTCAGCAACTACGATGAATGGATGTATAACCAGACTAGCGCAACTCAGTAGTGTGAACAGGGTATAATATATTGATCTCTACCAGTCCTGTTCAGTACGTACCCCAGTGGCAGAAGTCAGAGGAGATGATGAACAAGTTGGATGGATCAGCCAGATACCTGCTGAGCAGTTTCCCATAATCCTGTTCTTTAGACTCACTGAGGGCTCCAACCAGCACTGGGACAATGCTGAGCTCATCTTTATGACTGGAGTAGGAAACAGAGACAACACATTACAAGTCTGTATGGGTATGGTGCACTGGGGGCAGTTACCTGACCGAGATGGTAAAAGCTGTTACAGGGACTGAACACATGTAAACCAACCGAAGGTATCTGTATTAAACCCAACCTAATTAAACAGTGTGTGTTTTAATTAAACCCACCTAATTAAACCCAACCTAATTAAACAGTGTGTGTTTTAATTAAACCCAACCTAATTAAACAGTGTGTGTTTTAATTAAACCCAACCTAATTAAAACAGTGTGTGTGTTTTAATTAAACCCAACCTAATTAAACAGTGTGTGTTTTAATTAAACCCAACCTAATTAAACAGTGTGTGTGTTTTAATTAAACCCACCTAATTAAACAGTGTGTGTGTTTTAATTAAACCCACCTAATTAAACAGTGTGTGTGTTTTAATTAAACCCACCTAATTAAACAGTGTGTGTGTTTTAATTAAACCCAACCTAATTAAACAGTGTGTGTGTTTTAATTAAACCCAACCTAATTAAACAGTGTGTGTTTTAATTAAACCCAACCTAATTAAACAGTGTGTGTGTTTTAATTAAACCCAACCTAATTAAACAGTGTGTGTGTTTTAATTAAACCCAACCTAATTAAGCAGTGTGTGTGTTTTAATTAAACCCAACCTAATTAAACAGTGTGTGTGTTTTAATTAAACCCACCTAATTAAACCCAACCTAATTAAACAGTGTGTGTTAATTAAACCCACCTAATTAAACCCAACCTAATTAAACAGTGTTTGTTAATTAAACCCACCTAATTAAACCCAACCTAATTAAACCCACCTAATTAAACCCACCTAATTAAACCCACCTAATTAAACCGTGTGTGTTAATTAAACCCACCTAATTAAACGGTGTGTTAATTAAACCCAACTAATTAAACCCACCTAATTAAATAGTGTGCTAATTAAACCCAACTAATTAAACAGTGTGTGCTAATTAAACCCACCTAATTAAAACACTCAAACAGGAAACAGGAAGGATCTGTCTTATTTCTGTAGATTTTCACGACATTATCAAAAGTATGTGGACACGTGCTCATTGAACAGTGTGTGTTAAACAGTGTGTGTTTTAATTAAACCCAACCTAATTAAACAGTGTGTGTGTTTTAATTAAACCCACCTAATTAAACAGTGTGTGTGTTTTAATTAAACCCAACCTAATTAAACAGTGTGTGTGTTTTAATTAAACCCACCTAATTAAACAGTGTGTGTGTTTTAATTAAACCCAACCTAATTAAACAGTGTGTGTGTTTTAATTAAACCCAACCTAATTAAACAGTGTGTGTGTTTTAATTAAACCCAACCTAATTAAACAGTGTGTGTGTTTTAATTAAACCCAACCTAATTAAACAGTGTGTGTGTTTAATTAAACCCAACCTAATTAAACAGTGTGTGTGTTTTAATTAAACCCAACCTAATTAAGCAGTGTGTGTGTTTTAATTAAACCCAACCTAATTAAACAGTGTGTGTGTTTTAATTAAACCCACCTAATTAAACCCAACCTAATTAAACAGTGTGTGTTAATTAAACCCACCTAATTAAACCCAACCTAATTAATCAGTGTTTGTTAATTAAACCCACCTAATTAAACCCAACCTAATTAAACCCACCTAATTAAACCCACCTAATTAAACCCACCTAATTAAACCGTGTGTGTTAATTAAACCCACCTAATTAAACGGTGTGTTAATTAAACCCAACTAATTAAACCCACCTAATTAAATAGTGTGCTAATTAAACCCAACTAATTAAACAGTGTGTGCTAATTAAACCCACCTAATTAAAACACTCAAACAGGAAACAGGAAGGATCTGTCTTATTTCTGTAGATTTTCACGACATTATCAAAAGTATGTGGACACGTGCTCATTGAACATTTCATTCCAGAGTGTCTCCCCTTTGAAGAGGGGGATGGTCGAAGCTGCTTTCCAATCTTTGGGGATCTCAGACGATATGAAAGAGGTTGAACAGGCTAGTAATAGGGGGTTGCAACAATTTCGGCAGATCATTTTAGAAAGAGAGGGTCCAGATTGTCTAGCCCGGCTGATTTGTAGGGGTCCAGATTTTGCAGCTCTTTCAGAACATCAGCTATCTGGATTTGGGTGAAGGAGAAGTGGGGGAGGTTTGGGTAAGTTGCTGTGTGGGGGTGCAGGGCTGTTGACCGGGGTAGGGGTAGCCAGGTGGAAAGCATGGCCAGCTGTAGAAAAATGCTTATTGAAATGCTAAATTATTGTGGATTTATCGGTGGTGACAGTGTTTCCTATCTTCAGTGCAGTGGGTAGCTGCGAGGAGGTGCTCTTATTCTCCATGGACTTTAGTGTCCAATAACTTTTTTGAGTTAGTACTACAGGATGCAAATTTCTGTTTGAAAAATATAGCCTTAGCTTTCCTAACTGACTGTGTATATTGGTTCCCAACTTCCCTGAAAAGTTGCATATCACGGGGGCTATTCGATGCTAATGCAGAAAGCCACAGGATGTTTTTGTGCTGGTTAAGGACAGTGAGGTCTGGGGTGAACCAAGGACTATATCTATTCCTAGTTCTAATTTTTTGGAATGGAGCATGCTTATTTAAGATGGTGAGGAAGGCACTTTTAAAGAATAACCAGGCATCCTCTACTGACGGGATGAGGTCAATATCCTTTCAGGATACCCGGGCCAGGTCGATTAGAAAGGGCTGCTCGCTGAAGTTTGACAGTGATGAGGGGAGGTCGTTCGACCGCAGACCCATTACGGATGCAGGCAATGAGGCAGTGATCGCTGAGATCTTGGTTGAAAACAGCAGAGGTGTATTTGGAGGGCAGGTTGGTTAGGATGATATCTATGGGTTTGTGTCCGTGTTTACGGATTTGGGGTTGTACATGGTAGGTTTGTTGATCATTTGTGTGAGATTGAGGGCATCAAGCTTAGATTGTAGGATGGCCAGTTTATTAAGCATGTTCCAGTTTAGGTCACCTAGCAGCACGAGCTCTGAAGATAGATGGGGGGCAATCAATTCACATATGGTGTCCAGGGCACAGCTGGGGGCTGAGGGTGGTTTATAGCAAGCGGCAATGGTGAGAGACTTGTTTCTGGAAAGGTGGATTTTTAAAAGTAGAAGCTCAAATTGTTTGCGTACAGACATGGATAGTAGACAGAACTCTGCAGGCTATCTCTGCAGGAGATTGCAACTCCACCCCCTTTGGCAGTTCTATCTTGTCAGAAAATGTTATAGTTAGGGATGGAAATTTCAGGGTTTTTGGTGGTCTTCCTAAGCCAGGATTCAGACACGGCTAAGACATCAGGGTTGGCAGAGTGTGCTAAAGCAGTGAATAAAACAAAAACTTAGGGAGGAGGCTTCTGATGTTAACATGCATGAAACCAGGGCTTTTACAGTTACAGAAGTCAACAAAAATGAGAGCGGCTGGGGATTCGGAGTGGAGCTAGGCACTGCAGGGCCTGGATTAGGAGTAGGATAAGGGTACGGATAAAGGCTATAAGAACTGGTCGTCTAGTAGGTTCGGAACAGAGAGTAAAAGGAGCAGGTTTCTGGGCGGGGTAGAATAGATTCAAGGCATAAATGTACAGACAAAAATGTATGGTAGGATGTGAGTACATTGGAGGTAAACCTAGGCATTGAGTGATGATGAGAGAGATATTAATATGGAGTTAGTCAAGAACATTAGTGAGGTCTGATGTTGGGCGATTAGGCCTGGCTCACAGTCGGAGGCTCCAATTCACCCCAAAGGTGTTTGATGGGTTTGAGGTCAGAGCTCTGTGCAGGACAGTCAAGTTTTTCCACACCGATCCTGACAAACCATTTCTGCATGGACCTCGCTTTGTGCACGTTGGGCATTTTCATGCTGGAACAGGAAATGGCCTTCCCCAAAATGCTGCCAAAGTTAGAAGCACAGAATCATCTAGAATGTAATTTTAAGCTGTAGTGTTAAGATTTCCCTTCACTGAAACTAAAGGGCATAGCCAGAACCATTATTTATCCTCCACCAAAATTGTTGGCACTATGCATTGGGGCAGGTATCGCTCTCCTGGCATCTGCCAAACCCAGATTTATCCATTAGACTGCCAGATGGTGAAGTGCGAATCATCGCTCCAGAGAACGCGTTTCCACTGCTCCAGAGTCCAATGGCGGTGAGCTTTACACCACTCCAGCCGACGCTTGGCATTGCTCGTGGTGATCTTAGCCTTGTGTGCGGCTGCTCGGCCATAGAAACCCATTTCAATAAGCTCCCAACGAACAGTTCTTGTGCTGACGTTGCTTCCAGAGGCAGTTTGGAACTCGGTAGTGAGTGTTGCAACGAAGGACAGACCATTTCTATGCGTAAGTAAGGGACAGTCTACTGTCAATGTTTGTCTATGGTGATCGCATGGCTGTGTGCCCCGATTTTATACACCCGTCAGCAACATTTGTGGCTGAAAAATCCACTAATTTGAAGGCGTGTCCACATACTTTTGGCCACGTTGTGTATTCCTGATAAAAAGGTGTGTGTGTTTTCATATAGTGGGTCTATTAATTGAGCATGCAGGCCTTACTTCATTAGTAAACAACCAATCATACGCCATAGTCAAGACTCAAACCATCCTGGAACTGGGGGGGGGTGAGAGAGCGCTTAACAAAATGTCAAGACAAACCAGTCATGAATCCCTGCTGGCTCCCACCACCACCCCTACCAGGCAGACCTGTAGAGCCTCTCAGTCCTCTGTTACTGTACTCTCTACAGATGGATGGCTTAGTGATTATTGAAGCAGACGTTTGACAGGTCCTTTTTTCTTTATAGCTGCAGTGTGTTAGTCTGTCTTACCTCTCCATGGCTTTAGCAGTGTAAGGCAGATGCATTTCAATGCTGTGCTCCTCCTCGTCTGTCTGAAGACTCATCCTCTCAAACATCCCAGTCTTCCAGAGGTCAGCATAGACTAGAGGGAGGTGAGGATTCAATATACAGGAGGTCAGCATAGACTAGAGGGAGGTGAGGATTCAATATACAGGAGGTCAGCATAGACTAGAGAGAGGTGAGGATTCAATATACAGGAGATCAGCATAGACTAGAGAGAGGTGAGGATTCAATATACAGGAGATCAGCATAGACTAGAGGGAGGTGAGGATTCAATATACAGGAGGTCAGCATAGACTAGAGGGAGGTGAGGATTCAATATACAGGAGGTCAGCATAGACTAGAGGGAGGTGAGGATTCAATATACAGGAGGTCAGCATAGACTAGAGGGAGGTGAGGATTCAATATACAGGAGGTCAGCATAGACTAGAGGGAGGTGAGGATTCAATATACAGGAGGTCAGCATAGACTAGAGGGAGGTGAGGATTCAATATCCAGGAGGTCAGCATATACTAGAGGGAGATGAGGATTCAATATCCAGGAGGTCAGCATAGACTAGAGGGAGGTGAGGATTCAATATACACATATTCATTATTACTGGCCATGTGAGGTTTGAATTAGCATATTACAACGAGACAACGAGTCATTCATTAGTTTAGACACTAGGGGTGTAACCAGTGTGGACATGGGTTCGGTCCGCACTGTGAACACAAATGAATACATAAAAAGAAACACACTAGGCCTGAGGGCTACGCTGCCTTGTACGCCACGACTACACTGATCAGAAATACAGTGTAGACATTGTTCATGTTGAAAATGACTATTGTAGCTGGAAACGGACGATTTTCTATCTACATAGGCGTACAGAGGCCCATTATCAGCAACGATCACTCCTGTGTTCCAATGACACGTTGCATTAGCTAATCCAAGTTGATCATTTCAAAAAGGCTAATTGATCATTAGAAAATTACAAGATCGATAGCTATGTTTATAGCCGCAGATATGCGCCCATTCTCAGTGGGTGAGAAGAATAGGAGTTTCGGTATCTCGTTAAAGTGCTCGAGCCACGTTACGAACTTCCCTCTCCCGTCCATTTCAGCAAACAGGAAGTACCTGCTCTATAGAGGAAAGCTAAGGCAGAAGATGTCATGGAATTGGGCCAATTCACCCTGTGTTGGGCTTACAATCGATGGATGGACCTCAATGGGGTACAGAGAGGTACTTCGCATTACCCTGGAGAGTGGGATGTGAGAAGAATGGTACAGACCCCTTTACGAGAGAGTCACAAGTGTACATCTTTTTGTCTTTGTAAGGAGAACTTTACAACCTATACACATGCATAATTGCACTTTTCAGTGTTGTTGATGAGTAATCGTGTCTTCACAATCAGGAATACCAACACTTTGTGTTTTCTTAAACTAAAATGAACTACAGTAACTTTTGGAATTTAATTTTCCCGCTGTACCGAAACTGAACCGCGATCCCAAAACGGCAATACATACCCGGGCCACGATCCCAAAACATACCCGGGCCGCGATCCCAAAACATACCAGGGCCGCGATCCCAAAACATACCAGGGCCGCGATCCCAAAACATACCCGGGCCGCGATCCCAAAACGGCAATACATACCCGGGCCGCGATCCCAAAACATACCCGGGCCGCAATCCCAAAACGACAATACATACCCGGGCCGCGATCCCAATACATACCCGGGCCGCGATCCCAAAACATACCCGGGCCGCGATCCCAAAACATACACGGGCCGCGATCCCAAAACTGCAATACATACCCGGGCCGCGATCCCAAAACGGCAATACATACCCGGGCCGCGATCCCAAAACGGCAATACATACCCGGGCCGCGATCCCAAAACATACCCGGGCCGCGATCCCAAAACTGCAATACATACCCGGGCCGCGATCCCAATACATACCCGGGCCGCGATCCCAAAACGGCAATACATACCCGGGCCGCGATCCCAAAACGGCAATACATACCCGGGCCGCGATCCCAAAACATACCCGGGCCGCGATCCCAAAACGGCAATACATACCCGGGCCGCGATCCCAAAACATACCCGGGCCGCGATCGCAAAACATACCCGGGCCGCGATCCCAAAACATACCCGGGCCGCGATCCCAAAACATACCCGGGCCGCGATCCCAAAACATACCCGGGCCGCGATCCCAAAACATACCCGGGCCGCGATCCCAAAACGGCAATACATACCCGGGCCGCGATCCCAATACATACCCGGACCGCGATCCCAATACATACCCGGACCGCGATCCCAAAACCACAATACATACCCGGGCCTACTAGACACACTGCAGCTTGTTTGGCAGCGTCAGTCAGATGGTTGGGTCCACTGAGGACATATACGTTCCCCCCTCCCCCCCCACACGTCAAGCTTCACCGTTTAAAACAAAATACACAGAAACATCAAAACAGGGTTATTTTGTTACATTTGAAAATTACCCTTCTGGTCAATCCGGAGATTGCCGAGTGGTGTTTTTAAACCTCAGCAGAGGACAACGCACAGAATATATGTATGCATGTATGTATGTACGTACCATTCTGGTCAATCCTGAGATCGTAGAGAGGTGTTTTATAAACCTCAGCAGAGGACAGGGCACAGCGGGACAGAGGAACATGGTGAGACGGGCCCAAGATGAACACCCTGCGACTACAGGGGGAAGAGAGGAGTCCGTCACCTCACTCTGTCACCTTTACCTCCCTGACTCACATTAGCATAGCAGCTCAGTGGACCCAGTCATCGGGCCATTAGTAGCCTCGGCCCAGCAGGCTTCGCTCACGTCGCTCACGTAGTTCCAAGGTAAGGCTGTGACAGAGGCTAGGCCAATACTGCTAACTACTCTCTGTCTGAGGTAACTAAGGGGCAGATAGTTCCTTCAGGGTGAAACAGGGCAGGCAGATCTAAGGTTTGATAAGGAGGGAAAAATGTAGAAACGAAGAAAAAAAAAAAAACAATACATTTACATTTTAAAACATCTAAAATTTCGATATAATATTATTATACTTCACACGGAAATTCATTACTGACAAAAGGTGTTCCGTTTAGAAAGTTCCCTGGACATTTTTAACGTAACTAAACGAGACGCGGTAAATGACTTACGTGACAGAAGGGTCTATTTGTTTGTAGGCGTGTGCAGCACAAGCACCACAGTAGGAATATCCAGCGTGCCTGTAAACACAGATGTCTGTTAGGTAGGAAATGACATCATGGCAGGCCAGACACCATTACAACAACACAAAACATGACATCCTTTGAGGATGTTCGACCTCCACTTTCCCCCCCCCATCAACACGTACACATTTTAGTCATTCATACACCGTTATCAAATCATATTTAGGAGTGACTCTTGATGACCAAGATGAGGCCTTTTCGCGTGACTGAGATATTAGAATCATCAGTGGAGCTTACGGTGCTATGATGGCTCTAGCGGGGCTGATCGTGGATTGTGCTTGAGACAACCAACCTTCTAGTTGTGTATTTAGCTGGGAGCCTGCAGAAAGGGAAGAGGGGGAAACAAGTTAAAGAAGATTACACTTCATACGAAACAGAAAATGAGTTGTCTGCTGTAGCCAACCACACAGGGCCTTCAGAAAGTATTCACACCCCTGGACCTTTCCCACATTTTGTTGTGTTACAGTCTGAATTTAAAATGGATTACATTGAGATTGTGTCGATGGCTTACACACAATACCCCATAATGTCAAAGTCTAATGGTTTCATATACATATATACATATATACACACATATATATATATACACATACATACATATATATATACACATATACACATACATACATATACACATATACACATATACACATATACACATATACACATATACACATATACACATATACACATATACACATATACACATACATACATACATACATATATATACACACACATATATATATACACACACATATACACACACATATATATATATATATATATACACACACACACACACACACACACACATATATATATATACAAATATATACACATATATACACATATATATATACACATATATATACACATATATACACACACACACAAACTCAGCAAAAAAAAAAAAAAAAAAGCCCTTTTTCAGGACCCTATTTTTCAAAAGACAATTTGTGAAAATCCAAATAACTTCAGATTTTCATTGTAAAGGGTTTAAACACCGTTTCCCATGCTTGTTCAATGAACCATAAACATTTAATGAACATGCACCTGTGGAACGGTCGTTAAGACACTAACAGCTTACAGACGGTAGGCAATTAAGGTCACAGTTATGAAAACTTAGGACACTAAAGAGGCCATTCTACTGACACTGATAAACACCAAAAGAAATATGCCCAGGGTCCCTGCTCATCTGCGTGAACGTGCCTTAGGCATGTTGCAAGGAGGCATGAAGACTGCAGATGTGGCCAGGGCAATAAATTGCAATGTCCGTACTGTGAGACGCCGAAGACAGCGCTACAGGGAGACAGGACGGACAGCTGATCGTTCTCGCAGTGGCAGGCCACGTGTAACAACACCTGCACAGGATCGGTACATCCGAACATCACACCTGCGGGACTGATGGATGCATCAACAAGGGGGTGCAGGGCTGTTGACCGGGGTAGGGGTAGCCAGGTGGAAAGCATGGCCAGCTGTAGAAAAATGCTTATTGAAATGCTAAATTATTGTGGATTTATCGGTGGTGACAGTGTTTCCTAGCCTCAGTGCAGTGGGCAGCTGGGAGGAGGTGCTCTTATTCTCCATGGGCTTCACAGTGTCGCAGAACTTTTTTTGAGTTTGTGCTACAGGATGCACATTTCTGTTTGAAAAAGCTAGCCTTCACTTTGCTTTCCTAACTGCCTGTATATATTTGTTCCTAACTTACCTGAAAAGTTGCGGGGGCCTAATCCAAGCTTATAATTATAAAAGGCTAATTGATCATTGGAGTCCTGATTAAAGAAGCAAAAAACTGGCCTTCTTTAGACTAGTTGAGTATCTAGAGCATCAGCAATTGTGGGTTCAATTACAGACTCAAAAATGGCCAGAAACTTGGTCAGTCTATTCTTGTTCTGAGAAATTAAAGGCGATTCCACGTGAGAAATTGCCAAGAAACTGAAGATCTTGTACAACGCTGTGTACTACTCCCTTTACAGAACAGTGCAAACTGGCTCTAACCAGAATAGAAAGAGTGGGAGGCCCCCCGTGCACAACTGAGCAAGAGGACAAGTACATTAGAGTGTCTAGTTTGAGAAACGGACGCCTCACAAGTCCTCAACTGACAGCTTCATTAAATAGTACCCACAAAACACCCGTTTCAATGTCAACCGTGAAGAGGCGACTCCGGGATGCTGGTCTTCTAGGCAGAGTTGCAAAGAAAAGGCCATATCTCAGACTGGCCAATAAAAATAAAAGATTAAGATGGACAAAAGAACAGACACTTGCCAGAGGAACTCTGCCTGTAATAATACCACTGTAATTACATGTCTAATATGATTTTTGAATGACCATGTCATCTCTGTACCCCACACATCCAATTATATGTAAGGTCCCACAGTGGAGCAGTGAATTTCAAAAACAGACAACCACAAAGACCAGGGAAGTTTTCCAATTCCTAACAAATAAACTCCAACTCTACCTATTGGTATTTGGGTAAAAAAGAAAAGGAAAAAAAAAAGCAGACATTGAACACCCCGCTGAGCTGAAGTTTTTAAATGACACTTTGGATGGTGTATCAATACACCCAGTCACTAATAAAGATAACAGAGTTGCCAGAGAGGAAGGAAACTTCTCAGGGATTTCACCATGAGGCAAACGGTGACTTTTAAAGTTATAGAATTTAAATGGGTTGTGATAGGAGAAAACTGAGGATGGATCAACAACATTGTAGTTACTCCACAAACCGAACCTAATTTACAGAGTGAAAAGGAAGCCTTTATCCAATACAAATATTCCACAACAAGGAACTAAAGTAATACTGCAAAAAAAAAAAAAAGTTGTGTTGTATTTGATTTGCCCCAAACATACATTACAGAGTACCACACTCCATTATTTCAAGCATTGTGGTGGCTGCACCATGTTATGGGTATGCTTGTAATCGTAAAGGACTGGGGAGTTTTTCCAGGATTAAAAGAAATGGAATGAAGCTAAGCACAGGCAAAATCCTAGAGGAAAAGCTGGTTCAGTCTGCTTTCCACCAGACACTGGGAGATGAATTCACCTTTCAGCAGGATAATAACCTAAAACACAAGGCCAAATCTACACTGGAGTTGCTTAGCATGAAGACAGTGAATGTTCCCGAGTGGCCGAGTTACAGTTGACTTAAAATCGACTTGAAAATGACTGTCCAGCAATGATCAACAACCAATTTGACAGAGCTTTTGAGCATTTGACGGGCAAATGTTGCACAATTCAGGTACGGAAAGCTCTTACAGACTTACCCGGAAAGACTCAAAGTTGTCATCTTTACCAAAAGTTATTTTACAAAGTATTGACCCAGGGGTGTGAATACTTATGAGATATTTCATTGGCAATAAAAAGTCCTAAAAGTTTTCACTATCATTATGGGGTATTGTTTGTAGACGGTTGAGGGGAGAAAAAAAAAATGTCTTCCTTTTTTAAATTGAGGCTGTAAAAACATTTACAGGAAGTCAAGAAGTCTGAAGGCACTGTAACCGTTAGCTAGCTAACTAACGACTCTATTTAGAGTCCGCTCTCATCAATATCCGCAGCGGCATCAACGTCAAGCTCAGCACCAGGAACTAATGCAAGTCACCTCTCGATCACCTCACCTGGCGAGCAAATAAATACACTGGAACTACGCATAGTCAGTGTTCTGTTGGGTGTGTCTACAATTCAACTTCTGCTGTGGTCGTTTCTGTATTATTTCTGAGCATGGAATCGCTTAGCTGATTGGTTCATGTAAGGCTCCAATTGGAGAAAAGGGGGTATTCGTAAGAGGGGATGGCGTGGGTGACTGACTGGTGTCTGTTGGATGTGAGTATTGTGTGTGAAGGTCAGTCAGTACGCATGATATATTGACACGAGGGGGGTGGATATAGTGCCTTGTTTGAGTGTGTATTGATAGGGACAAAGTAGTCAAATGTTGGCTACTGTGTACAGACTAACCCTGCTGCTGATGACACCAGCTTTAGTAGCACATGGTTTATTGTATGGTTACACATCCTCACGATCAGTCTTCGTGTTCTTTCCAGGACAAACAGATCTGCAAGGTCTGCAAGGTCGACTATAGGACGCCTAGTATACTCACCACTGTATTTTGCTATAAATATTACTAGCGGTTGTGTACAGGGCATTCGGGAAGTATTCAGACCCCTTCGCATGCGTTACGTTACAGCCTTATTCTAAAATGGATTAAATAGACCCCCCCCCCTCATCAATCTGAACACAAAACAACAAATGGATTAAATAGACCCCCCCCTCATCAATCTGAACACAAAACAACAAATGGATTAAATAGACCCCCCCCCCCCTCATCAATCTGAACAAAGCAAAAACGTTGATACTATGATAATTAAAAAAAATGTTTTTAAAATATCAGATTTACATAAGTATTCAGACCCTTTACTCAGTACTTTGTTGAAGCACCTATGGCAGCAGACTCTTCTTTGGTTTGACTCTACAAGCTTGGCACTCCTGATTTTTCATAGTGTTCTATTGTGTCCAGTACTTGTCTTATATTATCTAAAATGTCTAGTCCACGTAAAAAATGTTACAAAAAAAAATGTCTGATCAGAATGAATAATATCGGACAAAACCTTTTTAAATTATATGCGCTAAGCATGTTGCTAGAATTTTTGCATCACAACACTGCAGTGTAAAGGGCCTCCAATTGTGTAAATGGACTGGATCTTTATATTTACTTCTTGGATCCTGTTTCAGTAATAATTAAAACCAGGCCTTCTTGCTGAGTATCTGATAATCTACCATTCACATAGGAGTGGTTAACATGTTAATAACGGCCCTCTGAGTATAAAAAAATATAGTTTTGTCTGCAATCCAGGCCTGGAGTTTAGTATACTACCACTGGTGTGCCATCCAGGCCTGGAGTTTAGTATACTACCACTGGTGTGCCATCCAGGCCTGGAGTTTAGTATACTACCACTGGTGTGCCATCCAGGCCTGGAGATTAGTATACTACCACTGGTGTGCCATCCAGGCCTGGAGTTTAGTATACTTCCACTGGTGTGCCATCCAGGCCTGGAGTTTAGTATACTACCACTGGTGTGCCATCCAGGCCTGGAGTTTAGTATACTACCACTGGTGTGCCATCCAGGCCTGGAGTTTAGTATACTACCACTGGTGTGCCACCCAGGCCTGGAGTTTAGTATACTACCACTGGTGTGCCACCCAGGCCTGGAGTTTAGTATACTACCACTGGTGTGCCATCCAGGCCTGGTTTTTAGTATACTACCACTGGTGTGCCATCCAGGCCTGGTTTTTTCCCCAGACTTAAAGGCTTTAATTACATGAAGAAGTTTCTCCTCTGGAATTCGTCCTTCACATGAGTCTTTCTGTACAGATGTTAATTTTAGATTATTAAATAGAACACAAATCCTTACAATTAACTTTGGTTAGTGGAGCTGGAGACTGAAACGAAAACACATGCTTACAAGTACTACAAGTGCTTCCTCTTTCAAAAAATTGTTCGGTGAATCATAGGTGACTCATTCTATCCAGTTCACTTTATTTAAAATAATATAATACACATGATCTTTCTTGAATAAGTTCCTCCATTCCTTGTTGTTTCTCCTCTTAACTTATTCTCTGCCTCTACGGTTCAGTTTTTATTGCTGTCAAACTGTTAGTCCCCCTATTTCCTTCGTTAATATAAAGTCGACCTAAAAAATGCTTTTGTTTTTAAAGACGAGCGCGGAATTGCATGGCCTCTAAAAGCACATTTTTAAAAAAAGGGTCCCATACAATAAGGGGGATCTGCTATACCTAGACAGAATAGTTTGGGAGAAATATATTTTCACCACCCCAGTCCTTTATCCACAACTTAAATCTTAACAGACCTTCTCTTTTAGCCAGATAAATACTGATAGTATTTTCTGCTAAGCCATTACAATTATAACTGGCTATACTTATTTCACCATATCGAGATACCAAAGTTTCAATTATATTTATCATCATATGAGTGTCCATTTTGCTGCACCAATATATTTGCACTGCTATTAAGTAAACCTCCAATTGTTCTCCACTGATCCACCCGCTAAACCCCCCCCTCCCCCCCAAATCCCATATTGGGTTGTCGTCCCAGTGACTGGCTCCCCACCCACCCACCCGGATCCTACAATCTTACTGCTAAATCAAAACCATGCAGGGAGTTGAAATGATACGCCATCTTGTATTTCTTGGCAAGTAAACATGTTTCAATAAACCAGTAGATTAGTCTGTCTATAAAGCAAATAAGTGGACATGGTTCAATAAACCAGTAGATTAGTCTGTCTATAAAGCAAATAAGTGGACATGGTTTTGTATTCAAGACAGAGTTTATTTACTCTGGAGACCAAGGTGAGTTTACACAGCAGTATGCAGGAACAATTATGACACACATATACACACACACATACATACATATACATACATACATACATATATATATATGTATGTATGTATATGTATATGTATGTATATGTATATATATATATATGTATATGTATATACACATATGTATGTATGTATATACACATATGTATGTATGTATATACACATATGTATGTATGTATATACACATATGTATGTATGTATATACACATATGTATGTATGTATGTATGTATGTATGTACGTACGTATGTATGTGTGTATATACACATATGTATGTATGTATGTATATACACATATGTATGTATGTATATACACATATGTATGTATGTATGTATATACACATATGTATGTATGTATGTATATACACATATGTATGTATATACACATATGTATGTATGTATGTATATACACATATGTATGTATGTATGTATATACACATATGTATGTATATACACATATGTATGTATGTATGTATGTATGTATGTATGTATGTATGTATGTATGTATGTATGTATGTATGTATGTATGTATGTATGTATGTATGTATGTATGTATGTATGTATGTATGTATGTATATATATATACATACACACACAGTAGAAGAAAAATATACTACTAACACCTATAATAAAGACTACAGTTCCTAAGGGAATACTGGCATGTACGCACGCTAGCAGTCAGGAAGCAAGTTCAGGAAGTGAAACGTTAAATAAATAAATAGGAATCATAATACAAAACAAGAAACAACAACAACAACAACAACAACAACGCACAGACTTGAAAACAATGATGCCTGGGGAAGGAACCAAAGGGAGTGACGTATATAGGGAAGGAACCAAAGGGAGTGACGTATATAGGGAAGGAACCAAAGGGAGTGACGTATATTGGGAAGGAACCAAAGGGAGAGACATATATATAGGGAAGGAACCAAAGGGAGAGACATATATAGGGAAGAAACCAAAGGGAGTGACGTATATAGGGAAGGAACCAAAGGGAGGGACATATATAGGGAAGGAACCAAAGGGAGTGACATATATAGGGAAGGAACCAAAGGGAGTGACATATATAGGGAAGGAACCAAAGGGAGTGACATATTTAGGGAAGGAACCAAAGGGAGAGACATATATAGGGAAGGAACCAAAGGGAGAGACATATATAGGGAAGGAACCAAAGGGAGAGACATATATAGGGAAGGAACCAAAGGGAGAGACATATATAGGGAAGGAACCAAAGGGAGAGACATATATAGGGAAGGAACCAAAGGGAGAGACATATATAGGGAAGGAACCAAAGGGAGAGACATATATAGGGAAGGAACCAAAGGGAGAGACATATATAGGGAAGGAACCAAAGGGAGAGACATATATAGGGAAGGAACCAAAGGGAGTGACATATATAGGGAAGGAACCAAAGGGAGTGACATATATAGGGAAGGAACCAAAGGGAGTGACATATATAGGGAAGGAACCAAAGGGAGTGACATATATAGGGAAGGAACCAAAGGGAGTGACATATATAGGGAAGGAACCAAAGGGAGTGACATATATAGGGAAGGAACCAAAGGGAGTGACATATATAGGGAAGGAACCAAAGGGAGAGACATATATAGGGAAGGAACCAAAGGGAGAGACATATATAGGGAAGGAACCAAAGGGAGAGACATATATAGGGAAGGAACCAAAGGGAGAGACATATATAGGGAAGGAACCAAAGGGAGTGACAGGTAATCAGGTGATGATGGAGTCCAGGTGAGTGTCATTATTTATGCGCTGATACACGTGTGCGCCATAACGAGCAGCTTGGTGACCTCGAGGCTGGAGATAATAAATATGCAATGATCAGATTAACAATGAGGTGTGTGGACGCGCTGAACAAATTAATGCACACCAGTAGACCTTTCCCGAACGCAATCAAAAGTTACAACTGACCACGGAATAAAGACCCACCTGACCACGGAATAAAGACCGTTGGAATAAAGACCCACTGACCACGGAATAAAGACCCACCTGACCATGGAATAAAGACCGTTGGAATAAAGACCCAATGACCATGGAATAAAGACCTACTGACCACGGAATAAAGACTGTTGGAATAAAGACCCACTGACTGTTGGAATAAAGACCATGGAATAGAGACCGTGATCACTTATGTGAGGAGCTCTACACCACACGGGTCAGTATAACAAACGGTGATTTGATGTGTACCGGCATGATGTTACTGAGCTATAGGACCGAGGAGTGCGTGTTTCCACACTCTTGCTCTATAGGGCACAGCTTTAGTCTGTATGCAACAGCGCACTGGTTTACTGGGAGAAGAGAATTCCCCTACCCAAGAACGGTGAAGTACTGGTTCTAATCAGTATCAGTATCGACCAATCAGCTTGCTGCAAACTCTTATCACACTTCTGGAGAAAAAATAAAACAAAAAAATGGTGTTCAACCAGATGCAATGTCATTTCTCTGTAAACAAATTGACAGACTTACAGAATGCGCTGACAACAAACGACCGATGATTGGTTGAAATACATCGATAATAGAATTGTGGGAGCTATAGTGTTAGATTTCAGTGCAGCCTTCGATGTTATTGACCATAACCGGTAGGGATGAGATCTGGAAGTTAAAGGATGACATGCTGCTTACTTAGCGAGTAACAGATTTCATTTGCTACACTAATCCCTTCAAGATCTAGCAAGGTTAGTCATCAAAATAGAAAATAGTGCGGTTTGGTGACCCACGCTTGTGTGATGAGATACTTGGCGGAGACCTGAAGCTAGACAAGTCTCTAGCAAGAGTACTCATTATAAAAGGGGTAATGTGACTGACTGGGTTAAGACGGTTAGCCTACTGAGCTAAAGCCTAGGCATTGATTCTGTCTCTTGAGGTCAAAGGGTACCTGGTTCACACTCAGTCAGTCACAAGCTCAAGATTAATTAGGGAGTGTTATTGGGCTATGACAGGGCTATTCACACTACATTATAACGTGTCTATACCTCACACTCAACGTCAACAAAACTAAGGAGATGATCGTGGACTTCAGGAAACAGCAGAGGGAACACCCCCCTTTCCACATCGATGGAACAGTAGTGGAGAGGGTAGTAAGTTTTAAGTTCCACGGCGTACACATCAGACAAACTGAATTGGTCCACCCACACAGACAGCATCGTGAAGAAGGCGCAGCAGCGCCTCTTCAACCTCAGGAGGCAGAAGAAATTCGGCTTGTCACCAAAAGCACTCACAAACTTCTACAGATGCACAATCGAGAGCATCCTGTCGGGCTGTATCACCGCCTGGTATGGCAACTGCTCCGCCCACAACCGTAAGGCTCTCCAGAGGGTAGTGAGGTCTGCACAACGCATCACCGGAGGCAAACTACCTGCCCTCCAGGACACCTACACCACCCGATGTCACAGAAAGGCCATAAAGATCATCAAGGACAACAACCACCCGAGCCATTGCCTGTTCACCCCGCTATCATCCAGAAGGCGAGGTCAGTACAGGTGCATCAAAGCTGGGACCGAGAGACTGAAAAACAGCTTCTATCTCAAGGCCATCAGACTGTTAAACAGCCACCACAAATAATTAAGTGGCTGCTGCCAACACACTGACTCAACTCCAGCCACTTTAATAATGGGAATTGATGGGAAATGATGTAAAATATATCACTAGCCACTTTAAACAATGCTACCTAATATAATGTTTACATACCCTACATTATTCATCTCATATGTATATGTATATACTGTACCCTATATCATCTACTGCCTCTTTATGTAATACATGTATCACTAGCCACTTTAACTATGCCACTTTGTTTACATACTCATCTCATATGTATATACTGCACTCAATACCATCTACTGTATCTTGCCTATGCCGCTCTGTACCATCACTCATTCATATATCTTTGTGTACATATTCTTTATCCCTTTACACTTGTGTGAATAAGGTAGTAGTTTTGGAATTGTTAGCTAGATTACTTGTTGATTATTACTGCATTGTCGGAACTAGAAGCACAAGCATTTCACAACACTCGCATTAACATCTGCTAACCATGTGTATGTGACAAATAAAATTTGATTTGATTTTTTAGAGGGGAACAAAAGGCTAAGAGAGTCTTAGCTTTCAGAAATGGGATCATAACAGCGTATAGGCAAACGGTTCAAACGCTAGAGCCAATTTCATTGGAAGAAAATAAATGACACTTTGAGAAACTTGAAATTGTAGTTTGGAAACTCGATACAAACAATGCATGTAATATTTACCGTATTGAAACTGAATAATTATTGAATTTCAAAATGTAATTAGACATTTAAAAACTGAATGCAATATTAATTCAATTCAGTTTCAAACCATGAAATACAAGTTAAATTTATGATTTAAATTAGAAAATTTCCAAAATATTACATTCAAATTCAAAAATATTGAATTCAAATGCAGTTTCTTTTGGCACTGAAATTGCTCTGTAGGGGGCTCTGTGTTGAAGCCACAGTGCCTCCATCTTGGAACACCCTCACCATTGTGTTGAAGCCACATTGCCTCCATCTTTGTACTCCCATCTTTGTACTCCCTCACCATTGTGTTGAAGTCACAGTGCCTCCATCTTGGAACCCCCTCACCATTGTGTTGAAGCCACTGTGCCTCCATCTTTGTACTCCCTCATCATTGTGTTGAAGTCACAGTGCCTCCATCTTGGAACCCCCTCACCATTGTGTTGAAGCCACTGTGCCTCCATCTTGGAACTCCCTCACCATTGTGTTGAAGCCACAGTGCCTCCATCTTGGTACACCTCCTACTGTAAAAAATATTTTTGGAAGCTATAGAAATGAATTCATTAATGTCTACATTCGTTTTATATATTATATTACATTATTACATTATATTACATTATATTACACATTATTGCATGTTTGTAACTTACATGTGAAAACATATAAAAACATTTTCCTAAAGTATAATTTTAGATTATTAATGCTACTGTCCCTACTACAACAAAAATACTTAAATATGAGATTGTCCTTGAAACACTTAATTGAAATACTATAGAATTCCGTCCATTCCTATGGAAGACTGCTCCTACTGGGGGGTGCCAATATGGCCGACTGGTGGCTTCAAAGCCTCTCACTGGCCAATACGTAATATCAGAAATCTAAGGTTTATATGACCAGGCCATTTCATCTCGCCAGGACAGAAAAGAAAAAAAAACATTTGCAGGTTTTGTTGCTCTCAACCAACAGAGAGAGAGAGCACGGTCTGTTCTTTCCTTCCTCCTTCTGCTATCCTCCTCAATTTGTCAACTAGCTAGCAACCCATCTATACTGAACAAAAATATAAACGCAACATATAAAGTGTTGGTTTCATGAGCTGAAATAAAGGATCTCAAATGTTCCATATGCACAAAAAGCTTACTTAGCTCAAATTGTGCACATGTTTGTTTACATCCCTGTTAGTGAGCATTTCTCATTTGCCAAGATAATCAATCCACCTGACAGGTGTGGCATATCAAGAAGTTGATTAAATAATATGATCATTACACAGGTGCACCTTGTGCAGTTATGTCAGTGCCACAGATGTCTCCAGTTGAGGGAGTGTGTAATTGACATGCTGACTGCAGGATTGTCCACCAGAGCTGTTGCAGGAGAATGTAATGTTCATTTCTCTACCATAAGCCGCTTCCGTGATTTTAGAGAATTTGGCTGTACGTCCAACCTGCCTCACAACCGCAGACCACATGTAACCACGCCAGCCAGCGTTTGAGACCAGCCACCCGGCCAGCTGATGAAACTGAGTAGTATTTCTGTGCTTCTTACCAGTCATGTGAAATCCATAGATTAGGACATAATGAATTTATTTCAATTGACTGATTTCCTTATATGAAGTGTAACTATGTAAAATAATTTCCAGGACACCAGCCCAGAGAAACTAGTCTGCAGCTAGGTAGGCTTGCTATAGTAACCCTGCTAACTAGGTACTACCCCTCACAACAACAGCCCCTGAAAGACAGGTCAGCTAGCTAGCTTGGTTAGCTAACCCAGCTAGGAACTTCCCTGGAGAACAACCCAAACATTACCGAGACCAGTCTGCTACCTAGCTTGGTTAGCTAACCCAGCTAGCAACTTCCCTGGACACCAACCCAAACATTACCTAGACCAGTCTGCTAGCTAGCTAGGTTAGCTAACCCAGCTAGCAACTTCCCTGGACAACAACCCAAACATTACCTAGACCAGTCTGCTAGTTAGCTAGGTTAGCTAACCCAGCTAGTAACTTCCCTGGACAACAACCCAAACATTACCAAGACCAGTCTGCTAGTTAGCTAGGTTAGCTAACCCAGCTAGTAACTTCCCTGGACACCAACCCAAACATTACCTAGACCAGTCTGCTCGCTAGCTTGGTTAGCTAACCCTGCTAGCAACTTCCCTGGTCTCTGGCCCATTCCCCCGGTCCAATTCTATACCTGAGGCGGCGTACCAACTGCCAGCGTGACTTGCTTCTCTGCACACTGTTCGGTTGGACATCTTAACTCCGGAGCTGCCAATCTTGGTAAACTGGAACCTTGTCAGGTAGAAAAAGTAAAAACTCCGGGAGTGGGGGGGAAAGAGGAAAACAACTGGCCAGATAGAAACCACCAACAAAAACAAAACGTCGACTAAGACAAAGAAGGAATGCAAAAAAAAAAAATAGGAAGTTAGCCAGCCAGCTAACGTTAGATAAAAAAAAATGCTGAGAAAAGTGATTCTATTTGATAGTTAGCCAGCAGACTACTTTAAAATGCAATACCTTTAAACGATAATTACGGATGAACAAAATCTCAATGCAGTGTTGTCAGTTGGTTGTCATAAATAACACCATTTGACTTGACTAAAACCGGTATGACATAAATCGGGATAGCTAGTAGCTCACTGTGCATCAGATTCTTTTTATGCCTGCTGCTTTCGTTAGATCCGATTCCAAGTAAATAACAACCAGCCATTGGCCGGCACCATATTTTACTTTACACGGATTGGTTGCTTCTTGATGGCAGGTAATAAGGCGGTGTTAAACGTTTACTAAAAATGACGTAAGGCTTCGTGGATTGGCTGCTCGAGGAGCATGTGAAACGATTCGTTAAAAAAAAAAGTGTTAGGCGTGGCTATGAACCAGCTGTAGAAAGAGTCGGTTCACCGGCATAAGAAATATGATATATTTCTTAATTTCTTCCCATGAAATACTTAAATAGATCGTAACAAAGAATAGTTATTACGTTTTGAAGCTATTCAAAAAGAGCCCTTTTGCCGTGATATTGTCTACCGCAATGCCGTGACCCGGATTCGAACCGGGGTTGCTGCGGCCACAACGCAGAGTACTAACCACTATACGATCACGGCGAGCTACCAGCTATCCCATGTATATGGGATATATCCCCCTCCCATAGAACGCGCATTCACCGCATTTCGTTGGAGGTGTTGCTTATCCTGTAATTCTCATTTAATTCAAATCATGGTACAAAACTGATTTTTCTCAATGTGCATTTTCGGGACTTCTTTGGGACACCATGGCCCGGTTCCCCGGTTGAGTGGAGATTTCAGTTAAGGACCAACGGATTGATCTAAAATGTACAAACTCTGTCCACCACTGGGCCATGCAAAACGAACTCGCCCATTGTTGTATATAAATAGGCGGATTCGATTTTGCTGAGCGGAGGGCACCGGACATCTGCTCGTTTCATCATCGGGAATCTGTGCCACTCCGTAATTTGGTCAACAAGGCCAGAAACATAAAATAAATGTTTTCATTGTCTAACTCGTCTTCATTCGGAAAGGCAGATAAAGCCCAAAAGCAATCACTTTTACTTGTGAAAACAAAGAGGGCTACTCATTACTCCACATGTCCTTTAAGTCACTTTGCTTTAAGCCGATTTCGCAGTGGGTTTTGAATCAATAGGAATAAATAATCAATAAATCAGGATGTTGCCTTGTAGACTGTTTCATATATAAGGCTCCCTGCAGACTGCCTACTAGGCAGCGTCCTGATTTATCAGTCTCTGAGGCTGCTGTTGAATCTGATAAGCCTGCCAGGAATAGAGCCCACCCAGTCTTGATCATATACATAATGCACTGACTGCTAATCTGCCTGCCAGGAGCTTTACCTATGAAATATCCTACAAGGTAGAATCCTGATTTATCAGCCACTGAGACTGCTATTGAATTTGATCAGACTGTCAGGAATGGAGCTCACCCACTATACATATAAATATTATCCATAAAACATGAAGTGTCCCTTACAATTATACACATATCAGTTATGCATGCTAACAACTAGCATATATAACTAGTTCGCTAACTAACATGACTACCTGGCTAGCTAGCTCGCTCACAAGACTAGCCAGTTAGCTGCTTGCATGCGATTGGCTTTGGTCTTGGGGGTGGCATACAGCCTGGGAGGCTTAGCTGCCTGTCGGGCATTGTTTAGGGCTCAGATTCCCCAATCTCTTAGCTCACGGTAAGGAACATTAAGCCTGGTAACACTCTAATTTATAAACTGATAATGAAAGCATAATGTTAGCATGACATGTCTAGTGTAGCAATCAATTAAAACACGTCCTGATCCACAGTGGGCTCTGCCGGTTCAACCATACTGTCAACCTTTCATAAATTATTAAATTCCTATTTATAGAGTTAATCTCGAAAAAAAATGTTTTTTGTAATGTCATGATCATGAGAAAATTATCTCGTGACCTTGACAAAACAACTTTTGTTATGTCGTGATCCTGAGATAAATAGTGATCTAGACCTGAGGGAATTATTTTTGTATCTCTATGTCCTCTGTGGGCTTCTGTAGTACTTGCATACGTCTCTTCTATAAAACAAAGTAGCCTATCGCCGGCCCAGATTCACATGTAACGGATGTGAAACGGCTAGCAGTTAGCGGTGGTGCGCGCTTCATAGCGTTTCAATCGGTGACGTCACTCGCTCTGAGGCCTTGGCTTTTGTGGAGCAATGCTTCGTGGGTGACTATTGTTGATGCAGTGTCCCTGGTTCACGCCCGGGTATTGGCGTTATAAAGCTATACTGTTACACACACCAAGGCAAAAAAGGCGGGATCTGCATTGAATAGTCATGCAGAGTGGGGATTCATGTCCTGAATCTGAATTGTTCATGTTTATTGACCCGCTAGTCTGTCAATCTGTGCATTGCGGAAAATTGAAAATGCGCCAGCCTGAACGCACATGATTCCAAGTTAAAGTAATTCACACTTTTAAATATTATGAATCGTTTAGAGCAAGCGATATTTCAGCAGCAGGTATATAATAACGACTAACTAGATAACCAATTAAAAACTTAACTTATAGCAGTTCTCGCTAGGTAACTATAGCTAACTAAGCATTCATGTTGACACCTTTCCGCCGGCACAGTAGATAGCCTAAATAAATATGTACCGTTGGAAAGCTGGGCTTCCCCTCAATTAAACAGTAGCCATGTATATTCGATAAAGTTAAAACATATTATAAGAATAGCCTAATTGACAAATAATTTGCTGTGCATAGATCTACCCTGAAACATGTATATTAGAGCACAGTATATACTGTATGTGAACATGTCTAGTTAGATACAGTTCCTGGCTCTGAAGTAGCTGACCTTATCCATTTAGATACAGTTCCTGGCTCTGAAGTAGCTGACCTTATCCATTTAGATACAGTTCCTGGCTCTGAGGTAGCTGACCTTATCCATTTAGATACAGTTCCTGGCTCTGAAGTAGCTGACCTTATCCATTTAGATACAGTTCCTGGCTCTGAAGTAGCTGACCTTATCCATTTAGATACAGTTCCTGGCTCTGAAGTAGCTGACCTTATCCATTTAGATACAGTTCCTGGCTCTGAAGTAGCTGACCTTATCCAGTTAGATACAGTTCCTGGCTCTGAAGTAGCTGACCTTATTCATTTAGATACAGTTCCTGGCTCTGAAGTAGCTGACCTTATCCATTTAGATACAGTTCCTGGCTCTGAAGTAGCTGACCTTATCCAGTTAGATACAGTTCCTGGCTCTGAGGTAGCTGACCTTATCCATTTAGATACAGTTCCTGGCTCTGAGGTAGCTGACCTTATCCATTTAGATACAGTTCCTGGCTCTGAAGTAGCTGACCTTATCCATTTAGATACAGTTCCTGGCTCTGAAGTAGCTGACCTTATCCATTTAGATACAGTTCCTGGCTCTGAAGTAGCTGACCTTATCCAGTTAGATACAGTTCCTGGCTCTGAAGTAGCTGACCTTATCCATTTAGATACAGTTCCTGGCTCTGAGGTAGCTGACCTTATCCATTTAGATACAGTTCCTGGCTCTGAGGTAGCTGACCTTATCCATTTAGATACAGTTCCTGGCTCTGAAGTAGCTGACCTTATCCAGTTAGATACAGTTCCTGGCTCTGAAGTAGCTGACCTTATCCAGTTAGATACAGTTCCTGGCTCTGAAGTAGCTGACCTTATCCAGTTAGATACAGTTCCTGGCTCTGAAGTAGCTGACCTTATCCATTTAGATACAGTTCCTGGCTCTGAGGTAGCTGACCTTATCCATTTAGATACAGTTCCTGGCTCTGAAGTAGCTGACCTTATCCATTTAGATACAGTTCCTGGCTCTGAAGTAGCTGACCTTATCCATTTGATCCCCTGATTCATTGAATGAGGGAATAATATGGTTGTAATATTTTATATCAAGGGTGGCAACCATCCTCCAGGATAGCTACTGGGTGTGCAGGCTTTTGTTCAAGCCCTGCTCTAACCACATTGTAGCCTAAACATCAGCTGCTCAACAGGACCTTGGGCAGACTTGGGTGTTTCGGGGGTTGGATCAAAAGCCAAGCCTTCACAAAAACAGGAGCTCTCCAGATGGAGGGTTGACCACATGTTGACAAGGGCACAACGGCAGGAGATGGTAGGCCTACATGGGAATCAGACACAGCAGCCTTCACATGTGAATAATGCTTACTGTTCCAGGCTATAATGAAAATGTGGTTAAAAGTAATTTGAGAAGTAATGGGAAAATGTGTATGAACCCTTAACAGTGAATAATCAGAGGTCTCTATATAGCTTAATGTCATTTGTGAATTTCAGTGAACCGATTTGGGAAATGACAGCTCCTGAACTTATTTCATCCCAAGTCAAGCACTGCTTACGAGCAATGATTTAGCTGATCGTTACTTTACTCGATTTAAGTTTCTTACCATGACTGTGATATTTGGTTCTCTTATGAATGCAGAATGCTCTGAATCAGAATATCTCTCAGAATATCAGACATTTGATATCAGTCATGGGTGTTTAATGGGAATATGTGGGGAAGTAACACACTCTAACACGTACAGTCAATTACAGAAAACAAAAAAAAAGTGTTTGTTCAACAAACATGTATGATAGAAAATAATAAGAAATCAGTATACTCCAGCCGGTACATACAGTATAGAAAAAAAAAAACACTTTACAATTCAGATGCTAAATGAAAACACACAGCTTGTCTCTGATGATAAGTCGACCAGTGTAGTTTCTTCAGAGGTGTTAGATGCGGTCCTCATATTGAAACTTGTTCTGGTGGAGATGTGCAGCTAGAAATTCAATGGGATTATGAGGCCTAGAAGAGGAGAAGAGCTAGGATTAATACAAAAATCAGTCATTAAATAAAACGTAAATAACACGATACAAAATCTTTATTGGTCCATTATACAGAAAGTGAAATGTGTTGTTTTATTTGGCACAGTGTTCAATAAAAACAAGGAGGGCGTTATTCATCTATTCTTTATTTCAGTGCCCAGCCTGACCACACAACACAGGCTGATGTTGTGAGACTGGGGTTATACAGCATAAAAGACAGGGAAAGGACATGTAGCCCATCTACCTCATCCCCATACTGTATTTATTTATCTATCTTGCTCCTTTGCACCCCAGTATCTCTACTTGCACATTTATCTTCTGTACATCCTACCATTCCGGTGTTTAATTGCTATATTGTAATTACTTCGCCACCATGGCCTATTTATTGCCTTACCTCTCTTATCCTACCTCATTTGCACTCACTGTATATAGATTTTTCTACTGTATTATTGATTGTATGTTTGTTTATTCCATGTGTAAACAATGTGTTGTAAACACTGTGTTGTTGTACGTGTCAAACTGCTTTGCTTTATTCTTGGCCAGGTCTCAGTTGTAAATGAGAACTTGTTCTCAACTAGCCTACCTGGTTAAATAAAGGTGAAATAAATAAATAAAATGTATTGGTGCCTGGTTCATCTATTTTTCTTCCTAGGTTCCTGCCTTCTAGGGACTTTTCCCCCTAGCCATTGTGCTTCTGCCTCCGCATTGCTGGCTCTTTCAGGTTTTAGGCTGGGTATCTGTTAAGCACTTTGACGTTTGAAAAAAAAAGGACTTTATAAAAATGTGATTTATTTAAGCCCACCGTTCTTTGGCTAACACAGAGAGACCCTGTAGAAGGACTGGCACAACAGTCTGGTCCAGATATGCCCGTGTTGGGAGAGACTGAAGATCCACTTTCTGTTTGGACGACTTCTCTGTGTTGGACCTCTCGGTATCCTCCATCTTCTGGAGGGGAGGAGTAACGTAGAAGCATGTCAGCCTGTATTTCCCTAGCTTCACAAGTTCACCATCATGTAGACAGTAGTTATTATTAAACAGTAACATTGATGTCTATACCATGGGCTAATATTTTCCTAACCTCAGCTCAAGGCTTCATTCACTGAGGTGAAACACTGTAGCAGAGGCTAATATTTCCCTAAAACAGTCTCACACACACACCAGCATCTGGGCTTACAGGAGACGTTAAATATGGCGATTCGCCTTCTACCTTCTATCCCATCTAGAAATATACAATCACTGTAAACATGTATCCTAGTGTTTACTGAATAAATCCTATGTAAAATGTGTCAACTAAATCTACTTACATTAAATATTATTACATTTAGCTTGGCTGAAACAGATTGTTGTGACGTAAATACACTGTTGTTGTAGGTGATAAAACTCAATGACCTTTCCTGCTGCTGGATCAGCCGACCTGTAGGTGGCAGTAATGAGTCATTTTATTGGAGGTGCAGAAGAGGTGGATTTGGACACATGCACACTTGGTCAAAAATAATACTTTGAATTTTTCCAGACAAGGTATTTTTCCCGGGCGCATGTAACTTTTTATTTACACCTTTTGTGGAAGTACACACCGGCCGTAACGGCAGCAATGACGTTAGTTGTTCAGCGAAACTCCATTCTTTGGTAAGTACCAACATGTATTTTGACATTTATTAAGCTTGAAAATCTGGTGAATGGCAAGTTGAATGGCTGATTCCTGGGTTTAAAGGAGAATCGCCATGTTCCATGTCTCCTGTAAGCCCAGACTCTGATTCAACACACAGTACAGTGACTTACAGCTGTATGGCTCTCCATGCTCTGGTCCATGCCTGTGTGATCTGAATGTCAACAAAACAAAATGTGAGTAAAAAGGCAAAGGTGTTGATCAGGTATCAAAGTCAGGGCTTGAAACAAAGTGACACAGCTATTCTATTTCTATGATAGCATTGGTCTCCGTTCTGATCTAGGATGTCAAAGCAAACAACCATCTGCAGCAAATGCCTCATGGTCCTAGGTTTTGGGATAGTTAAAAGGCTGTCTCTCTATGCCTCATGGTCCTAGGTTTTGGGATAGTTAAAAGGCCAGAGGATCTGAGGGACCTACTGGGTACATAACATAAAGCAGGTCTGATATGTATTCAGGGTAGTTAAAAGGCCAGAGGATCTGAGGGACCTACTGGGTACATAACATAAAGCAGGTCTGATATGTATTCAGGGTAGTTAAAAGGCCAGAGGATCTGAGGGACCTACTGGGTACATAACATAAAGCAGGTCTGATATGTATTCAGGGTAGTTAAAAGGCCAGAGGATCTGAGGGACCTACTGGGTACATAACATAAAGCAGGTCTGATATGTATTGAGCTGCACAGTGGTGGATTGATTTAAAAACCAATAGTGGAATCCTAAAATGAATTCTAACACTCTCAGGCAGCCAGTGCAGAGACCTTAACACCGGTGTAATGTGTCCTCTCCATCTGGTCTTGGTCAGCAATGGCTTTCATGAGTAGACCAGACAGGAGAGCATTACAGAAGTCAAGCCTGCTTGTAATTAAAGCGATGAGTCTCTCTGTATCAGCCTGAGAGAGAAACGGCTGCACCTTGGCAATGTTCCTCAGGTGGTAAAAAGCTATTTTCATCACATTCCTAATATGAAAGTCAAAATTCCAGCAACTTTACACAGCCATTGAAGACGAGTGGGACAACATTCCACAGGCCACAATCAACAGATTCATCAACTCTATACAAACGAGGCGATGTGTTGCGCTGCATGGGGGAAATGGTGGTCACACCAGATACTGACTGGTTCTGATCCAAGACCCTACTTTTTTTTGTCCTTATTTTTTTTCTTCTAAGGTATCTGACCAACAGATATTAGGAATCTGTATTCCCTTTCATGATGAAAGCCATATATTAATGCCTAATTTATTTACATTGACCGATTTTCCTGATATGAACTGTAACACAGTAAAATCTTTGAAATTATTGAGTTTATATTTTCTTTCTATATACATGTAACATTAAATTGTTAATTACTCCCCAACAATGGACAAGTCACCAACTACGAGCTAGCTAATGTTAGCTCGCTAGCTACTCGACGTGGTCTCTAATCTACGGTTTCCAAAAACGCTTATAAATCTGAAACTGGCTGCAAAATAAATATTTTCTACGTGATCTTAGGCGTTAGATGTTCGTATAATCGTATTTTTGGTTACCTTCTGCCATGGTTTATGTTGGTTTCCAAAATTGATGTCGCCGCCGAAACAACTACAGCCGTGGAGAGATAACTGAGCAGGCGTCAGAAAATAAGGCGCTCTGATTGGCTATCCAAAACCCGGAAATGCGACTTTTAAAGGGATAGTACTGACATTTCTGAACGCAGAGCCACAGATGATCTATGATGTATGACCAGATGCTCAAGTGACCGTTCAAACAATGAAAATAAATGTCTTCAGAAATGGAAGGCAGTCGGGAGCACGCAAGATCAGGTGGGACCATTCAAGCCAATGAGAGGGCAGATATGCGCTTGAATAACTCCGATATATAAAGTGTTTTTTTCCCCTCAAAGTTGGCGGGATGTCACTTGTCCTACTTATATATCAGTACACTCGTAAGAACCTAAACATTACGACACGTTTATTCGATTAAATAAAACACAAGTAACAAATAAACCATTCAATTGTGTTTAATTAACCAAACGCGACACTCATTGACCTGCATACAAAACTCGCCGCTGGTTGAGCGGGGAAAAAAGTGAACCTGGAGATGACAGATTTTCTGTCCAGTTATCCCTCTCGCTTCGCATCTTCCCCTGTTATTTCTAAAATAAAATAAACGAATATTACATTACTTTTGGTATGCCACGGTAAACTTCCACCCTATTTATCTACTGTCAGTGCGTATCGATTTACGTGACCGTATTACATTATATTTGCGCGACACTTATTACCGTATTTAGGATCTTGTTTAAATGTTCGACAAGTGCGCTAGTTCCACGCATGCGTAACGCCAACTTCCTGTTTCAACAAAACACCGATGTCTTGGAACTGTGTGGACTGGGTCTTTGCATTGGTTTTGATATTATTGTAAAAATAGACACGATCATCGGTCGGATATGAAAATGGTTAGAGATACAATAATACATTGCTGAGTTCGCTGACGCCATTTTCTGGTGTTTGGCCCTCTCTGTTTACTCCTGCATTTGAGATTCTGATGTAGCTAGCGACTGTAACTAGTTGTAAATTATTTCACTACCATGTCGGCCAAAGTTAGGGCGGGGGACAGCAACGACAACGGAGAAATCATTAGAAACTACCATAAACGAGCATTTGAATACATATCCGTGGCACTAAAGATCGATGAAGATGACAAAGGTTGAATGCATCTCCTTATCTTTAAAAAATATATATATTTTATATGTTCATCACACATTAGTAGCTTCGATGAAACCAAGAGAGTTTTACAATGTCAAAACTCTTGGTTGCATCGAAGCCAATCGTACATGTTGTGTGACTATGCAATTGCTCACTGGGAGTGTCTGTCTGTCTGTCTACTCTCTATCTCTCTGTGACTGAGCCTGTGGGTTTGTTATGGCAGGTGTCAAGGAGGAGGCAGTACAGTGGTATCAGAAAGGCATTGCAGAGCTTCAAAGGGGTATTGCTATTGAAGTCACAGGACAAGGTAAGCTAATTCCAAGCTCATTATCTTTCAAGTTAATATGAGTTTGTGTTGTGGCCGTTGGCCAGTGACCACGTTTCGTTGTCTTTCACTTTCTTTCACTTGCACTTTAGGAGAACATTGTGATCGTTCGAAGAGGCTTCAAACTAAGATGATCAACAATCTCACCATGGCAAAGGACCGACTCGCTCTTCTAGGTCAGCTCTCTGACGATGTTGAGAATGTTGTTTTAGATTGTATCACGTCATGATGACTTCCCATTCTGGTAATATATGAGGCATGCTGCAGTCTTCATGATGACTTCCCATTCTGGTAATATATGAGGCATGCGGCAGTCTTCATGATGTCTTCCCATTCTGGTAATATATGAGGCATGCTGCAGTCTTCATGATGACTTCCCATTCTGGTAATATATGAGGCATGCTGCAGTCTTCATGATGTCTTCCCATTCTGGTAATATATGAGGCATGCTGCAGTCTTCATGATGACTTCCCATTCTGGTAATATATGAGGCATGCTGCAGTCTTCATGATGACTTCCCATTCTGGTAATATATGAGGCATGCTGCAGTCTTCATGATGTCTTCCCATTCTGGTAATATATGAGGCATGCTGCAGTCTTCATGATGTCTTCCCATTCTGGTAATATATGAGGCATGCTGCAGTCTTCTCTCATAACACTTTGAAGTGATTCCACACTTAGATTTTGAGCTATACAGATTTGTGTTGTAAATAAATCCCTGACTAAGATCAGTACTTCTCACTCACTCACTCAAAAAGGTTTAAAAGAGATTGACATTTCAATTGTTATATTAGCAGCTATGTGTTTTAGCAATTTGCAAATAGTTATATTACTAATGTTTTTTTAATTTAAAATTTAACCTTGTAGAGTCTCTCTCTCCATTCTCGCTTACTCTCTCTCAACCTGTCTCTCTCCATCCTCTCTCCCTCACCCTCTCTCTCTCTCTGTCCTTTCTCTCTCACCCTCTCTCTCTCTCCGTCCTTTCTCTCTCAAACTCTCTCTCTCCACCCTCTCTCTCTCACCCTCTCTCTCTCTCTCCATCCTCTCTCTTTCACCCTCTGTCTCTCTCTCCATCCTCTCTCTCTCGCCACAGAAGGTACATCAGCGTCTAAAACGAGCCACAGCCCTCAGAGTCCACCAGGCCATCTCCCTACCCCTCCAGTGAGGCCTACTGGTCCAAAGAACAAGCCAGGCCCAGGACCAGGTCACAGTAAGCCAGCAAGCACTGGCTCAAGCAGGACCAACAATATCAAGGTATCCCTGGTACAGGTCCTGTCCCTGGTCCCACTAAAGTACAGGCCTTGTCCTGTCTCTGTCCCTGGTCCCATTAAAGTACAGGCCTTGTCCTGTCTCTGTCCCTGGTCCCATTAAAGTACAGGCCTTGTCCTGTCCCTGTCCCTGGTCCTATTAAAGTACAAGCCTTGTCCTGTCCCTGGTCCCATTAAAATACAGGCCTTGTCCTGTCCCTGTCCCTGGTCCTATTAAAGTACAAGCCTTGTCCTGTCCCTGGTCCCATTAAAATACAGGCCTTGTCCTGTCTCTGTCCCTGGTCCCATTAAAATACAGGCCTTGTTCTATCCCCGTCCCCTATCCTCTAGTCCCATAAATGATGTAGTCCTAGTTTTATAACCTCCCCGCTAACAGTTTATGGAAAACGTTTCTGAGTCGTAATTTGTCTTAAATACTGTTTCAAATGGGACGTTGTTGCTCATAGTGTATCCTGTTTGTTTTATGTGTATTTTTATGGTCCTATGATATTGTGCACTTACGGAGTGATCTCTCTAAGGTTGTCCCTCGGGCTGCAGGGAGAGGACAGAATGGTAGACCAGCAGCATTGATGGAACCACAGAAGAGGGATATGAAGAACTTCAAGAATGTGGACAGCAAGTTGGCCAGCTTCATACTGAATGAAATCGTAGACGGGTAGGATAGATGAGCAATCTGTGTAGCCCGGTCCCCGGAGCTATCTGTGTAGCCCGGTCCCCGGAGCGATCTGTGTAGCCCGGTCCCCGGAGCGATCTGTGTAGCCCGGTCCCCGGAGCGATCTGTGTAGCCCGGTCCCCGGAGCGATCTGTGTAGCCCGGTCCCCGGAGCGATCTGTGTAGCCCGGTCCCCGGAGCGATCTGTGTAGCCCGGTCCCCGGAGCGATCTGTGTAGCCCGGTCCCCGGAGCTATCTGTGTAGCCCGGTCCATGGAGTTTTCCGCTTAGCCATGTCCCCGGAGCGATCCGCGTAGCCCGGTCCCCGGAGCGATCCGCGTAGCCCGGTCCCCGGAGCGATCCGCGTAGCCCGGTCCCCGGAGCGATCCGCGTAGCCATGTCCCCGGAGCGATCCGCGTAGCCCGGTCCCCGGAGCGATCCGCGTAGCCCGGTCCCCGGAGCGATCCGCGTAGCCCGGTCCCCGGAGCGATCCGCGTAGCCCGGTCCCCGGAGCGATCCGCGTAGCCCGGTCCCCGGAGCGATCCGCGTAGCCCGGTCCCCGGAGCGATCCGCGTAGCCCGGTCCCCGGAGCGATCCGCGTAGTCTTTTGGTCATTGTCGGGGGAGTTGGCTATACAGAACTAACAGACGTGTGACCAGGCTATGACGGAGAAGACCCTCAGCACATTCAATGGAGGGATTCTAGAGTCAATGATAGTGGATAGCGCTGTGGACTGCAGTCAGGATCAAATTACACGTTGATTCTTGGGGACGCCCTGACGTCAAAATCTTAGACTTTTGAGGCGGCACACACTGATACTTTTGTTAAGGCGGGTTTCTAGCTCTCCTTTATTTACAACCCATGACTGTAATTGAGACTGCTGTGGTTCTGGAGTCATTTAAACATTGTGTGTGTATTTCAGTGGGTCATCAGTGAGCTTTGAAGACATAGCGGGTCAGGAGCTGGCTAAACAAGCTCTTCAGGAGATAGTTATCCTGCCTGCACTCAGACCTGAGGTGAACATGTTTGCTTTCTACTCTGTGTTTATGAGCTGCTGTCTGTCAGTTATGCCTGATTCTCATTCGAGGGTCAAACCCGACCCAAGCTGAGCTGCTTCGGTCGGGTCTGTTTACACATCCCCTATTGTGGAAATCAGGCTTCACAGTTGTCTTGTTGTCTCTTGTCCAGTCTGTCTCTAGCCAAATCAAATCAAAGTTTATTTGTCACGTGCGGCGAATACAACAGGTGTAGTAGACCTGACATTGGTGTAGACCTTACAGTGAAATACAACAGGTGTAGTAGACCTGACATTGGTATAGACCTTACAGTGAAATGCTTACTTACAGCCCCTAACCAACAGTGCAATTTTTAAGGTATTAGGTGAACAATAGATAAGTAAGGTAATAATAAATAACAGTGAATAATTACAGTAGAGGGGCTCTATACAGTAGAGGGGCTCTATACAGTAGAGGGGCTCTATACAGTAGGGGGGCTCTATACAGTAGGGGGGCTCTATACAGTAGGGGGGCTCTATACAGTAGGGGGGCTCTATACAGTAGGGGGGCTCTATACAGTAGAGGGGCTCTATACAGTAGGGGGGCTCTATACAGTAGAGGGGCTCTATACAGTAGAGGGGCTCTATACAGTAGGGGGGCTCTATACAGTAGGGGGGCTCTATACAGTAGGGGGGCTCTATACAGTAGGGGGGCTCTATACAGTAGAGGGGCTCTATACAGTAGGGGGGCTCTATACAGTAGAGGGGCTCTATACAGTAGAGGGGCTCTATACAGTAGAGGGGCTCTATACAGTAGGGGGGCTCTATACAGTAGGGGGGCTCTATACAGTAGGGGGGCTCTATACAGTAGGGGGGCTCTATACAGTAGGGGGGCTCTATACAGTAGAGGGGCTCTATACATTAGGGGGGCTCTATACATTAGGGGGGCTCTATACATTAGGGGCTATATACAATAGAGAGGCTATATACAGTAGAGAGGCTATATACAGTAGAGAGGCTATATACAGACACCGGTTAGGCCTCCTTTTCCAGTAGTCCACAATCATCTCCTTTGTCTTGGTTACGTTGAGGGAGAGTTTGTCTATAGTGTTGTCTCTAGTCCAGTCTATAGTGTTGTCTCTAGTCAAGTCTATAGTGTTGTCTCTACTCCAGTCTATAGTGGTGTTGTCTCTAGTCCAGTCTATAGTGGTGTTGTCTCTAGTCCAGTCTATGGTGGTGTTGTCTCTAGTCCAGTCTATAGTGGTGTTGTCTCTAGTCCAGTCTATGGTGGTGTTGTCTCTAGTCCAGTCTATAGTGTTGTCTCTACTCCAGTCTATAGTGTTGTCTCTACTCCAGTCTATAGTGGTGTTGTCTCTAGTCCAGTCTATAGTGGTGTTGTCTCTAGTCCAGTCTATGGTGGTGTTGTCTCTACTCCAGTCTATAGTGGCGTTGTCTCTAGTCCAGTCTATGGTGGTGTTGTCTCTACTCCAGTCTATAGTGGTGTTGTCTATAGTAGTGTTGTCTCTAGTCCAGTCTATGGTGGCGTTGTCTCTAGTCCAGTCTATGGTGGTGTTGTCTCTACTCCAGTCTATAGTGTTGTCTCTACTCCAGTCTATAGTGGTGTTGTCCCTACTCCAGTCTATGGTGATGTTGTCTCTACTCCAGTCTATGGTGATGTTGTCTCTAGTCCAGTCTATGGTGATGTTGTCTCTAGTCCAGTCTATAGTGTTGTCTCTACTCCAGTCTATAGTGTTGTCTATAGTGGTGTTGTCTCTAGTCCAGTCTATAGTGGTGTTGTCTCTAGTCCAGTCTATAGTGGTGTTGTCTCTAGTCCAGTCTATAGTGGTGTTGTCTCTAGTCCAGTCTATAGTGGTGTTGTCTCTACTCCAGTCTATAGTGGTGTTGTCTCTACTCCAGTCTATAGTGGTGTTGTCTCTACTCCAGTCTATGGTGATGTTGTCTCTAGTCCAGTCTATAGTGTTGTCCCTACTCCAGTCTATGGTGGTGTTGTCTCTAGTCCAGTCTATAGTGGTGTTGTCTCTAGTCCAGTCTATGGTGATGTTGTCTCTAGTCCAGTCTATAGTGTTGTCTCTACTCCAGTCTATAGTGTTGTCTATAGTGGTGTTGTCTCTAGTCCAGTCTATAGTGGTGTTGTCTCTAGTCCAGTCTATAGTGGTGTTGTCTCTAGTCCAGTCTATAGTGGTGTTGTCTCTACTCCAGTCTATAGTGGTGTTGTCTCTAAATCAAATCAAATCAAATCAAATTTTATTTGTCACATACACATGGTTAGCAGATGTTAATGCGAGTGTAGCGAAATGCTTGTGCTTCTAGTTCCGACAATGCAGTAATAACAAGTAATCTAACTAACAATTCCAAAACTACTGTCTTGTACACAGTGTAAGGGGATAAAGAATATGTACATAAGGATATATGAATGAGTGATGGTACAGAGCAGCATAGGCAAGATACAGTAGATGGTATCGGGTACAGTATGTACAAATGAGATGAGTATGTAAACAAAGTGGCATAGTATAGTATAAAGTGGCTAGTGATACATGTATTACATAAGGATACCGTCGATGATATAGAGTACAGTATATACGTATGCGTATGAGATGAATAATGTAGGGTAAGTAACATTTATATAAGGTAGCATTGTTTAAAGTGGCTAGTGATATATTTACATCATTTCCCATCAATTCCCATTATTAAAGTGGCTGGAGTTGAGTCAGTGTCAGTGTGTTGGCAGCAGCCACTCAGTGTTAGTGGTGGCTGTTTAACAGTCTGATGGCCTTGAGATAGAAGCTGTTTTTCAGTCTCTCGGTCCCAGCTTTGATGCACCTGTACTGACCTCGCCTTCTGGATGATAGCGGGGTGAACAGGCAGTGGCTCGGGTGGTTGATGTCCTTGATGATCTTTATGGCCTTCCTGTGACATCGGGTGGTGTAGGTGTCCTGGAGGGCAGGTAGTTTGCCCCCGGTGATGCGTTGTGCAGACCTCACTACCCTCTGGAGAGCCTTACGGTTGAGGGCGGTGCAGTTGCCATACCAGGCGGTGATACAGCCCGCCAGGATGCTCTCGATTGTGCATCTGTAGAAGTTTGTGAGTGCTTTTGGTGACAAGCCGAATTTCTTCAGCCTCCTGAGGTTGAAGAGGCGCTGCTGCGCCTTCTTCACGATGCTGTCTGTGTGAGTGGACCAATTCAGTTTGTCTGTGATGTGTATGCCGAGGAACTTAAAACTTGCTACCCTCTCCACTACTGTTCCATCGATGTGGATAGGGGGGTGTTCCCTCTGCTGTTTCCTGAAGTCCACAATCATCTCCTTAATTTTGTTGACGTTGAGTGTGAGGTTGTTTTCCTGACACCACACTCCGAGGGCCCTCACCTCCTCCCTGTAGGCCGTCTCATCGTTGTTGGTAATCAAGCCTACCACTGTTGTGTCGTCCGCAAACTTGATGATTGAGTTGGAGGCGTGCGTGGCCACGCAGTCGTGGGTGAACAGGGAGTACAGGAGAGGGCTCAGAACGCAACCTTGTGGGGCCCCAGTGTTGAGGATCAGCGGGGAGGAGATGTTGTTGCCTACCCTCACCACCTGGGGGCGGCCCGTCAGGAAGTCCAGTACCCAGTTGCACAGGGCGGGGTCGAGACCCAGGGTCTCGAGCTTGATGACGAGCTTGGAGGGTACTATGGTGTTGAATGCCGAGCTGTAGTCGATGAACAGCATTCTCACATAGGTATTCCTCTTGTCCAGATGGGTTAGGGCAGTGTGCAGTGTGGTTGAGATTGCATCGTCTGTGGACCTATTTGGGCGGTAAGCAAATTGGAGTGGGTCTAGGGTGTCAGGTAGGGTGGAGGTGATATGGTCCTTGACTAGTCTCTCAAAGCACTTCATGATGATGGATGTGAGTGCTACGGGGCGGTAGTCATTTAGCTCAGTTACCTTAGCTTTCTTGGGAACAGGAACAATGGTGGCCCTCTTGAAGCATGTGGGAACAGCAGACTGGTATAGGGATTGATTGAATATGTCCGTAAACACACCGGCCAGCTGGTCTGCGCATGCTCTGAGGGCGCGGCTGGGGATGCCATCTGGGCCTGCAGCCTTGCGAGGGTTAACACGTTTAAATGTCTTACTCACCTCGGCTGCAGTGAAGGAGAGACCGCATGTTTTCGTTGCAGGCCGTGTCAGTGGCACTGTATTGTCCTCAAAGCGGGCAAAAAAGTTATTTAGTCTGCCTGGGAGCAAGACATCCTGGTCCGTGACTGGGCTGGGTTTCTTCCTGTAGTCCGTGATTGACTGTAGACCCTGCCACATGCCTCTTGTGTCTGAGCCGTTGAATTGAGATTCTACTTTGTCTCTGTACTGGCGCTTAGCTTGTTTGATAGCCTTGCGGAGGGAATAGCTGCACTGTTTGTATTCGGTCATGTTACCAGACACCTTGCCCTGATTAAAAGCAGTGGTTCGCGCTTTCAGTTTCACACGAATGCTGCCATCAATCCACGGTTTCTGGTTAGGGAATGTTTTAATCGTTGCTATGGGAACGACATCTTCAACGCACGTTCTAATGAACTCGCACACCGAATCAGCGTATTCGTCAATGTTGTTATCTGACGCAATACGAAACATCTCCCAGTCCACGTGATGGAAGCAGTCTTGGAGTGTGGAGTCAGCTTGGTCGGACCAGCGTTGGACAGACCTCAGCGTGGGAGCCTCTTGTTTTAGTTTCTGTCTGTAGGCAGGGATCAACAAAATGGAGTCGTGGTCAGCTTTTCCGAAAGGGGGGCGGGGCAGGGCCTTATATGCGTCGCGGAAGTTAGAGTAACAATGGTCCAAGGTCTTTCCTCCCCTGGTTGCGCAATCGATATGCTGATAAAATTTGGGGAGTCTTGTTTTCAGATTAGCCTTGTTAAAATCCCCAGCTACAATGAATGCAGCCTCCGGATAAATTGTTTCCAGTTTGCAGAGAGTTAAATAAAGTTCGTTCAGAGCCATCGATGTGTCTGCTTGGGGGGGGATATATACGGCTGTGATTATAATCGAAGAGAATTCTCTTGGTAGATAATGCGGTCTACATTTGATTGTGAGGAATTCTAAATCAGGTGAACAGAAGGATTTGAGTTCCTGTATGTTTCTTTCATCGCACCATGTCACGTTAGTCATAAGGCATACGCCCCCGCCCCTCTTTTTACCAGAAAGATGTTTTTTCCTGTCTGCGCGATGCGTGGAGAAACCTGTTGGCTGCACCGCTTCGGATTGCGTCTCTCCAGTAAGCCACGTTTCCGTGAAGCAAAGAACGTTACAGTCTCTGATGTCCCTCTGGAATGCTACCCTTGCTCGGATTTCATCAACCTTGTTGTCAAGAGACTGGGCATTGGCAAGAAGAATGCTAGGGAGTGGTGCGCGCTGTGCCCGTCTCCGGAGTCTGACCAGAAGACCGCCTCGTTTCCCTCTCTTTCGGAGTCGTTTTTTTGGGTCGCTGCATAGGATCCACTCCGTTGTCCTGTTTGTAAGGCAGAACACAGGATCCGCGTCGCGAAAAACATATTCTTGGTCGTACTGATGGTGAGTTGATGCTGATCTTATATTCAGTAGTTCTTCTCGACTGTATGTAATGAAACCTAAGATGACCTGGGGTACTAATGTAAGAAATAACACGTAAAAAAACAAAAAACTGCATAGTTTCCTAGGAACGCGAAGCGAGGCGGCCATCTCTGTCGGCGCCGGAAGTACTCCTCTACTCCAGTCTATAGTGGTGTTGTCTCTACTCCAGTCTATAGTGGTGTTATCTCTACTCCAGTCTATATTGGTGTTGTCTCTAGTCCAGTCTATAGTGGTGTTGTCTCTAGTCCAGTCTATAGCGTTGTCTCTACTCCAGTCTATGGTGATGTTGTCTCTAGTCCAGTCTATGGTGATGTCTCTAGTCCAGTCTATGGTGATGTCTCTAGTCCAGTCTATAGTGTTGTCTCTACTCCAGTCTATAGTGGTGTTGTCTCTAGTCCAGTCTATAGTGGTGTTGTCTCTAGTCCAGTCTATAGTGTTGTCTCTACTCCAGTCTATAGTGTTGTCTCTACTCCAGTCTATGGTGGTGTTGTCTCTAGTCCAGTCTATAGTGTTGTCTCTACTCCAGTCTATGGTGGTGTTGTCTCTAGTCCAGTCTATAGTGTTGTCTCTAGTCCAGTCTATAGTGGTGTCTCTAGTCCAGTCTATGGTGGTGTTATCTCTAGTCCAGTCTATGGTGGTGTTGTCTCTAGTCCAGTCTATAGTGGTGTTGTCTCTAGTCCAGTCTATAGTGTTGTCTCTAGTCCAGTCTATGGTGGTGTTGTCTCTACTCCAGTCTATGGTGTTGTGTTGGTCCCCCTCTAGCTGTTCACTGGTCTCAGATCCCCGGCACGAGGTCTGCTCCTCTTCGGTCCCCCAGGCAACGGAAAGACCATGCTGGTGAGTCAAATGTTTGTGACCATCAAATGACATCACATGGTGTTGACTGCATGTTGAAGACATTATGTCTCTCTACCTCATGATAATAAATGTATCTATTGTGTCCCTCTACCCAGGCCAAAGCAGTAGAAATGGAGTCATCTTTCTCATGATAATGATTGATCTCTTCTGTCCCTCTACCCAGGCCAAAGCAGTAGAAATGGAGTCCTCTTTCTCATGATAATTGATCTGTTTTGTCCCTCTACCCAGGCCAAAGCAGTAGCCATGGAGTCCCATGCCACCTTTTTTAACATCAGTGCTTCCAGTCTGACCTCTAAATGGGTGAGGAGTCTTAAGACTGTGGTCATTTACTGTGTCCAAAATGGCACCCTATTCTCTGGGCAGTGGACTACTGTTGACCAGGGTAGTGGACTACTGTGGACTACTGTTGACCAGGGTAGTGGACTACTGTGGACTACTGTTGACCAGGGTAGTGGACTGCTGTTGACCAGGGTCTATAGGGTAGTAGGCTACTGTAGACCAGGGTAGTGTGCTACTGTAGACCAGGGAAGTGGGCTACTGTAGACCAGGGAAGTGGGCTACTGTAGACCAGGGTAGTGGGCTACTGTTGACCAGGGTAGTGGACTACTGTAGACCAGGATAGTGGGCTACTGTAGACCAGGGTAGTGGGCTACTGTTGACCAGGGTCTATAGGGTAGTGGACTACTGTTGACCAGAGTAGTAGACTACTGTTGACCAGGGTAGTAGACTACTGTTGACCAGGGTAGTGGACTACTGTTGACCAGGGTAGTGGACTACTGTAGACCAGGGTAGTGGACTACTGTAGACCAGGGTAGTGGACTACTGTAGACCTGGGTAGTGGACTACTGTAGACCAGGGTAGTGGACTACTGTAGACCAGGGTAGTGGACTACTGTAGACCAGGGTAGTGGACTACTGTAGACCAGGGTAGTGGACTACTGTAGACCAGGGTAGTGGACTACTGTAGACCAGGGTAGTGGACTACTGTAGACCAGGGTAGTGGACTACTGTAGACCAGGGTAGTGGACTACTGTAGACCAGGGTAGTGGACTACTGTAGACCAGGGTAGTGGACTACTGTAGACCAGGGTAGTGGACTACTGTAGACCAGGGTAGTGGACTACTGTAGACCAGGGTAGTGGACTACTGTTGACCAGGGTCTATAGGGTAGTGGACTACTGTTGACCAGAGTAGTGGACTACTGTAGACCAGGGTAGTGGACTACTGTTGACCAGGGTCTATAGAGTAGTGGACTACTGTTGACCAGAGTAGTGGACTACTGTAGACCAGGGTAGTGGACTACTGTTGACCAGGGTAGTGGACTACTGTAGACCAGGGTAGTGGACTACTGTAGACCAGGGTAGTGGACTACTGTTGACCAGGGTCTATAGGGGAGTGGACTACTGTAGACCAGGGTCTATAGGGGAGTGGACTACTGTAGACCAGTGCCCAGGTATAAATATGTCCCAACTAGTGGCTTAGCTAACTAGCTGATCAGTTAAACTATCAATAAACAGATGGTTATAAGTCTTTAAACTGCTTATGAACTCTTTTAAAACCACTGTATAAAGTTGACCTTTTACGTTCCAGTGTAAAGTGTTCGTACCCGTAGTTGAGTACTTGAGTGACCTCTGACCTGTATCTCTCCTTCCCAGGTGGGAGAGGGAGAGAAGCTGGTCAGAGCTCTGTTTGCTGTGGCCAGAGAACTACAGCCTGCCATCATCTTCATTGGTTGGTTTGAGTGATTTTACTGTATACTCAGTAGCATCCAACAGTGATCTGACGTCCAACATTAATATTTGAACTTGACATTTTCCATTGTGTTTTGTTGTTAGTCTAGGACTAGGCTTTTAGTCTGTCCAAAGAAACCGACCGTTCACTACATTCGTTTTAATAGTGGATTGGATTTTTATAGCGACTTTCTACATAATGAGTTACTCGAAGCGCTTTACATAGTAAGGGGTGAATTGGACTAGTTAAAGATGCAGAAATCACTCTGCCATTTCCTGGTAGCTAATATTCCAATAGTTTTGCCTAATTTCAGTTTATGTGGCAAAACAAGCAGGTATAGTGTATAGAATCATTGTACCATAGAAAGCGCTTTTCTATAACCATAAATATTGTATTTTCAGCTGTTCGTAGCTGGTGTACAAAACCGAAAGTAAAAGACGCAAAAAACTAAACATAAGAACGAGAAGCATAGAACTAGCGCACATAGATCAGATGTACAGCTTCTTAGACAGGCTGTCAATGAGAGTGACAGATCTATAACTCACATTTCTATGTGAATTTGGTCAGGTCGTCCCAAAAAAAGTGACATTTTACAGCTTTTAATAAAAAATGTTTTTACCCTAGTTGTTTGTTTCTGAGAGACTGAACAGACAGTAGCTGTTCATTGACGTTGTGGTGACGTTCGCTGTCTGTTTGCCGTCCTCCCAGATGAGATCGACAGCCTGCTCTGTGAGAGACGGGAAGGAGAACACGATGCCAGTCGGCGTTTAAAAACAGAGTTTCTCATACAGTTTGACGGGGTAAGACTGTTTCCTGTATGGGTTATTAATGAGCTATAAAATACCTTATGAGTGTTTCCTGTATGGGTTATTAATGAGCTATAAGATACCTTATGAGTGTTTCCTGTATGGGTTATTAATGAGCTATAAAATACCTTATGAGTGTTTCCTGTATGGGTTATTAATGAGCTATAAAAGACCTTATGCACACTACATGACCAAAAGTATGTGGACACCTGCTCATCGAACATCTCATTCTAAAATCATGGGCATTAGTGTGGAATTGGTCCCCCCTTTGCTGCTATAACAGCCTCCACTCTTCTGGGAAGGCTTTCCACTAGATGTAGGAACATTGCTGCTATAACAGCGTCCACTCTTCTGGGAAGGCTTTCCACTAGATGTAGGAACATTGCTGTGGGGACTTGCTTCCATTCAGCCATAGGCTCATTAGTGAGGCCGTCCTCTGATGGTTGTATAAATGGTATCCTTCAACAGTCTCCTGGATGGTTGTATATATGGTATCCTTCAACAGTCTCCTGGATGGTTGTATATATGGTATCCTTCAACAGTCTCCTGGATGGTTGCAGGTGCAGTCGGAAGGGGCAGAGAGGGTTCTGGTGATGGGAGCTACAAACAGACCACAGGAGCTGGACGAAGCTGTGCTCAGGTACTGGACACAACACACACAGGAAGCTGTGCTCAGGTACTGGACACAACACACACAGGAAGCTGTGCTCAGGTACTGGACACAACACACACAGGAAGCTGTGCTCAGGTACTGGACACAACACACACAGGAAGCTGTGCTCAGGTACTGGACACAACACACACAGGAAGCTGTGCTCAGGTACTGGACACAACACACACAGGAAGCTGTGCTCAGGTACTGGATATGATGCACTGACACACAGGAAGCTGTGCTCAGGTACTGGATATGATGCACTCACACACAGGAAGCTGTGCTCAGGTACTGGATATGATGCACTCCCACACAGGAAGCTGTGCTCAGGTACTGGATATGATGCACTGACACACAGGAAGCTGTGCTCAGGTACTGGATATGATGCACTCACACACAGGAAGCTGTGCTCAAGTACTGGATATGATGCACTGACACACAGGAAGCTGTGCTCAGGTACTGGACACAACACACACAGGAAGCTGTGCTCAGGTACTGGATATGATGCACTGACACACAGGAAACATGGGAACCGGTTAATAACGCTATGCACACAAAATAAAGTTCTGAACCGGTTCAAACTAAAAATAACTAACATTTTATATCGTTCCTTTCTGTTGTTTTTTCAAACCTCTGAAATCGTTGTTTTTGGTTGTTGTTTACATTTAGCTCGACGTTTAAATGACCACTCAGTGCGGATAGAGCGGCTTGCCATGGAGCGGATTAACTATGTACAGTATGTGCATTGGGGACAGACCAGTGTAGGGCGCGAGATGTGACAAAACATTTGGCAGGTGGGGAGAGAAGGTGAAGGAGGAGGGTTTGGCTTGTAGCACTGGGCATGTTGTTATGATAAAGCATTATCTGAAATTAGGCCCACAGAATTAGACATGTGACATAGCAGCTTCTATGAAGGAAGGAACCTTTGAATGTCTTTGAACTTCCTGGTTTTGGTCCAATGTTAAGCTAGAGTTAGCTAGCTAATAAGCTTGTGTGTGCGGAGTGTCACCGGAAGTAAAATCAAAACTCGTCTTATCTTTTTTTTTGTAGTTAATAAATCCAACGCGAAAAGTGATAAATATAGTATACTTAATTAGCATTGAAAACGTTGTATCTATTATTTTCTAATAAATAATTTCTGAATCAGTCTTGTAACGTCGGTAGGCTACTGTAGCCTATGCTTCAGATGGGGAGAGGCAGGTAGCCTAAAACGGCTGGGGGAAATAACAGTTCTGTTCCAAAACCAGTATAGATCACTTTCATTCCCTGTTGTGATTCTGTTCATGTCATTTGTTTTTCTTCTGTTTTCGGTTCTGTTCCCTGAACCGGTTCAAACCCCTGGTGACAATATTTAATTTGTTATTTTGTTTTTCCCTTTACAGGCGATTTGCCAAAAGGGTGCATGTGGCCTTACCAACAGAGGAGGTAAACCCTTGTTGCATGTTTCCTCTTGGTAGGACCAACACTGAACTTTGTTATGGCTTGAGTGGTTTACTGGGTAGATTTTTTTTTTATATATAATAAAAAAAAAATAATAATTCTTCAACCAATGTTATGTGTTTGCTATCATCACAGACGCGTTTCAAGTTGCTGAAGAATCTATTGGGAAAACATGGACACCCACTCAATCAGAAGGAATTAGCCCATCTAGCAAAGTAAGTTCTCACACTACGTTACACTAGGCCACCCCCCCCCAGCATAAACCGTAGAGATAAAACTATACAACCTAAACATGCTCTAACCGAAATATAAACCTTCTCAGAATGACGGGGGGCTATTCAGGAAGTGATCTTACATCGTTGGCTAAGGATGCTGCTCTTGGACCAATCAGGGGTGAGTAAAGGCCTATATTTCAGCCTGTCCCAATGCCCAGAAGTTATGGCTATGTGCAATAGTAATAGACAATGTACCTATTATACACTATCCGGACAGTTTATTAGGTACACCTCGGATTGCTCCTACTATATAAAACAGGCAGACGGGCATCGAGGCATTCAGTTACTGTTCCACTGAATGTTCGAATGGGCTAAACTAGTGACGTTGAGCGTGGTGTGATCGTCGGTGCCAAGCAGACCGGATCCATAATCACTGAAACAGACGCCCTCCTGGGCTTTTCACGCAGGACAGCGTCTAGGGTTTCCTGAGAATGGTGTCGACAAAAAAAACCCATAAACATCCAGTCAGCGGCAGTCCTGTGGGGGAAAATGTTGATGAAAGAGGTGAAAAGGAGAAAGGCAAGAATGGTGCAAGCTAACAGGCGCGCCACATACAGGCAAATAACGGCGCAGTGCAACAGTGATGTGCAGAAAGGCAACTCGGGGATCCTTGTCAGGGATGGGCTATTGCAGCTGCCGACCACACTGGGTTCCACTCCTATCAGCTAAAAACAAGAGGAAGCAGCTCCAGTGGACAACGCCATCACCATCACTGGACAATTGAAGAGTGGAAAACCATTTCCTGGAACGTGACGGTCAGTTCAGTGTATTTGAGTGGCCTGGTCAGTCCCACACCTCGACCTAATAGAGTATAATGGGATGAGATGGAACGAGCCGTTAGCAGCATGAATATACTGCCGTCCAATCTGCAGCAACTGCATGATGCCATCGCGTCAGCATGGACCGACATCCTTGTGGAACGTTTCCGACACCTTTGTAGAATTCTCTTGAATAATCAGGCCGTTCTGGAGGCAAAGCGGAGTCCGTCCCCTGTACTAGTTGGGTGTACCTAATAAACTGTCTGGTCGGTGTATATTATAATATTGCAGCAAACTTGAGGGGGGGTTAAGGTCGCTACACTGTCTTTATGCTTTGACGATGTCGCTAAGTGTTGGGTTAAGATCTCTACAGTGTCTTTATGCCTTGACGGGATCGCTAAGTGTTGGGTTAAGGTCTCTACAGTGTCTTTATGCCTTGACGGGATCGCTAAGTGTTGGGTTAAGGTCGCTACAGTGTCTTTATGCCTTGACGAGGTCGCTAAGTGTTGGGTTAAGGTCACTACAATGTCTTTATGCCTTGACGAGGTCGCTAAGTGTTGGGTTAAGGTCGCTACAGTGTCTTTATGCCTTGACGAGGTCGCTAAGTGTCTTTATGCCTTGACGGGGTCGCTAAGTGTCTTTATGCCTTGACGGGGTCGCTAAGTGTCTTTATGCCTTGACGAGGTCGCTAAGTGTCTATGCCTTGACGAGGTCGCTAAGTGTCTTTATGCCTTGACGAGGTCGCTAAGTGTCTTTATGCCTTGACGAGGTCGCTAAGTGTCTTTATGCCTTGACGAGGTCGCTAAGTGTCTTTATGCCTTGACGAGGTCGCTAATGTTAATAATGGGATATGTAGGAGGGTGAGCCGGTCAAGGATCGATTCAGACAAGGTGGTCTATTGTATGACAAGTGACAGTTTAATTATGAGTAAAGATATCTGGTACAACGTATACGGGCCATTTCATTCGGTTCTTAAGGAACCAGCAGAAAAGAAGCGCAGATAACAGAGTGCACATGTCTCATATACAGAACAGAAAGTAGGTTGATTCTAGAAGATCGGGTCTTCGGGTTGGTTCAGGCTGAGGTGTAGTCTTCTTGGATTGGCCCTGTTGGGCCGTCCGTCATCCCTCTGAGTCTTGTTCTTTGTCACACAATGTTCAGCTAAAAAGGAGATTAGGTGTGTGCGCTGTCCTCAGTCACACAATGTTCGGCTAGAAAGGAGATTAGGTGTGTGCGCTGGTTTCTGCAAGTCAAGGCTGTCTCTTCCTCCCAATGTGTGGGTGTATGTCTTATCTGTGTGTCCTCGGCAGTTAGTGTGTGTAATGTGTGTGTGCTGTGTGTGTGGGTGTGGGAGCTATCCTGTATGGGACCTAACATGTTTTACTGTGAAAATACGTTGTCTCAGTTATAGCAATGTAATAGCAGTAGGCTGGTCACCTGCATAAGAAATAGCACTTCCTTACAAATCCCTCTCTTCACGTCTCCCCAGAGACGTGACACAACCTAACTAGATCCAGACACAAAAAGAAAACTTTTCCCAGAAGGAAAAGTTTTGTGATTCCCTCTCTTCACATCTCCTAAGAGATGTGACATAAACTAGGCTAACAATTACAAAGTTTAAAATACCTTCATGTTCTCCATTCGATCCCACTATGTACTAGATTGGCTACCAGCCACCTAGGAACTTACAACCCTCATGTCAAAAGAGAACAACAGCTCATTGAAAAACAGAACAAAAGAAAATGATGTGAAATTTAAGCCCCCCTTTTTGACACCCACTAGGGTGTCACTCATTATCCCTTATTTCAGCAGTCATAGCATTTCATGAAAAGAAAAACAAAACCTAGTAGGCACTCTCAACCTCATCCTCAAATTCGGGCAGGTCATTAGCAAGCAGAGGAAACATCTGGGAAAGGGTGAAGGGTCAATAGCTCTAGAGATAACCCTAGTGGTAAGGGAACGGATACATGGAATGCAACAGCATCCACAGAGAACCAAAATGGCCGCGAACACCGAAATGGAGACCAAAATGGAGGAGACCAGGGTTTTATATTTACCAAAGGCACTCATCCAGGAGTCCCACATTGAGGTATCAATCCCAGAATGAGATTTCATTTTACCATTAAGAGTCCTCAAACCTTCTAGGGCTACGGTCAAGCTACCATCGGAGGCTGTGTTATTAGGGATGAAAGTACAACACTGTTCACCAAACATAGTGCAAGCTCGACCTTTCTCTGCCGGTAGCATATCCACTGCAATGCGATTCTGGAATGTATTCTATCCACATTTTTATTAACAGTGCACCACCAACAAATGGAGGACTCAAACCCAGCTGCCACCTGATCCACCAACTTGTACTCGTCAGGAACTCCCCTTGGGACTCCAATGGCGTCTATGTACGTCGGATCACCACTAGATGGGGTGGTGGCACGCCTGGAACGTCCCCTCCAATATTCAGGGTTCACCCTCTGGACCCTAAGGATGAGGTCTCCAGCCTCTGTAGGGTAGATAGAAACAGGCAAAAGGAGAGTAACAAGTGCACAGCTTCCAGTAGTATTGGAGGGTAATTTATCAAACAGGACAGTGTTGCCACACCACCACCTCACATCTGCTCTGGATATTGGACTGAAACTCCCAACAATGTTGATTGTATCCAGACACCAATTCCCAGGAACCTGTCCCACATTAGTACCGCCTCCCGTCATTTTGACACAGGTGAAATGTGCCCTGGCAACCTTGTTGGAAAACAATGGTTTCCTAGCAGTAGATTTAGTCATGGGATAGACAGCATCCCAGGCAGAGCAATTACAACTGGGGTTATCCGTAGTCATTAATGGGATTAAACATGTTAGAGTCACATCTGTAACATCTGACTTCTTAAAACACGGTATGATGCAAGCAGCACAACACATCAATAATAAAAATACAAGAATTAGGGTCAGAAATCCAGTAACCACCATACCAGTGTACTTACCAAACCAGGCTCCCAACCAAAAGAACAGTCCAGACTCCTCCACCCCCGCCATGGTCCTCATCTCAGCAGATAGTGCACCAAGCCCATTAAAGGCCTTAGCTATACCACCATCTGGAGTGGTGTTATTAGGAATATACGTGCAACATTGTTCACCGAACATCTTGCAGACTGTCTGGCAACCCTAGATGTGGCCTCAAGCTGTTCAGACAGACCAGTGAGTGCATCACGGGGGTAATTCACAAAACGCTGTTGATTATAGTAGATATAACTGATCCATGCAGTCTGTCTAGCATCCACTATGGCTGGACCTATAATAGGTAGTAAGTGCCAGAGTCCATCATTCCTACCCAAGGCCTGAAACTCATGAGGAACCCCCATTGGCACTCTCAACAGGTTAGTGTGTATGTCAACTACATCCTCTGTCCATGGAGCACTACATATATGTCTCCCATGGGATGGAATGTTTTCAGGTCCCCTGGATACAGAACCCAACAGCTGTTCAGAAGTAACATCAACAATGGTCAGTGGAATTATCAAACTGGTCAGAGCACACGTACCTTGCCAGTCTCCTCTAAGAATGGGTCTCAGTACTCTTTTGGGTCCACATATTCACCACACATCAGCCAGACCACTAGTTTGGTTTAGGCCTGTAACTGGCCAAGTGGCATAAATGGTTATGTTACTGCTGCAATCAGCTTCAGGCAATCTCCCATAGTCCATGCCACTACCTGTACCCGTGATGCAACTGTAATTGCCCCCATATGCCTTAACACCCCAAGGGGCCCGATGAGGAGGTACTGTAGGAAACACAAGGCTCAAAGAGGAACAGAGGGTTGAATTGGGCTGAACCTGGTAAAAACCTCTCAGAATACACAACCACCCTTCTCCTTCTCCTATAGCAAATGGGTGTGTAGCCAGAACAAGTCTAGCATGACTACAAATAGTGCAGTCCTTTCTTCTCATGGTTTTAGCTGTGTACCTCATATAAGACAGCCACAAATTGTCCCTACCATCAAAACCAGTCTCAGTGCCTAATTGATCAATAGCTGTGTAGTCTCTAACATTAATTACCTGAATAGGATTTTTTAACACAGTGGTGGTAGGTGGCAGGTTCGGTCCAGGGGTGGTAGAGGAGTGTGTCTGGCCCTGGTTCGTCTGGGACCTCTGGTTTTGGCAGCTCCCTAATAGAAAACACATCCATCGTGTCTGTCCCGGTCCTTTGTAGTCCGAGGGTGTAAGTGCCTGCATCAGAGAGCTTAATAGTTTTGATGGTTAGTAGGATTTCATCACCTTTACAAAGTTCAACAGTGCTCCCAGGTTTTCCCCATATGATGGAAAACCTATCCACCTTTGTGGGATCCCCTATGCTATAAGAATACCCTCTTCTCCAATCCTAGAATTGTCCCAAGTTGGTTATCATGTAATCCCCATATGGACACCCTCCCCCATTACACAGGTACACTGACACTCCTGTAAAGCCCCACCCTCTCCCAGAGAACACATCACTAGCAAGAGACAGACACATCTTCACTTCTATGAACAAAAACAGGGGTGACAGGACAGGGAGGGTTACTTCATTCGAGAGATGGCCCCCGGAATTCTGTTAATTCCAGTTCTCCTCTCGAACACTGTTTTTTGTTCGACAGTGTCATGTGTCCTACCCTCCCCCGTGCGATATGAATCCGGGTAGCTCTTTCAGCTAGCTGTCACCAGGAGTCCTTGTATGGTCCCCCCAACAAGCCTCTGGGACTGGATTGAGTGACTTCACCTGTAGTTCACCTGTAATGCATAAAATCCTGGACATACAGGCTTGGTTAACAAACAGTTTCTCATATGTTTTATCTGATTATATATTTAGTTTCTTATCCAATAGGCCCCATCCTATCCTAGACCACAATTTACCCATCCCCCTTTTGATACCTGGCTCTGCCCAGGTAACAACCTTACCTACTCTAAATAATGACTTAGGTAAGATTAGTATATTATCCTTCTGTTCTGACATTATCATGTAGGAGCGCCCCTTTCATTTTCCACATGTCCAATTCTCCCTTTTGTCTCCACTCAGTAACTGTTATCTACACATTCTGTTATCTTTGCTCGTCCTGGCTCCCTTTTAAAACTTATCCTCTCTGCTCTCCAACCTTCAAGGTCTCTGCAGTGCAGGGGAGGGCTCTTCTGTCTGCCTTTTCCCCTTATCTGTCTGTAGCTCGTTTTCTCATGTTTCCAAATTTGAACTAAATGTCTCACTGTTTGGCTTTATCTAAACTCATGGATTTTTTTTTTTAGAAAAACATGTCTATGGTGGCACTTTCTAAAGTCCTTATATAGGTTAATTAAACCCCACTATAATTAATTTACCTTAAAAATAAAAATAAAAACAAACCGTATTACCCATGACCACAAATTAAATATTCAAATGGCACCCCCTATATACAGGTGTTAAAACCAAACACAAATATCTCAATTTCTTCCCTGCCCTGTTTGCTCAAAATATGTCCCAAATACTTAACATGAGTCTACCATAAATAAAACTTATCCTAGCTAAATTTTCACACCACGTTCATCAGAGAAAATATAATGACACTATAATGTAAATTTCACTGCATTTTTGTATTAAATTACCTTAATATCAGTATTACAAATTACCCTAGATTCTCCATCCAAATGGCTTTCCAATGAGGCTGATCAGACCACAAAGGAAAGTTACAATGGAGGTCATAAGTCATACCACCTTCCCTGTGTTTGATTACCAATTTCAAACCAGTTGTAACTTTAGTTAACGTCAACCTGCTCCGCCACAGGAGTGCCATCTGATGCACTGTCCAGCTAGACCAGTCAGGACCAGTCTCTGCCACTAAATTCTTCCACGTCCATTTATTATACCCCCCTTCTGTCATGTACCACACTGATCTAGACCAACTGATTGCATGAGTACCATAACCGCCACCTGGGCTTCCAATAACACCCCAGGTAAGTATAACAGTGGTAGTAGCGTTAGGCGGGATACACAGAGTAGCTGACCTAATCAATTCTGCAGTACACTCAAAGTCATTATTCTGAACTTGACGTTTAGACAGAACATGCGTATCCGAGAATATTGAAGCATTGGTGATGTTTAGCTGGGTAGTCTGTTCCTGGTCAGTGATTATACGCTGGGCTGCCCATATCATTACTCCCAATGTCAAAACAACATTGACTATAATTAGGACAAACAATGGGGTCTTTCCCATGGTCTCCTAGCCCTTCTAGCCCATGGTGCTACTCTAGTGTCCCTATCATCTGAGGATGGGAGTCTCCTCCACATGATCAGACGGGAGGGATGTCAGAATTTGAATTCGAATTGGATGTGAGTAAATCACTTCTTACTTCAGCCAGAGTTCTGGCAGGGGTTGGGGCTGGTGTACAATGTGTCAGGTGGTGCCAAGGTGCGCCTAATTTACCTTTGACCTGGACTGAGTGTGAAGTAACCTCCTTCACTTCGTACGGTCCAGTCCACCTGGGATCAGCCCACTTTCTCTTGTGGACCTTGATCCTTACCCAGTCCCCAACTTTTACCCTTGGTTGTTCCGGGACGTCAGTCAGCTCCCTCTCTGCGACACGGTGTATCTGTTTGGAGAGAGCTGCAGACAATTCCGTCAATTTCTTCACATAGTCAGACATCCCTATCTGGTGCACATCAAGAGGGGGCATATGACCTCCCTCTCTTGGTGGCCCTGGCATTACTCTACCTGTCATTATTTCATGGGGTGAAAGATGTGTCCCTGCACCTGGTGAGGACCTCATGGCCATCAGTGCCAGGGGCAGGGCTTCCACCCAGGTCAATTTGGTTCCTGCACATACTTTAGCTATCTTAGCTTTCAGATTTTGATTACAGCGTTCCACAAGGCCCTGCGATTGCGGCCTATACACAGAGCCAAACTTGTGTGTAATGCCAAACCTCTCCTCCACCTGTCTTAGGTGCTGATTTGACGTGTTTTTTTTTAGAAATATTTTGTACACTCTTTGGATATACTTAGCCCGTCACTGGCTCGTGCCAGTGATGTATTCTTAGGAGACACTATTACTCGTACTCTGTCTTAACTCAGAGCCTCTCCGTCATATATCCAGAATTTTAAACAATAATGTTTTAATGATTAAACACGAGCCACCAATTCAGGAAATGATTATCAACATAAACTATGTTTTAACAATTTGGATAATAGATTTTTTTTTTTTTTTTTTTTGAATTTAGGAAATACTTTGCTCACAATAATTTTAAATAATGGTAATAATATCAGGGACTTGTGAAACGCCGTTTACATTTAGTCTATAGTCAACACACAAATATTATTACATGGACATAGTTTTAAACACAATTGTTCAATTAGAACATCTTATTCTATGACATCACACATTAGTACATTTATCACATTCATTCTGGCCACAACACAAAGCGGACTTTTCAGTCCAACATATCTTAATCATACATTAATCTATTGTAGACACCTCACCGGACACTACCAGCTATTGGATTTTAACCTCACCGGACACTACCGGCTATTGGTTCTATCTAAAACACTAATTGGATTTATCTTTTGCAGATGAATGATCGAATCATACTCAGATGTTAATGATAAAACTGATCACGCCCTTTTTCAGACGCCCGAACGAATATCACTTATACATAGAATATAATCCTGGTCACATCAATACTCAATAATAGACCACCTTACCAGACACAGCTGGACCGGTCACTAGCCGGACTATCGGTGAAAATCTATCCTAGACTATATTATTTATTCCTTACTGGTGTCTGCCACCAGACCGTTCACAGCCGGACTATCAGAATATTCTATTAATATTAGGTCTACTACTAAATATCCCTTACCGGTGTCTGCCACCGGACCGTTCTCATGCCGGACTATCAGAATATTCTAACTACTACTCATCCCTTACCGGTGTCTGCCACCGGACCGTTCTCATGCCGGACTATCGGGATATTCTAATTACCACATATGTTTACTTCACTGTCAATTTCAAGTCCATTATTTATGTAAAATTTACACAAAAATTCTTACCCACACTCGGTACTACTGATCGTAATTTGGTATGACTATTCGACAATATGCAAAGTTTGATAAAACAGGTTTTGCTTACCTTATTTTGTGGTCGACCAGAGATCAGTTTCCCGAGTTGAGCAGAATTGTTGTCCACCCCCGAATGGTTTTCACCTGTCCTCCGGGAACCGTCCTTTCACCAACTCGCCCCCTCACACCCACATCAACCACTCTGGACTGGGTCGTTAGTAAACCATCCCTCTGCTACCAAGTTTCTGTTAATAATGGGATATGTAGGAGGGTGAGCCGGTCAAGGATCGATTCAGACAAGGTGGTCTATTGTATGACAAGTGACAGTTTAATTATGAGTAAAGATATCTGGTACAACGTATACGGGCCATTTCATTCGGTTCTTAAGGAACCAGCAGAAAAGAAGCGCAGATAACAGAGTGCACATGTCTCATATACAGAACAGAAAGTAGGTTGATTCTAGAAGATCGGGTCTTCGGGTTGGTTCAGGCTGAGGTGTAGTCTTCTTGGATTGGCCCTGTTGGGCCGTCCGTCATCCCTCTGAGTCTTGTTCTTTGTCACACAATGTTCAGCTAAAAAGGAGATTAGGTGTGTGCGCTGTCCTCAGTCACACAATGTTCGGCTAGAAAGGAGATTAGGTGTGTGCGCTGGTTTCTGCAAGTCAAGGCTGTCTCTTCCTCCCAATGTGTGGGTGTATGTCTTATCTGTGTGTCCTCGGCAGTTAGTGTGTGTAATGTGTGTGTGCTGTGTGTGTGGGTGTGGGAGCTATCCTGTATGGGACCTAACATGTTTTACTGTGAAAATACGTTGTCTCAGTTATAGCAATGTAATAGCAGTAGGCTGGTCACCTGCATAAGAAATAGCACTTCCTTACACTAAGTGTCTTTATGCCTTGACGAGGTCGCTAAGTGTCTTTATGCCTTGACGAGGTCGCTAAGTGTTGGGTTAAGGTCACTACAATGTCTTTATGCCTTGACGAGGTCGCTAAGTGTTGGGTTAAGGTCGCTACAGTGTCTTTATGCCTTGACGAGGTCGCTAAGTGTCTTTATGCCTTGACGGGGTCGCTAAGTGTCTTTATGCCTTGACGGGGTCGCTAAGTGTCTTTATGCCTTGACGGGGTCGCTAAGTGTCTTTATGCCTTGACGAGGTCGCTAAGTGTCTTTATGCCTTGACGAGGTCGCTAAGTGTCTTTATGCCTTGACGAGGTCGCTAAGTGTCTTTATGCCTTGACGAGGTCGCTAAGTGTCTTTATGCCTTGACGAGGTCGCTAAGTGTCTTTATGCCTTGACGAGGTCGCTAAGTGTCTTTATGCCTTGACGAGGTCGCTAAGTGTCTTTATGCCTGGCCCCTGATCATGTTTGTTTTGTCTGTTCACACAGAACTGGGACCAGAGCAAGTGAAAAACATGGCTGCTAGTGATGTAAGTTATAACAGCTCAAAGCTATAATAGACTGTCTGACATGAATAAAGAATACATTTCTGTGTATTGAAATAGAGAATACATTTCTGTGTATGAAATAGAGAATACATTTCTGTGTATGAAATAGAGAATATATTTCTGTGTATGAAATAGAGAATATATTTATGTGTATGAAATAGAGGATATATTTCTGTGTATGCTGTTACAGATGCGTAACATCCGCTGCAAGGACTTTGAGGATTCTCTGAAGCGTATTAAGCCCAGTGTCAGTCCCACAACCCTGGACCTATATGTACGATGGAACACTGACTACGGAGACACTACAGCCTTCTAGAACCATGGAACTAACTCATTTCCCAGCTAGCACATAACGTTCTGAGAACCATATGGAGCGTGGTTGTTGTTCTATGTTTATTTTGCCATAAAACCTTTTCACAACTTTCTGGGAATGGTACAGGGATTCGCTTGGCTTTGGAACATTCTCAGCACATTTAAGGAACTTGACAAAACATTTTTTTTTGCGGTATTTCATTGCTTTAACCAAAATGTTTCCTAAACGTTCAAACATGGTTACGTTCTGGGAACGTTCTCCAGCTGGTTTGACGTTGGGAATGTTCTCAAATTGTTCAGAGAATGTTAAGAAACAATGTTCTTCTGTGGGAATTTTCAGTACTTTAACATAACGTTCCCTTCAGATTGCCTCATGGTTCTATTTAAAGAATACAAATAATAATCTGAGAGCATTTAAAACGTTCCATAAAAACCACAAGACAACTTTTAACGTTCATAGAACATTCTAAGAATCTTATTTGAAAACATACCGTTTTCAGCGTCAACAAAACGTTCTCTCTATCCTCTAATCTTGTTAATTAAGTGTGTTCAGGTGTGTTGGCCGTAACCCACTAATTGGCCACAGCTGATCTTAATGAGTGCTTGTTTCCTTTTGAAATAGTGGTCTGTTTTTAAAATAGACTAAAAAATGAACAGCTTCGTATGAGTTTAAAAAACCCACGGCATTCCAGCTGCATCCTGGTGGTGCAGTGGACTCATTTCATGTGGATGGGATAGAGGATAAAGAACAGAAGGTTATAAGTTTGAATCTCACTGTGTCACAATAAAAAATAAAAAACCTTGTTATGGATGATTATAATACCTAAGCAAATTCATTTCCATGTGTCCTATCTGTGCTGGGAGTTCCAAACAATTAACCTAAGCTTGCGGTGTTATTAAAAGTCTTATTGAAATATTCAGTGAACGTTTTAAGGAAGTTTTTCAGAAACCTCCAAAATAACCTATAATTTCCATTTTCACTGCACTAATTAAAAAAACCCCCGGGAAGTATAGACTTTACCATTGAATGCTTCTTTACGAGTCCTTTCCCAACAATGCAGTTTAAAAGTTATACAACTAACAAATAGAAGAAAGAAAAAAAAAAATAGTGAAAATAAAATAACATTTTAAAAAATCTTTAAAAAAAATGTTTTATCAAGGAACCAGAGGAAAACGTTCTCAGAACCTCCCTGCAACCTAAAAATTAAACACAGAACAGTCAACGTTTTCACTTCTATTCCCAGAACGTTTAAAAAAAAAAAAATGCTCGGGAAGCATATGGCTTCGTTCCCACAACCAATGTGAAACCTAAACCGTATGTTCCCTTAACTTCCAACGAACCAAATCTGCTAGCTGGGTTAGTTCCATCTGAGACGTGATGGAACCAGGGGTGTGTTCATTAGTGCACACCACCATAGCAAACAGTCTCTCCCAGTTTCAACGTTTTGCTTCAGTTTTGTGGGAGGGAAATGGAGATGCATAATAGAATAGACCACTGTAGAATTTGATTGATAAAAAATGTAGAAAATTGCATAGAGACAAGAATTACGTTCTGATTTGTTGATATTGTTGTATTGACTGCTTTGAGAGTTGAAATTCTACTACTGTGTATATAGCTACTGCTTAAAGACAGGATATTACCCCCCACCCCTTACTCCCATATTGCCTCCTCAAGGTCTCAAAAGCGTTCCACAGAGAAGCTGGTCCATGTTGACTCCAATGCTTCCTACAGTTGTGTCCAGTTGGCTGGATGGGTGGTGGACCATTCTTGATACACACGGGAAACACCTTTGAGTGTGAAAAACCCAGCAGCGTTGCAGTTGTCACAAACCGGTGCACCTGGGGCCTACTACCATACCCTGTTCAAAGACAATTAAACCTTCTGTCTTGCCCATTCACCCTCTGAATGGCACACACACCCAATCCATGTCTCAAGGCTTAAAAAACATATTTAAAAACAAAAAAATCTGATTTGAAGTGGATTTAGCAAGTGACATCAATATGGGATCACCCTGTTATGGAAAGAGCAGTCGTTCCTAATGTTTTGTCCATTCAGTGTACATGTCAGCAACCACAGCTAGTGAAACCACGGCAACTCTCTAAACAAAGAGTTTTAGAATGGATGGTCGGCAGGGTAGCCTAGTGGTTAGAGCGTTGGACTAGTAACCGGAAGGTTGCAAGTTCAAACCCCCGAGCTGACAAGGTTCAAATTTGTCGTTTTGCCCCTGAACAAGGCAGTTAACCCACTGTTCCTAGGCCGTCATTGAAAATAAGAATGTGTTCTTAACTGACTTGCCTAGTTAAATAAAGGTAAAATAAAATAAAATAAAAAAAATAAACTAATCCTAAACATCTCTAAAACTAAGAGTATTGTATTTGGTACAAATCATTCTTCGCAAGTTCGACACCTCCGCTGAATCTGGCTGTTGAGCTATCACCTTTTTAAACCAAGGCTCATCAACTAGATTCAACCACGGGCCTATCCCTATGTGACCTAGGAATCTAGTTCATGAGTTCATAGAGTTCATGTATTCATGTAAGTCTGTCTATGTTCATGTGTTTACAGACTAAAACACTTTACCATTTTTCATGTATTTTTCGTTATTTGTCGAACCCCAGGAAGACGAGCTGTCGCTATTAACGGGGATCCCAATAAAACATATGTGTTATAAAGTTGCATCCTACAGCTCCAGATTTCTGATCGATATGATTGATTGATTGATTAACTTATTTTGTAAAGTAACTGATGATCTGTTTTAGTTTTATTCCCATCATCCTCTGATTCGCTGTCTACATCTTACAAACTTCATCCGGGGGGGGGGTCCCAACTCATTCCATGGAGGGCTGGGGGGGGGGTCCCAACTCATTCCATGGAGGGCTGGGGGGGGGGTGTCCCAACTCATTCCATGGAGGGCTGGGGGGGTCCCAACTCATTCCATGGAGGGCTGGGGGGGGGGGGGGGGGTCCCAACTCATTCCATGGAGGGCTGGGGGGGGGGGTCCCAACTCATTCCATGGAGGGCTGGGGGGGGGGGTATCCCAACTCATTCCATGGAGGGCTGGGGGGGGGTGTCCCAACTCATTCCATGGAGGGCTGTGGGGTGTCCCAACTCATTCCATGGAGGGCTGGGGGGGGGGGGTCCCAACTCATTCCATGGAGGGCTGGGGGGGGGGGTATCCCAACTCATTCCATGGAGGGCTGGGGGGGGGTGTCCCAACTCATTCCATGGAGGGCTGTGGGGTGTCCCAACTCATTCCATGGAGGGCTGGGGGGGGGTCCCAACTCATTCCATGGAGGGCTGGGGGGGGTGTCCCAACTCATTCCATGGAGGGCTGTGGGGGGGTCCCAACTCATTCCATGGTGGGCTGGGGGGGGTGTCTCAACTCATTCCATGGAGGGCTGGGGGGGTCCCAACTCATTCCATGGAGGGCTGGGGGCTGGGGTGTCCCAACTCATTCCATGGAGGGCTGGGGGCTGGGGTGTCCCAACTCATTCCATGGAGGGCTGGGGGGGGGGTGTCCCAACTCATTCCATGGAGGGCTGGGGGGGGTGTCCCAACTCATTCCATGGAGGGCTGGGGGGGGGGGGGTGTCCCAACTCATTCGATGGGGGTGTCCCAACCCATTCCATGGAGGGCTGTGGGGGGGTCCCAACTCATTCCATGGAGGGCTGGGGGGGTGTCTCAACTCATTCCATGGAGGGCTGGGGGGGGGGGGTCCCAACTCATTCCATGGAGGGCTGGGGGGGGATGTCCCAACTCATTCCATTGAGGGCTGTGGGGGTGTCCCAACTCATTCCATGCAGGGCTGGGGGGGGGGGTGGTGTCCCAACTCATTCCTTGGAGGGCTGGGGGGGGGGTGTCCCAACTCATTCCATGGAGGGCTTGGAGGGCTGGGGGGGGTGTCCCAACTCATTCCATGGAGGGCTGGGGGGTGTCCCAACTCATTCCATGGAGGGCTGAGAGGCTGCTGGTTTTAGTTGTTTCCTTTCAGTTCAATTCAAATCTGAACACCTTCCGGGTGGCGCAGTGGTCTAAGGCAGTGCTAGCTGTGCCACCAGAGACTCTGGGTTCGTGCCCGCGACCGGGAGGTCCATGGGGCGACGCACAATTGGCCTAGCGTCGTCCGGGTTAGGGAGGGTTTGGCCGGTAGGGATATCCTTGTCTCATCGCGGACCAACGACTCCTGTGGCGGGCCGGGCGCAGTGCGCGCCCGGCCCGCCACTTGGTTGCCAAGTGTACGGTGTTTCCTCCGACACATTGGTGTGGCTGGCTTCCGGGTTGGATGCTCGCTGTGTTAAGGAGTGCGGCTTGGTTGGGTTGTGTTTCGGAGGACGCATGACTCTTGACCTTCGTCTCTCCCGAGCCCGTACGGGAGTTGCAGCTATGAGACAAGACAGTAACTACTAACAATTGGATACCACGAAATTGGGGAGAAAAGGGGGTAAAATTAAAAATAAAATAAAAACCTTCAGTTCCCCCGAAACGTTGTCTATCGTTGCAGATAGAAATTCAGTGAATGGCTTGTCTTCCAACAATATGTCTACATATTTCTATCTGATCATCCCAAAATGTTGTGTATTGGGTGTTTTATAACTCATAAGTAACATTTTGTAAATTGATCAATCAAGTACAAGGGAGGAGTCACGCTGCCCTCCGTGGAATGATGGGCTTCACACCTGTCGACTAAAGGATGATTTCACTAAGAATGATTATATTGGCCGGTCACTCAGCTGCTGTAACTGCAACTGGAGGAGGTTGGAATGGTTTGTCTTCCATCTAGAGGGGTTTGGAATGGCTTGTCTTCCAACTAGAGGGGGTTGGAATGGCCTGTCTTCCATCTAGAGGAGGTTGGAATGGCCTGTCTTCCAACTAGAGGGGGTTGGAATGGCCTGTCTTCCATCTAGAGGGGTTTGGAATGGCCTGTCTTCCAACTAGAGGGGTCTGGAATGGCCTGTCTTCCATCTAGAGGGGTTTGGAATGGCCTGTCTTCCAACTAGAGGGGGTTGGAATGGCCTGTCTTCCAACTAGAGGGGTTTGGAATGGCTTGTCTTCCAACTAGAGGGGGTTGGAATGGCTTGTCTTCCATCCAGAGGGGGTTGGAATGGCTTGTCTTCCATCTAGAGGGGTTTGGAATGGCTTGTCTTCCAACTAGAGGGGTTTGGAATGGCCTGTCTTCCAACTAGAGGGGGTTGGAATGGCTTGTCTTCCAACTAGAGGGGGTTGGAATGGCCTGTCTTCCATCTAGAGGGGGTTGGAATGGCCTGTCTTCCAACTAGAGGGGTCTGGAATGGCTTGTCTTCCAACTAGAGGGGTTTGGAATGGCCTGTCTTCCAACTAGAGGGGGTTGGAATGGCTTGTCTTCCAACTAGAGGGGGTTGGAATGGCCTGTCTTCCAACTAGAGGGGTCTGGAATGGCTTGTCTTCCAACTAGAGGGGTTTGGAATGGCCTGTCTTCCAACTAGAGGGGGTTGGAATGGCTTGTCTTCCAACTACAGGGGGTTGGAGTGGCTTGTCTTCCAACTAGAGGGGGTTGGAGTGGCTTGTCTTACAACTAGAGGGGGTTGGAGTGGCTTGTCTTCCAACTACAGGGGGTTGGAGTGGCTTGTCTTCCAACTGGAGGGGGTTGGAGTGGCTTGTCTTCCAACTAGAGGGGGTTGGAATGGCTTGTCTTTCAACTAGAGAGGGTTGGAATGGCCTGTCTTCCAACCGGAGATGTTTGGAATGGCCTGTCTTCCAACCGGAGGGGGTTGGAATGGCCTGTCTTCCAACCGGAGGGGGTTGGAATGGCCTGTCTTCCAACCGGAGGGGGTTGGAATGGCCTGTCTTCCAACTGGAGGGGGTTGGAATGGCCTGTCTTCCAACCGGAGGGGGTTGGAATGGCCTTTCTTCCAACCGGAGGGGGTTGGAATGGCTTGTCTTCCATCCGGAGGGGGTTGGAATGGCCTGTCTTCCAACTAGAGGGGGTTGGAATGGCCTGTCTTCCAACTAGAGGGGGTTGGAATGGCCTGTCTTCCAACTAGAGGCGGTTGGAATGGCCTGTCTTCCAACTACAGGGGGTTGGAATGGCCTGTCTTCCAACTGGAGGGGGTTGGAATGGCTTGTCTTCCAACTGGAGGGGGTTGGATTGGCTTGTCTTCCAACTGGAGGGGGTTGGAATGGCTTGTCTTCCAACTGGAGGGGGTTGGAATGGCTTGTCTTCCAACTGGAGGGGGTTGGAATGGCCTGTCTTCCAACTGGAGGGGGTTGGAATGGCCTGTCTTCCAACTGGAGGGGGTTGGAATGGCCTGTCTTCCAACTGGAGGGGGTTGGAATGGCCTGTCTTCCAACTGGAGGGGGTTGGAATGGCCTGTCTTCCAACTGGAGGGGGTTGGAATGGCCTGTCTTCCAACTAGAGGGGGTTGGAATGGCCTGTCTTCCAACTAGAGGGGGTTGGAAAGGCCTGTCTTCCAACTAGAGGGGGTTGGAATGGCCTGTCTTCCAACTAGAGGCGGTTGGAATGGCCTGTCTTCCAACTGGAGGGGGTTGGAATTGCCTGTCTTCCAACTGGAGGGGGTTGGAATGGCTTGTCTTCCAACTGGAGGGGGTTGGAATGGCTTGTCTTCCAACTGGAGGGGGTTGGAATGGCTTGTCTTCCAACTGGAGGGGGTTGGAATGGCTTGTCTTCCAACTGGAGGGGGTTGGAATGGCTTGTCTTCCAACTGGAGGGGGTTGGAATGGCCTGTCTTCCAACTGGAGGGGGTTGGAATGGCCTGTCTTCCAACTGGAGGGGGTTGGAATGGCCTGTCTTCCAACTGGAGGGGGTTGGAATGGCCTGTCTTCCAACTGGAGGGGGTTGGAATGGCCTGTCTTCCAACTGGAGGGGGTTGGAATGGCCTGTCTTCCAACTGGAGGGGGTTGGAATGGCCTGTCTTCCAAATGGAGGGGGTTGGAATGGCCTGTCTTCCAAATGGAGGGGGTTGGAATGGCCTGTCTTCCAACTAGAGGGGTTTGGAATGGCCTGTCTTCCAACTGGAGGGGGTTGGAATGGCCTGTCTTCCAACTAGAGGGGGTTGGAATGGTCTGTCTTCCAACTAGAGGGGGTTGGAATGGCCTGTCTTCCAACTTCCAACTGCAGGGGGTTGGAATGGCCTGTCCTCCAACTAGAGGGGGTTGGAATGGCCTGTCTTCCAACTAGAGGGGTCTGGAATGGCTTGTCTTCCATCTAGAGGGGTTTGGAATGGCTTGTCTTCCAACTAGAGGGGGTTGGAATGGCCTGTCTTCCAACTAGAGGGGTTTGGAATGGCTTGTCTTCCAACTAGAGGGGGTTGGAATGGCCTGTCTTCCATCTAGAGGGGTTTGGAATGGCCTGTCTTCCAACTAGAGGGGGTTGGAATGGCCTGTCTTCCATCTAGAGGGGTTTGGAATGGCTTGTCTTCCAACTAGAGGGGGTTGGAATGGCTTGTCTTCCATCCAGAGGGGGTTGGAATGGCTTGTCTTCCATCTAGAGGGGTTTGGAATGGCTTGTCTTCCAACTAGAGGGGTTTGGAATGGCCTGTCTTCCAACTAGAGGGGGTTGGAATGGCTTGTCTTCCAACTAGAGGGGGTTGGAATGGCCTGTCTTCCATCTAGAGGGGGTTGGAATGGCCTGTCTTCCAACTAGAGGGGTCTGGAATGGCTTGTCTTCCAACTAGAGGGGTTTGGAATGGCCTGTCTTCCAACTAGAGGGGGTTGGAATGGCTTGTCTTCCAACTAGAGGGGGTTGGAATGGCCTGTCTTCCAACTAGAGGGGTCTGGAATGGCTTGTCTTCCAACTAGAGGGGTTTGGAATGGCCTGTCTTCCAACTAGAGGGGGTTGGAATGGCTTGTCTTCCAACTACAGGGGGTTGGAGTGGCTTGTCTTCCAACTAGAGGGGGTTGGAGTGGCTTGTCTTACAACTAGAGGGGGTTGGAGTGGCTTGTCTTCCAACTGGAGGGGGTTGGAGTGGCTTGTCTTCCAACTGGAGGGGGTTGGAGTGGCTTGTCTTCCAACTAGAGGGGGTTGGAGTGGCTTGTCTTCCAACTAGAGGGGGTTGGAATGGCTTGTCTTCCAACTAGAGAGGGTTGGAATGGCCTGTCTTCCAACCGGAGATGTTTGGAATGGCCTGTCTTCCAACCGGAGGGGGTTGGAATGGCCTGTCTTCCAACCGGAGGGGGTTGGAATGGCCTGTCTTCCAACCGGAGGGGTTTGGAATGGCCTGTCTTCCAACCGGAGGGGGTTGGAATGGCCTGTCTTCCAACCGGAGGGGGTTGGAATGGCCTTTCTTCCAACCGGAGGGGGTTGGAATGGCTTGTCTTCCATCTAGAGGGGTTTGGAATGGCTTGTCTTCCAACTAGAGGGGGTTGGAATGGCCTGTCTTCCAACTAGAGGGGTTTGGAATGGCTTGTCTTCCAACTAGAGGGGGTTGGAATGGCCTGTCTTCCATCTAGAGGGGTTTGGAATGGCCTGTCTTCCAACTAGAGGGGGTTGGAATGGCCTGTCTTCCATCTAGAGGGGTTTGGAATGGCTTGTCTTCCAACTAGAGGGGGTTGGAATGGCTTGTCTTCCATCCAGAGGGGGTTGGAATGGCTTGTCTTCCATCTAGAGGGGTTTGGAATGGCTTGTCTTCCAACTAGAGGGGTTTGGAATGGCCTGTCTTCCAACTAGAGGGGGTTGGAATGGCTTGTCTTCCAACTAGAGGGGGTTGGAATGGCCTGTCTTCCATCTAGAGGGGGTTGGAATGGCCTGTCTTCCAACTAGAGGGGTCTGGAATGGCTTGTCTTCCAACTAGAGGGGTTTGGAATGGCCTGTCTTCCAACTAGAGGGGGTTGGAATGGCTTGTCTTCCAACTAGAGGGGGTTGGAATGGCCTGTCTTCCAACTAGAGGGGTCTGGAATGGCTTGTCTTCCAACTAGAGGGGTTTGGAATGGCCTGTCTTCCAACTAGAGGGGGTTGGAATGGCTTGTCTTCCAACTAGAGGGGGTTGGAATGGCCTGTCTTCCAACTAGAGGGGTCTGGAATGGCTTGTCTTCCAACTAGAGGGGTTTGGAATGGCCTGTCTTCCAACTAGAGGGGGTTGGAATGGCTTGTCTTCCAACTACAGGGGGTTGGAGTGGCTTGTCTTCCAACTAGAGGGGGTTGGAGTGGCTTGTCTTACAACTAGAGGGGGTTGGAGTGGCTTGTCTTCCAACTGGAGGGGGTTGGAGTGGCTTGTCTTCCAACTGGAGGGGGTTGGAGTGGCTTGTCTTCCAACTAGAGGGGGTTGGAGTGGCTTGTCTTCCAACTAGAGGGGGTTGGAATGGCTTGTCTTCCAACTAGAGAGGGTTGGAATGGCCTGTCTTCCAACCGGAGATGTTTGGAATGGCCTGTCTTCCAACCGGAGGGGGTTGGAATGGCCTGTCTTCCAACCGGAGGGGGTTGGAATGGCCTGTCTTCCAACCGGAGGGGTTTGGAATGGCCTGTCTTCCAACCGGAGGGGGTTGGAATGGCCTGTCTTCCAACCGGAGGGGGTTGGAATGGCCTGTCTTCCAACTGGAGGTGGTTGGAATGGCCTGTCTTCCAACTAGAGGGGGTTGGAAAGGCCTGTCTTCCAACTAGAGGGGGTTGGAATGGCCTGTCTTCCAACTAGAGGGGGTTGGAATGGCCTGTCTTCCAACTAGAGGGGGTTGGAATGGCCTGTCTTCCAACTAGAGGGGGTTGGAATGGCCTGTCTTCCAACTAGAGGCGGTTGGAGTGGCTTGTCTTCCAACTAGAGGGGGTTGGAGTGGCTTGTCTTACAACTAGAGGGGGTTGGAGTGGCTTGTCTTCCAACTACAGGGGGTTGGAGTGGCTTGTCTTCCAACTGGAGGGGGTTGGAGTGGCTTGTCTTCCAACTAGAGGGGGTTGGAGTGGCTTGTCTTCCAACTAGAGGGGGTTGGAATGGCTTGTCTTCCAACTAGAGAGGGTTGGAATGGCCTGTCTTCCAACCGGAGATGTTTGGAATGGCCTGTCTTCCAACCGGAGGGGGTTGGAATGGCCTGTCTTCCAACCGGAGGGGGTTGGAATGGCCTTTCTTCCAACCGGAGGGGGTTGGAATGGCTTGTCTTCCATCCGGAGGGGGTTGGAATGGCCTGTCTTCCAACTAGGGGGGGTTGGAATGGCCTGTCTTCCAACTAGAGGGGGTTGGAAAGGCCTGTCTTCCAACTAGAGGGGGTTGGAATGGCCTGTCTTCCAACTAGAGGGGGTTGGAATGGCCTGTCTTCCAACTAGAGGGGGTTGGAATGGCCTGTCTTCCAACTAGAGGCGGTTGGAATGGCCTGTCTTCCAACTACAGGGGGTTGGAATGGCCTGTCTTCCAACTGGAGGGGGTTGGAATGGCTTGTCTTCCAACTGGAGGGGGTTGGAATGGCTTGTCTTCCAACTGGAGGGGGTTGGATTGGCTTGTCTTCCAACTGGAGGGGGATGGAATGGCCTGTCTTCCAACTGGAGGGGGTTGGAATGGCCTTTCTTCCAACCGGAGGGGGTTGGAATGGCTTGTCTTCCATCCGGAGGGGGTTGGAATGGCCTGTCTTCCAACTAGAGAGGGTTGGAATGGCCTGTCTTCCAACCGGAGATGTTTGGAATGGCCTGTCTTCCAACCGGAGGGGGTTGGAATGGCCTGTCTTCCAACCGGAGGGGGTTGGAATGGCCTGTCTTCCAACCGGAGGGGGTTGGAATGGCCTGTCTTCCAACCGGAGGGGGTTGGAATGGCCTTTCTTCCAACCGGAGGGGGTTGGAATGGCTTGTCTTCCATCCGGAGGGGGTTGGAATGGCCTGTCTTCCAACTAGGGGGGGTTGGAATGGCCTGTCTTCCAACTAGAGGGGGTTGGAAAGGCCTGTCTTCCAACTAGAGGGGGTTGGAATGGCCTGTCTTCCAACTAGAGGGGGTTGGAATGGCCTGTCTTCCAACTAGAGGGGGTTGGAATGGCCTGTCTTCCAACTAGAGGCGGTTGGAATGGCCTGTCTTCCAACTACAGGGGGTTGGAATGGCCTGTCTTCCAACTGGAGGGGGTTGGAATGGCGTGTCTTCCAACTGGAGGGGGTTGGAATGGCTTGTCTTCCAACTGGAGGGGGTTGGATTGGCTTGTCTTCCAACTGGAGGGGGTTGGAATGGCCTGTCTTCCAACTGGAGGGGGTTGGAATGGCCTTTCTTCCAACCGGAGGGGGTTGGAATGGCTTGTCTTCCATCCGGAGGGGGTTGGAATGGCCTGTCTTCCAACTAGGGGGGGTTGGAATGGCCTGTCTTCCAACTAGAGGGGGTTGGAAAGGCCTGTCTTCCAACTAGAGGGGGTTGGAATGGCCTGTCTTCCAACTAGAGGGGGTTGGAATGGCCTGTCTTCCAACTAGAGGGGGTTGGAATGGCCTGTCTTCCAACTAGAGGCGGTTGGAATGGCCTGTCTTCCAACTACAGGGGGTTGGAATGGCCTGTCTTCCAACTGGAGGGGGTTGGAATGGCTTGTCTTCCAACTGGAGGGGGTTGGAATGGCTTGTCTTCCAACTGGAGGGGGTTGGATTGGCTTGTCTTCCAACTGGAGGGGGTTGGAATGGCTTGTCTTCCAACTGGAGGGGGTTGGAATGGCTTGTCTTCCAACTGGAGGGGGTTGGAATGGCCTGTCTTCCAACTGGAGGGGGTTGGAATGGCCTGTCTTCCAACTGGAGGGGGTTGGAATGGCCTGTCTTCCAACTGGAGGGGGTTGGAATGGCCTGTCTTCCAACTGGAGGGGGTTGGAATGGCCTGTCTTCCAACTGGAGGGGGTTGGAATGGCCTGTCTTCCAACAAGGGGGGGTTGGAATGGCCTGTCTTCCAACTAGAGGGGGTTGGAAAGGCCTGTCTTCCAACTAGAGGGGGTTGGAATGGCCTGTCTTCCAACTAGAGGGGGTTGGAATGGCCTGTCTTCCAACTAGAGGCGGTTGGAATGGCCTGTCTTCCAACTGGAGGGGGTTGGAATTGCCTGTCTTCCAACTGGAGGGGGTTGGAATGGCTTGTCTTCCAACTGGAGGGGGTTGGAATGGCTTGTCTTCCAACTGGAGGTGGTTGGAATGGCTTGTCTTCCAACTGGAGGGGGTTGGAATGGCTTGTCTTCCAACTGGAGGGGGTTGGAATGGCTTGTCTTCCAACTGGAGGGGGTTGGAATGGCCTGTCTTCCAACTGGAGGGGGTTGGAATGGCCTGTCTTCCAACTGGAGGGGGTTGGAATGGCCTGTCTTCCAACTGGAGGGGGTTGGAATGGCCTGTCTTCCAACTGGAGGGGGTTGGAATGGCCTGTCTTCCAACTGGAGGGGGTTGGAATGGCCTGTCTTCCAACTGGAGGGGGTTGGAATGGCCTGTCTTCCAACTGGAGGGGGTTGGAATGGCCTGTCTTCCAACTGGAGGGGGTTGGAATGGCCTGTCTTCCAACTGGAGGGGGTTGGAATGGCCTGTCTTCCAACTGGAGGGGGTTGGAATGGCCTGTCTTCCAACTGGAGGGGGTTGGAATGGCCTGTCTTCCAACTGGAGGGGGTTGGAATGGCCTGTCTTCCAAATGGAGGGGGTTGGAATGGCCTGTCTTCCAACTAGAGGGGTTTGGAATGGCCTGTCTTCCAACTGGAGGGGGTTGGAATGGCCTGTCTTCCAACTGGAGGAGGGGGTTGGAATGGCCTGTCTTCCAACTGGAGGGGGTTGGAATGGCCTGTCTTCCAACTGGAGGGGGTTGGAATGGCCTGTCTTCCAACTGGAGGGGGTTGGAATGGCCTGTCTTCCAACTGGAGGGGGTTGGAATGGCCTGTCTTCCAACAAGGGGGGGTTGGAATGGCCTGTCTTCCAACTAGAGGGGGTTGGAAAGGCCTGTCTTCCAACTAGAGGGGGTTGGAATGGCCTGTCTTCCAACTAGAGGGGGTTGGAATGGCCTGTCTTCCAACTAGAGGCGGTTGGAATGGCCTGTCTTCCAACTGGAGGGGGTTGGAATTGCCTGTCTTCCAACTGGAGGGGGTTGGAATGGCTTGTCTTCCAACTGGAGGGGGTTGGAATGGCTTGTCTTCCAACTGGAGGTGGTTGGAATGGCTTGTCTTCCAACTGGAGGGGGTTGGAATGGCTTGTCTTCCAACTGGAGGGGGTTGGAATGGCTTGTCTTCCAACTGGAGGGGGTTGGAATGGCCTGTCTTCCAACTGGAGGGGGTTGGAATGGCCTGTCTTCCAACTGGAGGGGGTTGGAATGGCCTGTCTTCCAACTGGAGGGGGTTGGAATGGCCTGTCTTCCAACTGGAGGGGGTTGGAATGGCCTGTCTTCCAACTGGAGGGGGTTGGAATGGCCTTTCTTCCAACCGGAGGGGGTTGGAATGGCTTGTCTTCCATCCGGAGGGGGTTGGAATGGCCTGTCTTCCAACTAGGGGGGGTTGGAATGGCCTGTCTTCCAACTAGAGGGGGTTGGAAAGGCCTGTCTTCCAACTAGAGGGGGTTGGAATGGCCTGTCTTCCAACTAGAGGGGGTTGGAATGGCCTGTCTTCCAACTAGAGGGGGTTGGAATGGCCTGTCTTCCAACTAGAGGCGGTTGGAATGGCCTGTCTTCCAACTACAGGGGGTTGGAATGGCCTGTCTTCCAACTGGAGGGGGTTGGAATGGCTTGTCTTCCAACTGGAGGGGGTTGGAATGGCTTGTCTTCCAACTGGAGGGGGTTGGATTGGCTTGTCTTCCAACTGGAGGGGGTTGGAATGGCCTGTCTTCCAACTGGAGGGGGTTGGAATGGCCTTTCTTCCAACCGGAGGGGGTTGGAATGGCTTGTCTTCCATCCGGAGGGGGTTGGAATGGCCTGTCTTCCAACTAGGGGGGGTTGGAATGGCCTGTCTTCCAACTAGAGGGGGTTGGAAAGGCCTGTCTTCCAACTAGAGGGGGTTGGAATGGCCTGTCTTCCAACTAGAGGGGGTTGGAATGGCCTGTCTTCCAACTAGAGGGGGTTGGAATGGCCTGTCTTCCAACTAGAGGCGGTTGGAATGGCCTGTCTTCCAACTACAGGGGGTTGGAATGGCCTGTCTTCCAACTGGAGGGGGTTGGAATGGCTTGTCTTCCAACTGGAGGGGGTTGGAATGGCTTGTCTTCCAACTGGAGGGGGTTGGATTGGCTTGTCTTCCAACTGGAGGGGGTTGGAATGGCTTGTCTTCCAACTGGAGGGGGTTGGAATGGCTTGTCTTCCAACTGGAGGGGGTTGGAATGGCCTGTCTTCCAACTGGAGGGGGTTGGAATGGCCTGTCTTCCAACTGGAGGGGGTTGGAATGGCCTGTCTTCCAACTGGAGGGGGTTGGAATGGCCTGTCTTCCAACTGGAGGGGGTTGGAATGGCCTGTCTTCCAACTGGAGGGGGTTGGAATGGCCTGTCTTCCAACTGGAGGGGGTTGGAATGGCCTGTCTTCCAACAAGGGGGGGTTGGAATGGCCTGTCTTCCAACTAGAGGGGGTTGGAAAGGCCTGTCTTCCAACTAGAGGGGGTTGGAATGGCCTGTCTTCCAACTAGAGGGGGTTGGAATGGCCTGTCTTCCAACTAGAGGCGGTTGGAATGGCCTGTCTTCCAACTGGAGGGGGTTGGAATTGCCTGTCTTCCAACTGGAGGGGGTTGGAATGGCTTGTCTTCCAACTGGAGGGGGTTGGAATGGCTTGTCTTCCAACTGGAGGTGGTTGGAATGGCTTGTCTTCCAACTGGAGGGGGTTGGAATGGCTTGTCTTCCAACTGGAGGGGGTTGGAATGGCTTGTCTTCCAACTGGAGGGTGTTGGAATGGCCTGTCTTCCAACTGGAGGTGGTTGGAATGGCCTGTCTTCCAACTGGAGGGGGTTGGAATGGCCTGTCTTCCAACTGGAGGGGGTTGGAATGGCCTGTCTTCCAACTGGAGGGGGTTGGAATGGCCTGTCTTCCAACTGGAGGGGGTTGGAATGGCCTGTCTTCCAACTGGAGGGGGTTGGAATGGCCTGTCTTCCAACTGGAGGGGGTTGGAATGGCCTGTCTTCCAACTGGAGGGGGTTGGAATGGCCTGTCTTCCAACTGGAGGGGGTTGGAATGGCCTGTCTTCCAACTGGAGGGGGTTGGAATGGCCTGTCTTCCAAATGGAGGGGGTTGGAATGGCCTGTCTTCCAACTAGAGGGGTTTGGAATGGCCTGTCTTCCAACTGGAGGGGGTTGGAATGGTCTGTCTTCCAACTAGAGGGGGTTGGAATGGCCTGTCTTCCAACTTCCAACTGGAGGGGGTTGGAATGGCCTGTCTTCCAACTAGAGGGGGTTGGAATGGTCTGTCTTCCAACTAGAGGGGGTTGGAATGGCCTGTCTTCCAACTTCCAACTGGAGGGGGTTGGAATGGCCTGTCCTCCAACTAGAGGGGGTTGGAATGGCCTGTCTTCCAACTTCCAACTGGAGGGGGTTGGAATGGCCTGTCTTCCAACTAGAGGGGGTTGGAATGGCCTGTCTTCCAACTAGAGGGGTTTGGAATGGCCTGTCTTCCAACTGGAGGGGGTTGGAATGGCCTGTCTTCCAACTGGAGGGCGTTGGAATGGCCTGTCTTCCAACTGGAGGGGGTTGGAATGGCCTGTCTTCCAACTACAGGGGGTTGGAATGGCCTGTCTTCCAACCGGAGGGGGTTGGAATGGCTTGTCTTCCAACCAGAGGGGGTTGGAATGGCCTGTCTTCCAACTAGAGGGGGTTGGAATGGCCTGTCTTCCAACTAGAGGGGGTTGGAATGGCCTGTCTTCCAACTAGAGGGGGTTGGAATGGCCTGTCTTCCAACTGGAGGGGGTTGGAATGGCCTGTCTTCCAACTGGAGGGGGTTGGAATGGCCTGTCTTCCAACTGGAGGGGGTTGGAATGGCCTGTCTTCCAACTGGAGGGGGTTGGAATGGCTTGTCTTCCATCCGGAGGGGGTTGGAATGGCCTGTCTTCCAACTAGAGGGGGTTGGAATGGCCTGTCTTCCAACTAGGGGGGGTTGGAATGGCCTGTCTTCCAACTAGAGGGGGTTGGAAAGGCCTGTCTTCCAATTTGAGGGGGTTGGAAAGGCCTGTCTTCCAACTAGAGGGGGTTGGAATGGCCTGTCTTCCAACTAGAGGGGGTTGGAATGGCCTGTCTTCCAACTAGAGGCGGTTGGAATGGCCTGTCTTCCAACTGGAGGGGGTTGGAATGGCCTGTCTTCCAACTGGAGGGGGTTGGAATGGCTTGTCTTCCAACTGGAGGGGGTTGGAATGGCTTGTCTTCCAACTGGAGGGGGTTGGAATGGCTTGTCTTCCAACTGGAGGGGGTTGGAATGGCTTGTCTTCCAACTGGAGGGGGTTGGAATGGCCTGTCTTCCAACTGGAGGGGGTTGGAATGGCCTGTCTTCCAACTGGAGGGGGTTGGAATGGCCTGTCTTCCAACTGGAGGGCGTTGGAATGGCCTGTCTTCCAACTGGAGGGGGTTGGAATGGCCTGTCTTCCAACTACAGGGGGTTGGAATGGCCTGTCTTCCAACCGGAGGGGGTTGGAATGGCTTGTCTTCCAACCAGAGGGGGTTGGAATGGCCTGTCTTCCAACTAGAGGGGGTTGGAATGGCCTGTCTTCCAACTAGAGGGGGTTGGAATGGCCTGTCTTCCAACTAGAGGGGGTTGGAATGGCCTGTCTTCCAACTGGAGGGGGTTGGAATGGCCTGTCTTCCAACTGGAGGGGGTTGGAATGGCCTGTCTTCCAACTGGAGGGGGATGGAATGGCCTGTCTTCCAACTGGAGGGGGTTGGAATGGCTTGTCTTCCAACTGGAGGGGGTTGGAATGGCTTGTCTTCCATCCGGAGGGGGTTGGAATGGCCTGTCTTCCAACTAGAGGGGGTTGGAATGGCCTGTCTTCCAACTAGGGGGGGTTGGAATGGCCTGTCTTCCAACTAGAGAGGGTTGGAAAGGCCTGTCTTCCAACTAGAGGGGGTTGGAATGGCCTGTCTTCCAACTAGAGGGGGTTGGAATGGCCTGTCTTCCAACTAGAGGGGGTTGGAATGGCCTGTCTTCCAACTGGAGGGGGTTGGAATGGCCTGTCTTCCAACTGGAGGGGGTTGGAATGGCCTGTCTTCCAACTGGAGGGGGTTGGAATGGCCTGTCTTCCAACTGGAGGGGGTTGGAATGGCCTGTCTTCCAACTGGAGGGGGTTGGAATGGCCTGTCTTCCAACTGGAGGGGGTTGGAATGGCCTGTCTTCCAACTGGAGGGGGTTGGAATGGCCTGTCTTCCAACTGGAGGGGGTTGGAATGGCCTGTCTTCCAACTAGGGGGGGTTGGAATGGCCTGTCTTCCAACTAGAGGGGGTTGGAATGGCCTGTCTTCCAATTTGAGGGGGTTGGAATGGCCTGTCTTCCAACTAGAGGGGGTTGGAATGGCCTGTCTTCCAACTAGAGGGGGTTGGAATGGCCTGTCTTCCAACTAGAGGCGGTTGGAATGGCCTGTCTTCCAACTGGAGGGGGTTGGAATGGCCTGTCTTCCAACTGGAGGGGGTTGGAATGGCTTGTCTTCCAACTGGAGGGGGTTGGAATGGCTTGTCTTCCAACTGGAGGGGGTTGGAATGGCTTGTCTTCCAACTGGAGGGGGTTGGAATGGCTTGTCTTCCAACTGGAGGGGGTTGGAATGGCCTGTCTTCCAACTGGAGGGGGTTGGAATGGCCTGTCTTCCAACTGGAGGGGGTTGGAATGGCCTGTCTTCCAACTGGAGGGGGTTGGAATGGCCTGTCTTCCAACTGGAGGGGGTTGGAATGGCCTGTCTTCCAACTGGAGGGGGTTGGAATGGCCTGTCTTCCAACTGGAGGGGGTTGGAATGGCCTGTCTTCCAAATGGAGGGGGTTGGAATGACCTGTCTTCCAACTGGAGGGGGTTGGAATGGCCTGTCTTCCAACTAGAGGGGTTTGGAATGGCCTGTCTTCCAACTGGAGGGGGTTGGAATGGCCTGTCTTCCAACTAGAGGGGGTTGGAATGGTCTGTCTTCCAACTAAAGGGGGTTGGAATGGCCTGTCTTCCAACTTCCAACTGGAGGGGGTTGGAATGGCCTGTCCTCCAACTAGAGGGGGTTGGAATGGCCTGTCTTCCAACTGGAGGGGGTTGGAATGGCCTGTCTTCCAACTTCCAACTGGAGGGGGTTGGAATGGCCTGTCTTCCAACTAGAGGGGGTTGGAATGGCCTGTCTTCCAACTAGAGGGGTTTGGAATGGCCTGTCTTCCAACTGGAGGGGGTTGGAATGGCCTGTCTTCCAACTGGAGGGCGTTGGAATGGCCTGTCTTCCAACTGGAGGGGGTTGGAATGGCCTGTCTTCCAACTACAGGGGGTTGGAATGGCCTGTCTTCCAACCGGAGGGGGTTGGAATGGCCTGTCTTCCAACTAGAGGGGGTTGGAATGGCCTGTCTTCCAACTAGAGGGGGTTGGAATGGCCTGTCTTCCAACTAGAGGCGATTGGAATGGCCTGTCTTCCAACTGGAGGGGGTTGGAATTGCCTGTCTTCCAACTGGAGGGGGTTGGAATGGCTTGTCTTCCAACTGGAGGGGGTTGGAATGGCTTGTCTTCCAACTGGAGGTGGTTGGAATGGCTTGTCTTCCAACTGGAGGGGGTTGGAATGGCTTGTCTTCCAACTGGAGGGGGTTGGAATGGCTTGTCTTCCAACTGGAGGGGGTTGGAATGGCCTGTCTTCCAACTGGAGGGGTTTGGAATGGCCTGTCTTCCAACTGGAGGGGGTTGGAATGGCCTGTCTTCCAACTGGAGGGGGTTGGAATGGCCTGTCTTCAACCTGGAGGGGGTTGGAATGGCCTGTCTTCCAACTGGAGGGGGTTGGAATGGCCTTTCTTCCAACCGGAGGGGGTTGGAATGGCTTGTCTTCCATCCGGAGGGGGTTGGAATGGCCTGTCTTCCAACTAGGGGGGGTTGGAATGGCCTGTCTTCCAACTAGAGGGGTTTGGAATGGCCTGTCTTCCAACTGGAGGGGGTTGGAATGGCCTGTCTTCCAACTGGAGGGCGTTGGAATGGCCTGTCTTCCAACTGGAGGGGGTTGGAATGGCCTGTCTTCCAACTACAGGGGGTTGGAATGGCCTGTCTTCCAACCGGAGGGGGTTGGAATGGCCTGTCTTCCAACTAGAGGGGGTTGGAATGGCCTGTCTTCCAACTAGAGGGGGTTGGAATGGCCTGTCTTCCAACTAGAGGCGGTTGGAATGGCCTGTCTTCCAACTGGAGGGGGTTGGAATTGCCTGTCTTCCAACTGGAGGGGGTTGGAATGGCTTGTCTTCCAACTGGAGGGGGTTGGAATGGCTTGTCTTCCAACTGGAGGTGGTTGGAATGGCTTGTCTTCCAACTGGAGGGGGTTGGAATGGCTTGTCTTCCAACTGGAGGGGGTTGGAATGGCTTGTCTTCCAACTGGAGGGGGTTGGAATGGCCTGTCTTCCAACTGGAGGGGGTTGGAATGGCCTGTCTTCCAACTGGAGGGGGTTGGAATGGCCTGTCTTCCAACTGGAGGGGGTTGGAATGGCCTGTCTTCCAACTGGAGGGGGTTGGAATGGCCTGTCTTCCAACTGGAGGGGGTTGGAATGGCCTTTCTTCCAACCGGAGGGGGTTGGAATGGCTTGTCTTCCATCCGGAGGGGGTTGGAATGGCCTGTCTTCCAACTAGGGGGGGTTGGAATGGCCTGTCTTCCAACTAGAGGGGGTTGGAAAGGCCTGTCTTCCAACTAGAGGGGGTTGGAAAGGCCTGTCTTCCAACTAGAGGGGGTTGGAATGGCCTGTCTTCCAACTAGAGGGGGTTGGAATGGCCTGTCTTCCAACTAGAGGCGGTTGGAATGGCCTGTCTTCCAACTACAGGGGGTTGGAATGGCCTGTCTTCCAACTGGAGGGGGTTGGAATGGCTTGTCTTCCAACTGGAGGGGGTTGGATTGGCTTGTCTTCCAACTGGAGGGGGTTGGAATGGCCTGTCTTCCAACTGGAGGGGGTTGGAATGGCCTTTCTTCCAACCGGAGGGGGTTGGAATGGCTTGTCTTCCATCCGGAGGGGGTTGGAATGGCCTGTCTTCCAACTAGGGGGGGTTGGAATGGCCTGTCTTCCAACTAGAGGGGGTTGGAAAGGCCTGTCTTCCAACTAGAGGGGGTTGGAATGGCCTGTCTTCCAACTGGAGGGGGTTGGAATGGCCTTTCTTCCAACCGGAGGGGGTTGGAATGGCTTGTCTTCCATCCGGAGGGGGTTGGAATGGCCTGTCTTCCAACTAGGGGGGGTTGGAATGGCCTGTCTTCCAACTAGAGGGGGTTGGAAAGGCCTGTCTTCCAACTAGAGGGGGTTGGAATGGCCTGTCTTCCAACTAGAGGGGGTTGGAATGGCCTGTCTTCCAACTAGAGGGGGTTGGAATGGCCTGTCTTCCAACTAGAGGCGGTTGGAATGGCCTGTCTTCCAACTACAGGGGGTTGGAATGGCCTGTCTTCCAACTGGAGGGGGTTGGAATGGCTTGTCTTCCAACTGGAGGGGGTTGGAATGGCTTGTCTTCCAACTGGAGGGGGTTGGATTGGCTTGTCTTCCAACTGGAGGGGGTTGGAATGGCTTGTCTTCCAACTGGAGGGGGTTGGAATGGCTTGTCTTCCAACTGGAGGGGGTTGGAATGGCCTGTCTTCCAACTGGAGGGGGTTGGAATGGCCTGTCTTCCAACTGGAGGGGGTTGGAATGGCCTGTCTTCCAACTGGAGGGGGTTGGAATGGCCTGTCTTCCAACTGGAGGGGGTTGGAATGGCCTGTCTTCCAACTGGAGGGGGTTGGAATGGCCTGTCTTCCAACAAGGGGGGGTTGGAATGGCCTGTCTTCCAACTAGAGGGGGTTGGAAAGGCCTGTCTTCCAACTAGAGGGGGTTGGAATGGCCTGTCTTCCAACTAGAGGGGGTTGGAATGGCCTGTCTTCCAACTAGAGGCGGTTGGAATGGCCTGTCTTCCAACTGGAGGGGGTTGGAATTGCCTGTCTTCCAACTGGAGGGGGTTGGAATGGCTTGTCTTCCAACTGGAGGGGGTTGGAATGGCTTGTCTTCCAACTGGAGGTGGTTGGAATGGCTTGTCTTCCAACTGGAGGGGGTTGGAATGGCTTGTCTTCCAACTGGAGGGGGTTGGAATGGCTTGTCTTCCAACTGGAGGGGGTTGGAATGGCCTGTCTTCCAACTGGAGGGGGTTGGAATGGCCTGTCTTCCAACTGGAGGGGGTTGGAATGGCCTGTCTTCCAACTGGAGGGGGTTGGAATGGCCTGTCTTTCAACTGGAGGGGGTTGGAATGGCCTGTCTTCCAACTGGAGGGGGTTGGAATGGCCTGTCTTCCAACTGGAGGGGGTTGGAATGGCCTGTCTTCCAACTGGAGGGGGTTGGAATGGCCTGTCTTCCAACTGGAGGGGGTTGGAATGGCCTGTCTTCCAAATGGAGGGGGTTGGAATGGCCTGTCTTCCAACTAGAGGGGTTTGGAATGGCCTGTCTTCCAACTGGAGGGGGTTGGAATGGCCTGTCTTCCAACTAGAGGGGGTTGGAATGGTCTGTCTTCCAACTAGAGGGGGTTGGAATGGCCTGTCTTCCAACTTCCAACTGGAGGGGGTTGGAATGGCCTGTCCTCCAACTAGAGGGGGTTGGAATGGCCTGTCTTCCAACTTCCAACTGGAGGGGGTTGGAATGGCCTGTCTTCCAACTAGAGGGGGTTGGAATGGCCTGTCTTCCAACTAGAGGGGTTTGGAATGGCCTGTCTTCCAACTGGAGGGGGTTGGAATGGCCTGTCTTCCAACTGGAGGGCGTTGGAATGGCCTGTCTTCCAACTGGAGGGGGTTGGAATGGCCTGTCTTCCAACTACAGGGGGTTGGAATGGCCTGTCTTCCAACTACAGGGGGTTGGAATGGCCTGTCTTCCAACCGGAGGGGGTTGGAATGGCCTGTCTTCCAACCAGAGGGGGTTGGAATGGCCTGTCTTCCAACTAGAGGGGGTTGGAATGGCCTGTCTTCCAACTAGAGGGGGTTGGAATGGCCTGTCTTCCAACTAGAGGGGGTTGGAATGGCCTGTCTTCCAACTGGAGGGGGTTGGAATGGCCTGTCTTCCAACTGGAGGGGGTTGGAATGGCCTGTCTTCCAACTGGAGGGGGTTGGAATGGCCTGTCTTCCAACTGGAGGGGGTTGGAATGGCCTGTCTTCCAAATGGAGGGGGTTGGAATGGCCTGTCTTCCAACTAGAGGGGTTTGGAATGGCCTGTCTTCCAACTGGAGGGGGTTGGAATGGCCTGTCTTCCAACTAGAGGGGGTTGGAATGGTCTGTCTTCCAACTAGAGGGGGTTGGAATGGCCTGTCTTCCAACTTCCAACTGGAGGGGGTTGGAATGGCCTGTCCTCCAACTAGAGGGGGTTGGAATGGCCTGTCTTCCAACTTCCAACTGGAGGGGGTTGGAATGGCCTGTCTTCCAACTAGAGGGGGTTGGAATGGCCTGTCTTCCAACTAGAGGGGTTTGGAATGGCCTGTCTTCCAACTGGAGGGGGTTGGAATGGCCTGTCTTCCAACTGGAGGGCGTTGGAATGGCCTGTCTTCCAACTGGAGGGGGTTGGAATGGCCTGTCTTCCAACTACAGGGGGTTGGAATGGCCTGTCTTCCAACCGGAGGCGGTTGGAATGGCCTGTCTTCCAACCAGAGGGGGTTGGAATGGCCTGTCTTCCAACTAGAGGGGGTTGGAATGGCCTGTCTTCCAACTAGAGGGGGTTGGAATGGCCTGTCTTCCAACTAGAGGGGGTTGGAATGGCCTGTCTTCCAACTGGAGGGGGTTGGAATGGCCTGTCTTCCAACTGGAGGGGGTTGGAATGGCCTGTCTTCCAACTGGAGGGGGTTGGAATGGCTTGTCTTCCATCCGGAGGGGGTTGGAATGGCCTGTCTTCCAACTAGAGGGGGTTGGAATGGCCTGTCTTCCAACTAGGGGGGGTTGGAATGGCCTGTCTTCCAACTAGAGGGGGTTGGAAAGGCCTGTCTTCCAATTTGAGGGGGTTGGAATGGCCTGTCTTCCAACTAGAGGGGGTTGGAATGGCCTGTCTTCCAACTAGAGGGGGTTGGAATGGCCTGTCTTCCATCTAGAGGCGGTTGGAATGGCCTGTCTTCCAACTGGAGGGGGTTGGAATGGCCTGTCTTCCAACTAGAGGGGGTTGGAATGGCCTGTCTTCCAACTGGAGGGGGTTGGAATGGCCTGTCTTCCAACTGGAGGGGGTTGGAATGGCCTGTCTTCCAACTGGAGGGGGTTGGAATGGCTTGTCTTCCATCCGGAGGGGGTTGGAATGGCCTGTCTTCCAACTAGAGGGGGTTGGAATGGCCTGTCTTCCAACTAGGGGGGGTTGGAATGGCCTGTCTTCCAACTAGAGGGGGTTGGAAAGGCCTGTCTTCCAATTTGAGGGGGTTGGAATGGCCTGTCTTCCAACTAGAGGGGGTTGGAATGGCCTGTCTTCCAACTAGAGGGGGTTGGAATGGCCTGTCTTCCAACTAGAGGCGGTTGGAATGGCCTGTCTTCCAACTGGAGGGGGTTGGAATGGCCTGTCTTCCAACTGGAGGGGGTTGGAATGGCTTGTCTTCCAACTGGAGGGGGTTGGAATGGCTTGTCTTCCAACTGGAGGGGGTTGGAATGGCTTGTCTTCCAACTGGAGGGGGTTGGAATGGCTTGTCTTCCAACTGGAGGGGGTTGGAATGGCCTGTCTTCCAACTGGAGGGGGTTGGAATGGCCTGTCTTCCAACTGGAGGGGGTTGGAATGGCCTGTCTTCCAACTGGAGGGCGTTGGAATGGCCTGTCTTCCAACTGGAGGGGGTTGGAATGGCCTGTCTTCCAACTACAGGGGGTTGGAATGGCCTGTCTTCCAACCGGAGGGGGTTGGAATGGCTTGTCTTCCAACCAGAGGGGGTTGGAATGGCCTGTCTTCCAACTAGAGGGGGTTGGAATGGCCTGTCTTCCAACTAGAGGGGGTTGGAATGGCCTGTCTTCCAACTAGAGGGGGTTGGAATGGCCTGTCTTCCAACTGGAGGGGGTTGGAATGGCCTGTCTTCCAACTGGAGGGGGTTGGAATGGCCTGTCTTCCAACTGGAGGGGGTTGGAATGGCCTGTCTTCCAACTGGAGGGGGTTGGAATGGCTTGTCTTCCAACTGGAGGGGGTTGGAATGGCTTGTCTTCCATCCGGAGGGGGTTGGAATGGCCTGTCTTCCAACTAGAGGGGGTTGGAATGGCCTGTCTTCCAACTAGAGGCGGTTGGAATGGCCTGTCTTCCAACTACAGGGGGTTGGAATGGCCTGTCTTCCAACTGGAGGGGGTTGGAATGGCTTGTCTTCCAACTGGAGGGGGTTGGAATGGCTTGTCTTCCAACTGGAGGGGGTTGGATTGGCTTGTCTTCCAACTGGAGGGGGTTGGAATGGCTTGTCTTCCAACTGGAGGGGGTTGGAATGGCTTGTCTTCCAACTGGAGGGGGTTGGAATGGCCTGTCTTCCAACTGGAGGGGGTTGGAATGGCCTGTCTTCCAACTGGAGGGGGTTGGAATGGCCTGTCTTCCAACTGGAGGGGGTTGGAATGGCCTGTCTTCCAACTGGAGGGGGTTGGAATGGCCTGTCTTCCAAATGGAGGGGGTTGGAATGGCCTGTCTTCCAACTAGAGGGGTTTGGAATGGCCTGTCTTCCAACTGGAGGGGGTTGGAATGGCCTGTCTTCCAACTAGAGGGGGTTGGAATGGTCTGTCTTCCAACTAGAGGGGGTTGGAATGGCCTGTCTTCCAACTTCCAACTGGAGGGGGTTGGAATGGCCTGTCCTCCAACTAGAGGGGGTTGGAATGGCCTGTCTTCCAACTTCCAACTGGAGGGGGTTGGAATGGCCTGTCTTCCAACTACAGGGGGTTGGAATGGCCTGTCTTCCAACCGGAGGGGGTTGGAATGGCCTGTCTTCCAACCAGAGGGGGTTGGAATGGCCTGTCTTCCAACTAGAGGGGGTTGGAATGGCCTGTCTTCCAACTAGAGGGGGTTGGAATGGCCTGTCTTCCAACTAGAGGGGGTTGGAATGGCCTGTCTTCCAACTGGAGGGGGTTGGAATGGCCTGTCTTCCAACTGGAGGGGGTTGGAATGGCCTGTCTTCCAACTGGAGGGGGTTGGAATGGCTTGTCTTCCATCCGGAGGGGGTTGGAATGGCCTGTCTTCCAACTAGAGGGGGTTGGAATGGCCTGTCTTCCAACTAGAGGGGGTTGGAATGGCCTGTCTTCCAACTAGAGGGGGTTGGAATGGCCTGTCTTCCAACTAGAGGGGGTTGGAATGGCCTGTCTTCCAACTGGAGGGGGTTGGAATGGCCTGTCTTCCAACTGGAGGGGGTTGGAATGGCCTGTCTTCCAACTGGAGGGGGTTGGAATGGCCTGTCTTCCAACTGGAGGGGGTTGGAATGGCCTGTCTTCCAAATGGAGGGGGTTGGAATGGCCTGTCTTCCAACTAGAGGGGTTTGGAATGGCCTGTCTTCCAACTGGAGGGGGTTGGAATGGCCTGTCTTCCAACTAGAGGGGGTTGGAATGGTCTGTCTTCCAACTAGAGGGGGTTGGAATGGCCTGTCTTCCAACTTCCAACTGGAGGGGGTTGGAATGGCCTGTCCTCCAACTAGAGGGGGTTGGAATGGCCTGTCTTCCAACTTCCAACTGGAGGGGGTTGGAATGGCCTGTCTTCCAACTAGAGGGGGTTGGAATGGCCTGTCTTCCAACTAGAGGGGTTTGGAATGGCCTGTCTTCCAACTGGAGGGGGTTGGAATGGCCTGTCTTCCAACTGGAGGGCGTTGGAATGGCCTGTCTTCCAACTGGAGGGGGTTGGAATGGCCTGTCTTCCAACTACAGGGGGTTGGAATGGCCTGTCTTCCAACCGGAGGGGGTTGGAATGGCCTGTCTTCCAACCAGAGGGGGTTGGAATGGCCTGTCTTCCAACTAGAGGGGGTTGGAATGGCCTGTCTTCCAACTAGAGGGGGTTGGAATGGCCTGTCTTCCAACTAGAGGGGGTTGGAATGGCCTGTCTTCCAACTGGAGGGGGTTGGAATGGCCTGTCTTCCAACTGGAGGGGGTTGGAATGGCCTGTCTTCCAACTGGAGGGGGTTGGAATGGCTTGTCTTCCATCCGGAGGGGGTTGGAATGGCCTGTCTTCCAACTAGAGGGGGTTGGAATGGCCTGTCTTCCAACTAGGGGGGGTTGGAATGGCCTGTCTTCCAACTAGAGGGGGTTGGAAAGGCCTGTCTTCCAATTTGAGGGGGTTGGAATGGCCTGTCTTCCAACTAGAGGGGGTTGGAATGGCCTGTCTTCCAACTAGAGGGGGTTGGAATGGCCTGTCTTCCAACTAGAGGCGGTTGGAATGGCCTGTCTTCCAACTGGAGGGGGTTGGAATGGCCTGTCTTCCAACTAGAGGGGGTTGGAATGGCCTGTCTTCCAACTGGAGGGGGTTGGAATGGCCTGTCTTCCAACTGGAGGGGGTTGGAATGGCCTGTCTTCCAACTGGAGGGGGTTGGAATGGCTTGTCTTCCATCGGGAGGGGGTTGGAATGGCCTGTCTTCCAACTAGAGGGGGTTGGAATGGCCTGTCTTCCAACTTGGGGGGGTTGGAATGGCCTGTCTTCCAACTAGAGGGGGTTGGAAAGGCCTGTCTTCCAATTTGAGGGGGTTGGAATGGCCTGTCTTCCAACTAGAGGGGGTTGGAATGGCCTGTCTTCCAACTAGAGGGGGTTGGAATGGCCTGTCTTCCAACTAGAGGCGGTTGGAATGGCCTGTCTTCCAACTGGAGGGGGTTGGAATGGCCTGTCTTCCAACTGGAGGGGGTTGGAATGGCTTGTCTTCCAACTGGAGGGGGTTGGAATGGCTTGTCTTCCAACTGGAGGGGGTTGGAATGGCTTGTCTTCCAACTGGAGGGGGTTGGAATGGCTTGTCTTCCAACTGGAGGGGGTTGGAATGGCCTGTCTTCCAACTGGAGGGGGTTGGAATGGCCTGTCTTCCAACTGGAGGGGGTTGGAATGGCCTGTCTTCCAACTGGAGGGCGTTGGAATGGCCTGTCTTCCAACTGGAGGGGGTTGGAATGGCCTGTCTTCCAACTACAGGGGGTTGGAATGGCCTGTCTTCCAACCGGAGGGGGTTGGAATGGCTTGTCTTCCAACCAGAGGGGGTTGGAATGGCCTGTCTTCCAACTAGAGGGGGTTGGAATGGCCTGTCTTCCAACTAGAGGGGGTTGGAATGGCCTGTCTTCCAACTAGAGGGGGTTGGAATGGCCTTTCTTCCAACTGGAGGGGGTTGGAATGGCCTGTCTTCCAACTGGAGGGGGTTGGAATGGCCTGTCTTCCAACTGGAGGGGGTTGGAATGGCCTGTCTTCCAACTGGAGGGGGTTGGAATGGCTTGTCTTCCAACTGGAGGGGGTTGGAATGGCTTGTCTTCCATCCGGAGGGGGTTGGAATGGCCTGTCTTCCAACTAGAGGGGGTTGGAATGGCCTGTCTTCCAACTAGAGGCGGTTGGAATGGCCTGTCTTCCAACTACAGGGGGTTGGAATGGCCTGTCTTCCAACTGGAGGGGGTTGGAATGGCTTGTCTTCCAACTGGAGGGGGTTGGAATGGCTTGTCTTCCAACTGGAGGGGGTTGGATTGGCTTGTCTTCCAACTGGAGGGGGTTGGAATGGCTTGTCTTCCAACTGGAGGGGGTTGGAATGGCTTGTCTTCCAACTGGAGGGGGTTGGAATGGCCTGTCTTCCAACTGGAGGGGGTTGGAATGGCCTGTCTTCCAACTGGAGGGGGTTGGAATGGCCTGTCTTCCAACTGGAGGGGGTTGGAATGGCCTGTCTTCCAACTGGAGGGGGTTGGAATGGCCTGTCTTCCAAATGGAGGGGGTTGGAATGGCCTGTCTTCCAACTAGAGGGGTTTGGAATGGCCTGTCTTCCAACTGGAGGGGGTTGGAATGGCCTGTCTTCCAACTAGAGGGGGTTGGAATGGTCTGTCTTCCAACTAGAGGGGGTTGGAATGGCCTGTCTTCCAACTTCCAACTGGAGGGGGTTGGAATGGCCTGTCCTCCAACTAGAGGGGGTTGGAATGGCCTGTCTTCCAACTTCCAACTGGAGGGGGTTGGAATGGCCTGTCTTCCAACTAGAGGGGGTTGGAATGGCCTGTCTTCCAACTAGAGGGGTTTGGAATGGCCTGTCTTCCAACTGGAGGGGGTTGGAATGGCCTGTCTTCCAACTGGAGGGCGTTGGAATGGCCTGTCTTCCAACTGGAGGGGGTTGGAATGGCCTGTCTTCCAACTACAGGGGGTTGGAATGGCCTGTCTTCCAACCGGAGGGGGTTGGAATGGCCTGTCTTCCAACCAGAGGGGGTTGGAATGGCCTGTCTTCCAACTAGAGGGGGTTGGAATGGCCTGTCTTCCAACTAGAGGGGGTTGGAATGGCCTGTCTTCCAACTAGAGGGGGTTGGAATGGCCTGTCTTCCAACTGGAGGGGGTTGGAATGGCCTGTCTTCCAACTGGAGGGGGTTGGAATGGCCTGTCTTCCAACTGGAGGGGGTTGGAATGGCGTGTCTTCCATCCGGAGGGGGTTGGAATGGCCTGTCTTCCAACTAGAGGGGGTTGGAATGGCCTGTCTTCCAACTAGGGGGGGTTGGAATGGCCTGTCTTCCAACTAGAGGGGGTTGGAAAGGCCTGTCTTCCAATTTGAGGGGGTTGGAATGGCCTGTCTTCCAACTAGAGGGGGTTGGAATGGCCTGTCTTCCAACTAGAGGGGGTTGGAATGGCCTGTCTTCCAACTAGAGGCGGTTGGAATGGCCTGTCTTCCAACTGGAGGGGGTTGGAATGGCCTGTCTTCCAACTGGAGGGGGTTGGAATGGCTTGTCTTCCAACTGGAGGGGGTTGGAATGGCTTGTCTTCCAACTGGAGGGGGTTGGAATGGCTTGTCTTCCAACTGGAGGGGGTTGGAATGGCTTGTCTTCCAACTGGAGGGGGTTGGAATGGCCTGTCTTCCAACTGGAGGGGGTTGGAATGGCCTGTCTTCCAACTGGAGGGGGTTGGAATGGCCTGTCTTCCAACTGGAGGGCGTTGGAATGGCCTGTCTTCCAACTGGAGGGGGTTGGAATGGCCTGTCTTCCAACTACAGGGGGTTGGAATGGCCTGTCTTCCAACCGGAGGGGGTTGGAATGGCTTGTCTTCCAACCAGAGGGGGTTGGAATGGCCTGTCTTCCAACTAGAGGGGGTTGGAATGGCCTGTCTTCCAACTAGAGGGGGTTGGAATGGCCTGTCTTCCAACTAGAGGGGGTTGGAATGGCCTGTCTTCCAACTGGAGGGGGTTGGAATGGCCTGTCTTCCAACTGGAGGGGGTTGGAATGGCCTGTCTTCCAACTGGAGGGGGTTGGAATGGCCTGTCTTCCAACTGGAGGGGGTTGGAATGGCTTGTCTTCCAACTGGAGGGGGTTGGAATGGCTTGTCTTCCATCCGGAGGGGGTTGGAATGGCCTGTCTTCCAACTAGAGGGGGTTGGAATGGCCTGTCTTCCAACTAGGGGGGGTTGGAATGGCCTGTCTTCCAACTAGAGAGGGTTGGAAAGGCCTGTCTTCCAACTAGAGGGGGTTGGAATGGCCTGTCTTCCAACTAGAGGGGGTTGGAATGGCCTGTCTTCCAACTAGAGGGGGTTGGAATGGCCTGTCTTCCAACTGGAGGGGGTTGGAATGGCCTGTCTTCCAACTGGAGGGGGTTGGAATGGCCTGTCTTCCAACTGGAGGGGGTTGGAATGGCCTGTCTTCCAACTGGAGGGGGTTGGAATGGCCTGTCTTCCAACTGGAGGGGGTTGGAATGGCCTGTCTTCCAACTGGAGGGGGTTGGAATGGCCTGTCTTCCAACTGGAGGGGGTTGGAATGGCCTGTCTTCCAACTAGGGGGGGTTGGAATGGCCTGTCTTCCAACTAGAGGGGGTTGGAAAGGCCTGTCTTCCAATTTGAGGGGGTTGGAATGGCCTGTCTTCCTACTAGAGGGGGTTGGAATGGCCTGTCTTCCAACTAGAGGGGGTTGGAATGGCCTGTCTTCCAACTAGAGGCGGTTGGAATGGCCTGTCTTCCAACTGGAGGGGGTTGGAATGGCCTGTCTTCCAACTGGAGGGGGTTGGAATGGCTTGTCTTCCAACTGGAGGGGGTTGGAATGGCTTGTCTTCCAACTGGAGGGGGTTGGAATGGCTTGTCTTCCAACTGGAGGGGGTTGGAATGGCTTGTCTTCCAACTGGAGGGGGTTGGAATGGCCTGTCTTCCAACTGGAGGGGGTTGGAATGGCCTGTCTTCCAACTGGAGGGGGTTGGAATGGCCTGTCTTCCAACTGGAGGGGGTTGGAATGGCCTGTCTTCCAACTGGAGGGGGTTGGAATGGCCTGTCTTCCAACTGGAGGGGGTTGGAATGGCCTGTCTTCCAACTGGAGGGGGTTGGAATGGCCTGTCTTCCAACTAGAGGGGGTTGGAATGACCTGTCTTCCAACTGGAGGGGGTTGGAATGGCCTGTCTTCCAACTAGAGGGGTTTGGAATGGCCTGTCTTCCAACTGGAGGGGGTTGGAATGGCCTGTCTTCCAACTAGAGGGGGTTGGAATGGTCTGTCTTCCAACTAAAGGGGGTTGGAATGGCCTGTCTTCCAACTTCCAACTGGAGGGGGTTGGAATGGCCTGTCCTCCAACTACAGGGGGTTGGAATGGCCTGTCTTCCAACTGGAGGGGGTTGGAATGGCCTGTCTTCCAACTTCCAACTGGAGGGGGTTGGAATGGCCTGTCTTCCAACTAGAGGGGGCTGGAATGGCCTGTCTTCCAACTAGAGGGGTTTGGAATGGCCTGTCTTCCAACTGGAGGGGGTTGGAATGGCCTGTCTTCCAACTGGAGGGCGTTGGAATGGCCTGTCTTCCAACTGGAGGGGGTTGGAATGGCCTGTCTTCCAACTACAGGGGGTTGGAATGGCCTGTCTTCCAACCGGAGGGGGTTGGAATGGCCTGTCTTCCAACTAGAGGGGGTTGGAATGGCCTGTCTTCCAACTAGAGGGGGTTGGAATGGCCTGTCTTCCAACTGGAGGGGGTTGGAATGGCCTGTCTTCCAACTGGAGGGGGTTGGAATGGCCTGTCTTCCAACTGGAGGGGGTTGGAATGGCTTGTCTTCCAACTGGAGGGGGTTGGAATGGCTTGTCTTCCATCCGGAGGGGGTTGGAATGGCCTGTCTTCCAACTAGAGGGGGTTGGAATGGCCTGTCTTCCAACTAGGGGGGGTTGGAATGGCCTGTCTTCCAACTAGAGGGGGTTGGAAAGGCCTGTCTTCCAACTAGAGGGGGTTGGAATGGCCTGTCTTCCAACTAGAGGGGGTTGGAATGGCCTGTCTTCCAACTAGAGGGGGTTGGAATGGCCTGTCTTCCAACTAGAGGCGGTTGGAATGGCCTGTCTTCCAACTACAGGGGGTTGGAATGGCCTGTCTTCCAACTGGAGGGGGTTGGAATGGCTTGTCTTCCAACTGGAGGGGGTTGGAATGGCTTGTCTTCCAACTGGAGGGCGTTGGAATGGCCTGTCTTCCAACTGGAGGGGGTTGGAATGGCTTGTCTTCCAACTGGAGGGGGTTGGAATGGCCTGTCTTCCAACTACAGGGGGTTGGAATGGCCTGTCTTCCAACCGGAGGGGGTTGGAATGGCCTGTCTTCCAACTAGAGGGGGTTGGAATGGCCTGTCTTCCAACTAGAGGGGGTTGGAATGGCCTGTCTTCCAACTGGAGGGGGTTGGAATGGCCTGTCTTCCAACTGGAGGGGGTTGGAATGGCCTGTCTTCCAACTGGAGGGGGTTGGAATGGCTTGTCTTCCAACTGGAGGGGGTTGGAATGGCTTGTCTTCCATCCGGAGGGGGTTGGAATGGCCTGTCTTCCAACTAGAGGGGGTTGGAATGGCCTGTCTTCCAACTAGGGGGGGTTGGAATGGCCTGTCTTCCAACTAGAGGGGGTTGGAATGGCCTGTCTTCCAACTAGAGGCGGTTGGAATGGCCTGTCTTCCAACTACAGGGGGTTGGAATGGCCTGTCTTCCAACTGGAGGGGGTTGGAATGGCTTGTCTTCCAACTGGAGGGGGTTGGAATGGCTTGTCTTCCAACTGGAGGGGGTTGGATTGGCTTGTCTTCCAACTGGAGGGGGTTGGAATGGCTTGTCTTCCAACTGGAGGGGGTTGGAATGGCCTGTCTTCCAACTGGAGGGGGTTGGAATGGCCTGTCTTCCAACTGGAGGGGGTTGGAATGGCCTGTCTTCCAACTGGAGGGGGTTGGAATGGCCTGTCTTCCAACTGGAGGGGGTTGGAATGGCCTGTCTTCCAACTGGAGGGGGTTGGAATGGCCTGTCTTCCAACTGGAGGGGGTTGGAATGGCCTGTCTTCCAACTGGAGGGGGTTGGAATGGCTTGTCTTCCATCCGGAGGGGGTTGGAATGGCCTGTCTTCCAACTAGAGGGGGTTGGAATGGCCTGTCTTCCAACTAGGGGGGGTTGGAATGGCCTGTCTTCCAACTAGAGGGGGTTGGAATGGCCTGTCTTCCAACTAGAGGCGGTTGGAATGGCCTGTCTTCCAACTACAGGGGGTTGGAATGGCCTGTCTTCCAACTGGAGGGGGTTGGAATGGCTTGTCTTCCAACTGGAGGGGGTTGGAATGGCTTGTCTTCCAACTGGAGGGGGTTGGATTGGCTTGTCTTCCAACTGGAGGGGGTTGGAATGGCTTGTCTTCCAACTGGAGGGGGTTGGAATGGCCTGTCTTCCAACTGGAGGGGGTTGGAATGGCCTGTCTTCCAACTGGAGGGGGTTGGAATGGCCTGTCTTCCAACTGGAGGGGGTTGGAATGGCCTGTCTTCCAACTGGAGGGGGTTGGAATGGCCTGTCTTCCAACTGGAGGGGGTTGGAATGGCCTGTCTTCCAACTGGAGGGGGTTGGAATGGCCTGTCTTCCAACTGGAGGGGGTTGGAATGGCCTGTCTTCCAACTAGGGGGGGTTGGAATGGCCTGTCTTCCAACTAGAGGGGGTTGGAAAGGCCTGTCTTCCAACTAGAGGGGGTTGGAATGGCCTGTCTTCCAACTAGAGGGGGTTGGAATGGCCTGTCTTCCAACTAGAGGGGGTTGGAATGGCCTGTCTTCCAACTAGAGGCGGTTGGAATGGCCTGTCTTCCAACTGGAGGGGGTTGGAATGGCCTGTCTTCAAACTGGAGGGGGTTGGAATGGCTTGTCTTCAAACTGGAGGGGGTTGGAATGGCTTGTCTTCCAACTGGAGGGGGTTGGAATGGCTTGTCTTCCAACTGGAGGGGGTTGGAATGGCCTGTCTTCCAACTGGAGGGCGTTGGAATGGCCTGTCTTCCAACTGGAGGGGGTTGGAATGGCTTGTCTTCCAACTGGAGGGGGTTGGAATGGCCTGTCTTCCAACTACAGGGGGTTGGAATGGCCTGTCTTCCAACCGGAGGGGGTTGGAATGGCCTGTCTTCCAACCAGAGGGGGTTGGAATGGCCTGTCTTCCAACTAGAGGGGGTTGGAATGGCTTGTCTTCCAACTGGAGGGGGTTGGAATGGCTTGTCTTCCAACTGGAGGGGGTTGGAATGGCCTGTCTTCCAACTAGAGGGGGTTGGAATGGCCTGTCTTCCAACTAGAGGGGGTTGGAATGGCCTGTCTTCCAACTAGAGGGGGTTGGAATGGCCTGTCTTCCAACTAGAGGGGGTTGGAATGGCCTGTCTTCCAACTGGAGGGGGTTGGAATGGCCTGTCTTCCAACTGGAGGGGGTTGGAATGGCCTGTCTTCCAACTGGAGGGGGTTGGAATGGCTTGTCTTCCAACTGGAGGGGGTTGGAATGGCTTGTCTTCCATCCGGAGGGGGTTGGAATGGCCTGTCTTCCAACTGGAGGGGGTTGGAATGGCCTGTCTTCCAACTAGGGGGGGTTGGAATGGCCTGTCTTCCAACTAGAGGGGGTTGGAAAGGCCTGTCTTCCAACTAGAGGGGGTTGGAATGGCCTGTCTTCCAACTAGAGGGGGTTGGAATGGCCTGTCTTCCAACTAGAGGGGGTTGGAATGGCCTGTCTTCCAACTAGAGGCGGTTGGAATGGCCTGTCTTCCAACTACAGGGGGTTGGAATGGCCTGTCTTCCAACTGGAGGGGGTTGGAATGGCTTGTCTTCCAACTGGAGGGGGTTGGAATGGCTTGTCTTCCAACTGGAGGGCGTTGGAATGGCCTGTCTTCCAACTGGAGGGGGTTGGAATGGCTTGTCTTCCAACTGGAGGGGGTTGGAATGGCCTGTCTTCCAACTACAGGGGGTTGGAATGGCCTGTCTTCCAACCGGAGGGGGTTGGAATGGCCTGTCTTCCAACTAGAGGGGGTTGGAATGGCCTGTCTTCCAACTAGAGGGGGTTGGAATGGCCTGTCTTCCAACTGGAGGGGGTTGGAATGGCCTGTCTTCCAACTGGAGGGGGTTGGAATGGCCTGTCTTCCAACTGGAGGGGGTTGGAATGGCTTGTCTTCCAACTGGAGGGGGTTGGAATGGCTTGTCTTCCATCCGGAGGGGGTTGGAATGGCCTGTCTTCCAACTAGAGGGGGTTGGAATGGCCTGTCTTCCAACTAGGGGGGGTTGGAATGGCCTGTCTTCCAACTAGAGGGGGTTTTAATGGCCTGTCTTCCAACTAGAGGCGGTTGGAATGGCCTGTCTTCCAACTACAGGGGGTTGGAATGGCCTGTCTTCCAACTGGAGGGGGTTGGAATGGCTTGTCTTCCAACTGGAGGGGGTTGGAATGGCTTGTCTTCCAACTGGTGGGGGTTGGATTGGCTTGTCTTCCAACTGGAGGGGGTTGGAATGGCTTGTCTTCCAACTGGAGGGGGTTGGAATGGCCTGTCTTCCAACTGGAGGGGGTTGGAATGGCCTGTCTTCCAACTGGAGGGGGTTGGAATGGCCTGTCTTCCAACTGGAGGGGGTTGGAATGGCCTGTCTTCCAACTGGAGGGGGTTGGAATGGCCTGTCTTCCAACTGGAGGGGGTTGGAATGGCCTGTCTTCCAACTAGGGGGGGTTGGAATGGCCTGTCTTCCAACTAGAGGGGGTTGGAAAGGCCTGTCTTCCAACTAGAGGGGGTTGGAATGGCCTGTCTTCCAACTAGAGGGGGTTGGAATGGCCTGTCTTCCAACTAGAGGGGGTTGGAATGGCCTGTCTTCCAACTAGAGGCGGTTGGAATGGCCTGTCTTCCAACTGGAGGGGGTTGGAATGGCCTGTCTTCAAACTGGAGGGGGTTGGAATGGCTTGTCTTCCAACTGGAGGGGGTTGGAATGGCTTGTCTTCCAACTGGAGGGGGTTGGAATGGCTTGTCTTCCAACTGGAGGGGGTTGGAATGGCCTGTCTTCCAACTGGAGGGCGTTGGAATGGCCTGTCTTCCAACTGGAGGGGGTTGGAATGGCTTGTCTTCCAACTGGAGGGGGTTGGAATGGCCTGTCTTCCAACTACAGGGGGTTGGAATGGCCTGTCTTCCAACCGGAGGGGGTTGGAATGGCCTGTCTTCCAACCAGAGGGGGTTGGAATGGCCTGTCTTCCAACTAGAGGGGGTTGGAATGGCCTGTCTTCCAACTAGAGGGGGTTGGAATGGCCTGTCTTCCAACTGGAGGGGGTTGGAATGGCCTGTCTTCCAACTGGAGGGGGTTGGAATGGCCTGTCTTCCAACTGGAGGGGGTTGGAATGGCTTGTCTTCCAACTGGAGGGGGTTGGAATGGCTTGTCTTCCATCCGGGGGGGGTTGGAATGGCCTGTCTTCCAACTAGAGGGGGTTGGAATGGCCTGTCTTCCAACTAGGGGGGGTTGGAATGGCCTGTCTTCCAACTAGAGGGGGTTGGAATGGCCTGTCTTCCAACTAGAGGCGGTTGGAATGGCCTGTCTTCCAACTACAGGGGGTTGGAATGGCCTGTCTTCCAACTAGAGGGGGTTGGAATGGCCTGTCTTCCAACTAGAGGGGGTTGGAATGGCCTGTCTTCCAACTAGAGGCGGTTGGAATGGCCTGTCTTCCAACTACAGGGGGTTGGAATGGCCTGTCTTCCAACTGGAGGGGGTTGGAATGGCTTGTCTTCCAACTGGAGGGGGTTGGAATGGCTTGTCTTCCAACTGGAGGGGGTTGGATTGGCTTGTCTTCCAACTGGAGGGGGTTGGAATGGCTTGTCTTCCAACTGGAGGGGGTTGGAATGGCCTGTCTTCCAACTGGAGGGGGTTGGAATGGCCTGTCTTCCAACTGGAGGGGGTTGGAATGGCCTGTCTTCCAACTGGAGGGGGTTGGAATGGCCTGTCTTCCAACTGGAGGGGGTTGGAATGGCCTGTCTTCCAACTGGAGGGGGTTGGAATGGCCTGTCTTCCAACTGGAGGGGGTCGGAATGGCCTGTCTTCCAACTGGAGGGGGTCGGAATGGCCTGTCTTCCAACTGGAGGGGGTTGGAATGGCCTGTCTTCCAACTAGGGGGGGTTGGAATGGCCTGTCTTCCAACTAGAGGGGGTTGGAAAGGCCTGTCTTCCAACTAGAGGGGGTTGGAATGGCCTGTCTTCCAACTAGAGGGGGTTGGAATGGCCTGTCTTCCAACTAGAGGGGGTTGGAATGGCCTGTCTTCCAACTAGAGGCGGTTGGAATGGCCTGTCTTCCAACTGGAGGGGGTTGGAATGGCCTGTCTTCAAACTGGAGGGGGTTGGAATGGCTTGTCTTCAAACTGGAGGGGGTTGGAATGGCTTGTCTTCCAACTGGAGGGGGTTGGAATGGCTTGTCTTCCAACTGGAGGGGGTTGGAATGGCCTGTCTTCCAACTGGAGGGGGTTGGAATGGCCTGTCTTCCAACTGGAGGGGGTTGGAATGGCCTGTCTTCCAACTGGAGGGGGTTGGAATGGCCTGTCTTCCAACTGGAGGGGGTTGGAATGGCCTGTCTTCCAACTGGAGGGGGTTGGAATGGCCTGTCTTCCAAATGGAGGGGGTTGGAATGACCTGTCTTCCAACTGGAGGGGATTGGAATGGCCTGTCTTCCAACTAGAGGGGTTTGGAATGGCCTGTCTTCCAACTGGAGGGGGTTGGAATGGCCTGTCTTCCAACTAGAGGGGGTTGGAATGGTCTGTCTTCCAACAAGAGGGGGTTGGAATGGTCTGTCTTCCAACTAGAGGGGGTTGGAATGGCCTGTCTTCCAACTTCCAACTGGAGGGGGTTGGAATGGCCTGTCTTCCAACTAGAGGGGGTTGGAATGGCCTGTCTTCCAACTAGAGGCGGTTGGAATGGCCTGTCTTCCAACTACAGGGGGTTGGAATGGCCTGTCTTCCAACTGGAGGGGGTTGGAATGGCTTGTCTTCCAACTGGAGGGGGTTGGAATGGCTTGTCTTCCAACTGGAGGGGGTTGGATTGGCCTGTCTTCCAACTAGAGGGGGTTGGAATGGCCTGTCTTCCAACTAGAGGCGGTTGGAATGGCCTGTCTTCCAACTGGAGGGGGTTGGAATGGCCTGTCTTCCAACTGGAGGGGGTTGGAATGGCTTGTCTTCCAACTGGAGGGGGTTGGAATGGCCTGTCTTCCAACTGGAGGGGGTTGGAATGGCCTGTCTTCCAACTGGAGGGGGTTGGAATGGCCTGTCTTCCAACTGGAGGGGGTTGGAATGGCCTGTCTTCCAACTGGAGGGGGTTGGAATGGCCTGTCTTCCAAATGGAGGGGGTTGGAATGACCTGTCTTCCAACTGGAGGGGGTTGGAATGGCCTGTCTTCCAACTAGAGGGGTTTGGAATGGCCTGTCTTCCAACTGGAGGGGGTTGGAATGGCCTGTCTTCCAACTAGAGGGGGTTGGAATGGTCTGTCTTCCAACAAGAGGGGGTTGGAATGGTCTGTCTTCCAACTAGAGGGGGTTGGAATGGCCTGTCTTCCAACTTCCAACTGGAGGGGGTTGGAATGGCCTGTCTTCCAACTAGAGGGGGTTGGAATGGCCTGTCTTCCAACTAGAGGCGGTTGGAATGGCCTGTCTTCCAACTACAGGGGGTTGGAATGGCCTGTCTTCCAACTGGAGGGGGTTGGAATGGCTTGTCTTCCAACTGGAGGGGGTTGGAATGGCTTGTCTTCCAACTGGAGGGGGTTGGAATGGCTTGTCTTCCAACTGGAGGGGGTTGGATTGGCTTGTCTTCCAACTGGAGGGGGTTGGAATGGCTTGTCTTCCAACTGGAGGGGGTTGGAATGGCTTATCTTCCAACTGGAGGGGGTTGGAATGGCCTGTCTTCCAACTGGAGGGGGTTGGAATGGCCTGTCTTCCAACTGGAGGGGGTTGGAATGGCCTGTCTTCCAACTGGAGGGGGTTGGAATGGCCTGTCTTCCAACTGGAGGGGGTTGGAATGGCCTGTCTTCCAACTGGAGGGGGTTGGAATGGCCTGTCTTCCAACTGGAGGGGGTTGGAATGGCCTGTCTTCCAACTGGAGGGGGTTGGAATGGCCTGTCTTCCAACTGGAGGGGGTTGGAATGGCCTGTCTTCCAACTAGGGGGGGTTGGAATGGCCTGTCTTCCAACTAGAGGGGGTTGGAAAGGCCTGTCTTCCAATTTGAGGGGGTTGGAATGGCCTGTCTTCCAACTAGAGGCGGTTGGAATGGCCTGTCTTCCAACTAGAGGGGGTTGGAATGGCCTGTCTTCCAACTAGAGGCGGTTGGAATGGCCTGTCTTCCAACTGGAGGGGGTTGGAATGGCCTGTCTTCCAACTGGAGGGGGTTGGAATGGCCTGTCTTCCAACTGGAGGGGGTTGGAATGGCTTGTCTTCCAACTGGAGGGGGTTGGAATGGCTTGTCTTCCAACTGGAGGGGGTTGGAATGGCTTGTCTTCCAACTGGAGGGGGTTGGAATGGCCTGTCTTCCAACTGGAGGGGGTTGGAATGGCCTGTCTTCCAACTGGAGGGGGTTGGAATGGCCTGTCTTCCAACTGGAGGGGGTTGGAATGGCCTGTCTTCCAACTGGAGGGGGTTGGAATGGCCTGTCTTCCAACTGGAGGGGGTTGGAATGGCCTGTCTTCCAACTGGAGGGGGTTGGAATGGCCTGTCTTCCAAATGGAGGGGGTTGGAATGACCTGTCTTCCAACTGGAGGGGGTTGGAATGGCCTGTCTTCCAACTAGAGGGGTTTGGAATGGCCTGTCTTCCAACTGGAGGGGGTTGGAATGGCCTGTCTTCCAACTAGAGGGGGTTGGAATGGTCTGTCTTCCAACTAAAGGGGGTTGGAATGGCCTGTCTTCCAACTTCCAACTGGAGGGGGTTGGAATGGCCTGTCCTCCAACTAGAGGGGGTTGGAATGGCCTGTCTTCCAACTGGAGGGGGTTGGAATGGCCTGTCTTCCAACTTCCAACTGGAGGGGGTTGGAATGGCCTGTCTTCCAACTAGAGGGGGTTGGAATGGCCTGTCTTCCAACTAGAGGGGTTTGGAATGGCCTGTCTTCCAACTGGAGGGGGTTGGAATGGCCTGTCTTCCAACTGGAGGGCGTTGGAATGGCCTGTCTTCCAACTGGAGGGGGTTGGAATGGCCTGTCTTCCAACTACAGGGGGTTGGAATGGCCTGTCTTCCAACCGGAGGGGGTTGGAATGGCCTGTCTTCCAACTAGAGGGGGTTGGAATGGCCTGTCTTCCAACTAGAGGGGGTTGGAATGGCCTGTCTTCCAACTGGAGGGGGTTGGAATGGCCTGTCTTCCAACTGGAGGGGGTTGGAATGGCCTGTCTTCCAACTGGAGGGGGTTGGAATGGCTTGTCTTCCAACTGGAGGGGGTTGGAATGGCTTGTCTTCCATCCGGAGGGGGTTGGAATGGCCTGTCTTCCAACTAGAGAGGGGTTGGAATGGCCTGTCTTCCAACTAGGGGGGGGTTGGAATGGCCTGTCTTCCAACTAGAGGGGGTTGGAAAGGCCTGTCTTCCAACTAGAGGGGGTTGGAATGGCCTGTCTTCCAACTAGAGGGGGTTGGAATGGCCTGTCTTCCAGCTAGAGGGGGTTGGAATGGCCTGTCTTCCAACTAGAGGCGGTTGGAATGGCCTGTCTTCCAACTACAGGGGGTTGGAATGGCCTGTCTTCCAACTGGAGGGGGTTGGAATGGCTTGTCTTCCAACTGGAGGGGGTTGGAATGGCTTGTCTTCCAACTGGAGGGGGTTGGATTGGCTTGTCTTCCAACTGGAGGGGGTTGGAATGGCTTGTCTTCCAACTGGAGGGGGTTGGAATGGCTTGTCTTCCAACTGGAGGGGGTTGGAATGGCCTGTCTTCCAACTGGAGGGGGTTGGAATGGCCTGTCTTCCAACTGGAGGGGGTTGGAATGGCCTGTCTTCCAACTGGAGGGGGTTGGAATGGCCTGTCTTCCAACTGGAGGGGGTTGGAATGGCCTGTCTTCCAACTGGAGGGGGTTGGAATGGCCTGTCTTCCAACTGGAGGGGGTTGGAATGGCCTGTCTTCCAACTGGAGGGGGTTGGAATGGCCTGTCTTCCAACTGGAGGGGGTTGGAATGGCCTGTCTTCCAACTGGAGGGGGTTGGAATGGCCTGTCTTCCAACTAGGGGGGGTTGGAATGGCCTGTCTTCCAACTAGAGGGGGTTGGAAAGGCCTGTCTTCCAACTAGAGGCCTGTCTTCCAACTGGAGGGGGTTGGAGGGGGTTGGAATGGCCTGTCTTCCAACTAGAGGGGGTTGGAATGGCCTGTCTTCCAACTTCCTGTCTTCCAACTAGAGGGGGTTGGAATGGCCTGTCTTCCAACTAGAGGGGGTTGGAATGGAATGCCCTGTCTTCCAACTAGAGGGGGTTGGAATGGCCTGTCTTCCAACTTTGGAATGGCCTGTCTTCCAACTGGAGGGGGTTGGAATGGCCTGTCTTCCAACTGGAGGGGGTTGGAATGGCCTGTCTTCCAACTGGAGGGGGTTGGAGTGGCCTGTCTTCCAACTGGAGGGGGTTGGAATGGCCTGTCTTCCAAATGGAGGGGGTTGGAATGACCTGTCTTCCAACTGGAGGGGGTTGGAATGGCCTGTCTTCCAACTGGAGGGGGTTGGAATGGCCTGTCTTCCAACTAGAGGGGGTTGGAATGGTCTGTCTTCCAACAAGAGGGGGTTGGAATGGTCTGTCTTCCAACTAGAGGGGGTTGGAATGGCCTGTCTTCCAACTTCCAACTGGAGGGGGTTGGAATGGCCTGTCTTCCAACTAGAGGGGGTTGGAATGGCCTGTCTTCCAACTAGAGGCGGTTGGAATGGCCTGTCTTCCAACTACAGGGGGTTGGAATGGCCTGTCTTCCAACTGGAGGGGGTTGGAATGGCTTGTCTTCCAACTGGAGGGGGTTGGAATGGCTTGTCTTCCAACTGGAGGGGGTTGGATTGGCTTGTCTTCCAACTGGAGGGGGTTGGAATGGCTTGTCTTCCAACTGGAGGGGGTTGGAATGGCTTATCTTCCAACTGGAGGGGGTTGGAATGGCCTGTCTTCCAACTGGAGGGGGTTGGAATGGCTTATCTTCCAACTGGAGGGGGTTGGAATGGCCTGTCTTCCAACTGGAGGGGGTTGGAATGGCCTGTCTTCCAACTGGAGGGGGTTGGAATGGCCTGTCTTCCAACTGGAGGGGGTTGGAATGGCCTGTCTTCCAACTGGAGGGGGTTGGAATGGCCTGTCTTCCAACTGGAGGGGTTTGGAATGGCCTGTCTTCCAACTGGAGGGGGTTGGAATGGCCTGTCTTCCAACTAGGGGGGGTTGGAATGGCCTGTCTTCCAACTAGAGGGGGTTGGAAAGGCCTGTCTTCCAATTTGAGGGGGTTGGAATGGCCTGTCTTCCAACTAGAGGGGGTTGGAATGGCCTGTCTTCCAACTAGAGGGGGTTGGAATGGCCTGTCTTCCAACTAGAGGCGGTTGGAATGGCCTGTCTTCCAACTGGAGGGGGTTGGAATGGCCTGTCTTCCAACTGGAGGGGGTTGGAATGGCTTGTCTTCCAACTGGAGGGGGTTGGAATGGCTTGTCTTCCAACTGGAGGGGGTTGGAATGGCTTGTCTTCCAACTGGAGGGGGTTGGAATGGCTTGTCTTCCAACTGGAGGGGGTTGGAATGGCCTGTCTTCCAACTGGAGGGGGTTGGAATGGCCTGTCTTCCAACTGGAGGGGGTTGGAATGGCCTGTCTTCCAACTGGAGGGGGTTGGAATGGCCTGTCTTCCAACTGGAGGGGGTTGGAATGGCCTGTCTTCCAACTGGAGGGGGTTGGAATGGCCTGTCTTCCAACTGGAGGGGGTTGGAATGGCCTGTCTTCCAAATGGAGGGGGTTGGAATGGCCTGTCTTCCAACTAGAGGGGTTTGGAATGGCCTGTCTTCCAACTGGAGGGGGTTGGAATGGCCTGTCTTCCAACTAGAGGGGGTTGGAATGGTCTGTCTTCCAACTAAAGGGGGTTGGAATGGCCTGTCTTCCAACTTCCAACTGGAGGGGGTTGGAATGGCCTGTCCTCCAACTAGAGGGGGTTGGAATGGCCTGTCTTCCAACTAGAGGGGTTTGGAATGGCCTGTCTTCCAACTGGAGGGGGTTGGAATGGCCTGTCTTCCAACTGGAGGGCGTTGGAATGGCCTGTCTTCCAACTGGAGGGGGTTGGAATGGCCTGTCTTCCAACTACAGGGGGTTGGAATGGCCTGTCTTCCAACCGGAGGGGGTTGGAATGGCCTGTCTTCCAACTAGAGGGGGTTGGAATGGCCTGTCTTCCAACTGGAGGGGGTTGGAAAGGCCTGTCTTCCAACTAGAGGGGGTTGGAATGGCCTGTCTTCCAACTAGGGGGGGTTGGAATGGCCTGTCTTCCAACTAGAGGGGGTTGGAAAGGCCTGTCTTCCAACTAGAGGGGGTTGGAATGGCCTGTCTTCCAACTAGAGGGGGTTGGAATGGCCTGTCTTCCAACTAGAGGGGGTTGGAATGGCCTGTCTTCCAACTGGAGGGGGTTGGAATGGCCTGTCTTCCAACTGGAGGGGGTTGGAATGGCCTGTCTTCCAACTGGAGGGGGTTGGAGTGGCCTGTCTTCCAACTGGAGGGGGTTGGAATGGCCTGTCTTCCAAATGGAGGGGGTTGGAATGACCTGTCTTCCAACTGGAGGGGGTTGGAATGGCCTGTCTTCCAACTGGAGGGGGTTGGAATGGCCTGTCTTCCAACTAGAGGGGGTTGGAATGGTCTGTCTTCCAACAAGAGGGGGTTGGAATGGTCTGTCTTCCAACTAGAGGGGGTTGGAATGGCCTGTCTTCCAACTTCCAACTGGAGGGGGTTGGAATGGCCTGTCTTCCAACTAGAGGGGGTTGGAATGGCCTGTCTTCCAACTAGAGGCGGTTGGAATGGCCTGTCTTCCAACTACAGGGGGTTGGAATGGCCTGTCTTCCAACTGGAGGGGGTTGGAATGGCTTGTCTTCCAACTGGAGGGGGTTGGAATGGCTTGTCTTCCAACTGGAGGGGGTTGGATTGGCTTGTCTTCCAACTGGAGGGGGTTGGAATGGCTTGTCTTCCAACTGGAGGGGGTTGGAATGGCTTATCTTCCAACTGGAGGGGGTTGGAATGGCCTGTCTTCCAACTGGAGGGGGTTGGAATGGCTTATCTTCCAACTGGAGGGGGTTGGAATGGCCTGTCTTCCAACTGGAGGGGGTTGGAATGGCCTGTCTTCCAACTGGAGGGGGTTGGAATGGCCTGTCTTCCAACTGGAGGGGGTTGGAATGGCCTGTCTTCCAACTGGAGGGGGTTGGAATGGCCTGTCTTCCAACTGGAGGGGGTTGGAATGGCCTGTCTTCCAACTGGAGGGGTTTGGAATGGCCTGTCTTCCAACTGGAGGGGGTTGGAATGGCCTGTCTTCCAACTAGGGGGGGTTGGAATGGCCTGTCTTCCAACTAGAGGGGGTTGGAAAGGCCTGTCTTCCAATTTGAGGGGGTTGGAATGGCCTGTCTTCCAACTAGAGGGGGTTGGAATGGCCTGTCTTCCAACTAGAGGGGGTTGGAATGGCCTGTCTTCCAACTAGAGGCGGTTGGAATGGCCTGTCTTCCAACTGGAGGGGGTTGGAATGGCCTGTCTTCCAACTGGAGGGGGTTGGAATGGCGTGTCTTCCAACTGGAGGGGGTTGGAATGGCTTGTCTTCCAACTGGAGGGGGTTGGAATGGCTTGTCTTCCAACTGGAGGGGGTTGGAATGGCTTGTCTTCCAACTGGAGGGGGTTGGAATGGCCTGTCTTCCAACTGGAGGGGGTTGGAATGGCCTGTCTTCCAACTGGAGGGGGTTGGAATGGCCTGTCTTCCAACTGGAGGGGGTTGGAATGGCCTGTCTTCCAACTGGAGGGGGTTGGAATGGCCTGTCTTCCAACTGGAGGGGGTTGGAATGGCCTGTCTTCCAACTGGAGGGGGTTGGAATGGCCTGTCTTCCAAATGGAGGGGGTTGGAATGACCTGTCTTCCAACTGGAGGGGGTTGGAATGGCCTGTCTTCCAACTAGAGGGGTTTGGAATGGCCTGTCTTCCAACTGGAGGGGGTTGGAATGGCCTGTCTTCCAACTAGAGGGGGTTGGAATGGTCTGTCTTCCAACTAAAGGGGGTTGGAATGGCCTGTCTTCCAACTTCCAACTGGAGGGGGTTGGAATGGCCTGTCCACCAACTAGAGGGGGTTGGAATGGCCTGTCTTCCAACTTCCAACTGGAGGGGGTTGGAATGGCCTGTCTTCCAACTAGAGGGGGTTGGAATGGCCTGTCTTCCAACTAGAGGGATTTGGAATGGCCTGTCTTCCAACTGGAGGGGGTTGGAATGGCCTGTCTTCCAACTGGAGGGCGTTGGAATGGCCTGTCTTCCAACTGGAGGGGGTTGGAATGGCCTGTCTTCCAACTACAGGGGGTTGGAATGGCCTGTCTTCCAACCGGAGGGGGTTGGAATGGCCTGTCTTCCAACTAGAGGGGGTTGGAATGGCCTGTCTTCCAACTAGAGGGGGTTGGAATGGCCTGTCTTCCAACTGGAGGGGGTTGGAATGGCCTGTCTTCCAACTGGAGGGGGTTGGAATGGCCTGTCTTCCAACTGGAGGGGGTTGGAATGGCTTGTCTTCCAACTGGAGGGGGTTGGAATGGCTTGTCTTCCATCCGGAGGGGGTTGGAATGGCTTGTCTTCCAACTAGAGGGGGTTGGAATGGCCTGTCTTCCAACTAGGGGGGGTTGGAATGGCCTGTCTTCCAACTAGAGGGGGTTGGAAAGGCCTGTCTTCCAACTAGAGGGGGTTGGAATGGCCTGTCTTCCAACTAGAGGGGGTTGGAATGGCCTGTCTTCCAACTAGAGGGGGTTGGAATGGCCTGTCTTCCAACTAGAGGCGGTTGGAATGGCCTGTCTTCCAACTACAGGGGGTTGGAATGGCCTGTCTTCCAACTGGAGGGGGTTGGAATGGCTTGTCTTCCAACTGGAGGGGGTTGGAATGGCTTGTCTTCCAACTGGAGGGGGTTGGATTGGCTTATCTTCCAACTGGAGGGGGTTGGAATGGCTTGTCTTCCAACTGGAGGGGGTTGGAATGGCTTGTCTTCCAACTGGAGGGGGTTGGAATGGCCTGTCTTCCAACTGGAGGGGGTTGGAATGGCCTGTCTTCCAACTGGAGGGGGTTGGAATGGCCTGTCTTCCAACTGGAGGGGGTTGGAATGGCCTGTCTTCCAACTGGAGGGGGTTGGAATGGCCTGTCTTCCAACTGGAGGGGGTTGGAATGGCCTGTCTTCCAACTGGAGGGGGTTGGAATGGCCTGTCTTCCAACTAGGGGGGGTTGGAATGGCCTGTCTTCCAACTAGAGGGGGTTGGAAAGGCCTGTCTTCCAACTAGAGGGGGTTGGAATGGCCTGTCTTCCAACTAGAGGGGGTTGGAATGGCCTGTCTTCCAACTAGAGGGGGTTGGAATGGCCTGTCTTCCAACTAGAGGCGGTTGGAATGGCCTGTCTTCCAACTGGAGGGGGTTGGAATGGCCTGTCTTCCAACTGGAGGGGGTTGGAATGGCTTGTCTTCAAACTGGAGGGGGTTGGAATGGCTTGTCTTCAAACTGGAGGGGGTTGGAATGGCTTGTCTTCCAACTGGAGGGGGTTGGAATGGCTTGTCTTCCAACTGGAGGGGGTTGGAATGGCCTGTCTTCCAACTGGAGGGGGTTGGAATGGCTTGTCTTCCAACTGGAGGGGGTTGGAATGGCTTGTCTTCCATCCGGAGGGGGTTGGAATGGCCTGTCTTCCAACTAGAGGGGGTTGGAATGGCCTGTCTTCCAACTAGGGGGGGTTGGAATGGCCTGTCTTCCAACTAGAGGGGGTTGGAAAGGCCTGTCTTCCAACTAGAGGGGGTTGGAATGGCCTGTCTTCCAACTAGAGGGGGTTGGAATGGCCTGTCTTCCAACTAGAGGGGGTTGGAATGGCCTGTCTTCCAACTAGAGGCGGTTGGAATGGCCTGTCTTCCAACTACAGGGGGTTGGAATGGCCTGTCTTCCAACTGGAGGGGGTTGGAATGGCTTGTCTTCCAACTGGAGGGGGTTGGAATGGCTTGTCTTCCAACTGGAGGGGGTTGGATTGGCTTGTCTTCCAACTGGAGGGGGTTGGAATGGCTTGTCTTCCAACTGGAGGGGGTTGGAATGGCTTGTCTTCCAACTGGAGGGGGTTGGAATGGCCTGTCTTCCAACTGGAGGGGGTTGGAATGGCCTGTCTTCCAACTGGAGGGGGTTGGAATGGCCTGTCTTCCAACTGGAGGGGGTTGGAATGGCCTGTCTTCCAACTGGAGGGGGTTGGAATGGCCTGTCTTCCAACTGGAGGGGGTTGGAATGGCCTGTCTTCCAACTGGAGGGGGTTGGAATGGCCTGTCTTCCAACTGGAGGGGGTTGGAATGGCCTGTCTTCCAACTGGAGGGGGTTGGAATGGCCTGTCTTCCAACTGGAGGGGGTTGGAATGGCCTGTCTTCCAACTAGGGGGGGTTGGAATGGCCTGTCTTCCAACTAGAGGGGGTTGGAAAGGCCTGTCTTCCAACTAGAGGGGGTTGGAATGGCCTGTCTTCCAACTAGAGGGGGTTGGAATGGCCTGTCTTCCAACTAGAGGGGGTTGGAATGGCCTGTCTTCCAACTAGAGGCGGTTGGAATGGCCTGTCTTCCAACTGGAGGGGGTTGGAATGGCCTGTCTTCCAACTGGAGGGGGTTGGAATGGCTTGTCTTCAAACTGGAGGGGGTTGGAATGGCTTGTCTTCAAACTGGAGGGGGTTGGAATGGCTTGTCTTCCAACTGGAGGGGGTTGGAATGGCTTGTCTTCCAACTGGAGGGGGTTGGAATGGCCTGTCTTCCAACTGGAGGGGGTTGGAATGGCCTGTCTTCCAACTGGAGGGGGTTGGAATGGCCTGTCTTCCAACTGGAGGGGGTTGGAATGGCCTGTCTTCCAACTGGAGGGGGTTGGAATGGCCTGTCTTCCAACTGGAGGGGGTTGGAATGGCCTGTCTTCCAACTGGAGGGGGTTGGAATGGCCTGTCTTCCAAATGGAGGGGGTTGGAATGACCTGTCTTCCAACTGGAGGGGGTTGGAATGGCCTGTCTTCCAACTAGAGGGGTTTGGAATGGCCTGTCTTCCAACTGGAGGGGGTTGGAATGGCCTGTCTTCCAACTAGAGGGGGTTGGAATGGTCTGTCTTCCAACAAGAGGGGGTTGGAATGGTCTGTCTTCCAACTAGAGGGGGTTGGAATGGCCTGTCTTCCAACTTCCAACTGGAGGGGGTTGGAATGGCCTGTCTTCCAACTAGAGGGGGTTGGAATGGCCTGTCTTCCAACTAGAGGGGTTTGGAATGGCCTGTCTTCCAACTGGAGGGGGTTGGAATGGCCTGTCTTCCAACTGGAGGGCGTTGGAATGGCCTGTCTTCCAACTGGAGGGGGTTGGAATGGCCTGTCTTCCAACTGGAGGGGGTTGGAATGGCCTGTCTTCCAACTACAGGGGGTTGGAATGGCCTGTCTTCCAACCGGAGGGGGTTGGAATGGCTTGTCTTCCAACCAGAGGGGGTTGGAATGGCCTGTCTTCCAACTAGAGGGGGTTGGAATGGCCTGTCTTCCAACTAGAGGGGGTTGAAATGGCCTGTCTTCCAACTGGAGGGGGTTGGAATGGCCTGTCTTCCAACTGGAGGGGGTTGGAATGGCCTGTCTTCCAACTGGAGGGGGTTGGAATGGCCTGTCTTCCAACTGGAGGGGGTTGGAATGGCCTGTCTTCCAACTGGAGGGGGTTGGAATGGCCTGTCTTCCAACTGGAGGGGGTTGGAATGGCCTGTCTTCCAAATGGAGGGGGTTGGAATGACCTGTCTTCCAACTGGAGGGGGTTGGAATGGCCTGTCTTCCAACTAGAGGGGTTTGGAATGGCCTGTCTTCCAACTGGAGGGGGTTGGAATGGCCTGTCTTCCAACTAGAGGGGGTTGGAATGGTCTGTCTTCCAACTAAAGGGGGTTGGAATGGCCTGTCTTCCAACTTCCAACTGGAGGGGGTTGGAATGGCCTGTCCACCAACTAGAGGGGGTTGGAATGGCCTGTCTTCCAACTTCCAACTGGAGGGGGTTGGAATGGCCTGTCTTCCAACTAGAGGGGGTTGGAATGGCCTGTCTTCCAACTAGAGGGATTTGGAATGGCCTGTCTTCCAACTGGAGGGGGTTGGAATGGCCTGTCTTCCAACTGGAGGGCGTTGGAATGGCCTGTCTTCCAACTGGAGGGGGTTGGAATGGCCTGTCTTCCAACTACAGGGGGTTGGAATGGCCTGTCTTCCAACCGGAGGGGGTTGGAATGGCCTGTCTTCCAACTAGAGGGGGTTGGAATGGCCTGTCTTCCAACTAGAGGGGGTTGGAATGGCCTGTCTTCCAACTGGAGGGGGTTGGAATGGCCTGTCTTCCAACTGGAGGGGGTTGGAATGGCCTGTCTTCCAACTGGAGGGGGTTGGAATGGCTTGTCTTCCAACTGGAGGGGGTTGGAATGGCTTGTCTTCCATCCGGAGGGGGTTGGAATGGCTTGTCTTCCAACTAGAGGGGGTTGGAATGGCCTGTCTTCCAACTAGGGGGGGTTGGAATGGCCTGTCTTCCAACTAGAGGGGGTTGGAAAGGCCTGTCTTCCAACTAGAGGGGGTTGGAATGGCCTGTCTTCCAACTAGAGGGGGTTGGAATGGCCTGTCTTCCAACTAGAGGGGGTTGGAATGGCCTGTCTTCCAACTAGAGGCGGTTGGAATGGCCTGTCTTCCAACTACAGGGGGTTGGAATGGCCTGTCTTCCAACTGGAGGGGGTTGGAATGGCTTGTCTTCCAACTGGAGGGGGTTGGAATGGCTTGTCTTCCAACTGGAGGGGGTTGGATTGGCTTATCTTCCAACTGGAGGGGGTTGGAATGGCTTGTCTTCCAACTGGAGGGGGTTGGAATGGCTTGTCTTCCAACTGGAGGGGGTTGGAATGGCCTGTCTTCCAACTGGAGGGGGTTGGAATGGCCTGTCTTCCAACTGGAGGGGGTTGGAATGGCCTGTCTTCCAACTGGAGGGGGTTGGAATGGCCTGTCTTCCAACTGGAGGGGGTTGGAATGGCCTGTCTTCCAACTGGAGGGGGTTGGAATGGCCTGTCTTCCAACTGGAGGGGGTTGGAATGGCCTGTCTTCCAACTAGGGGGGGTTGGAATGGCCTGTCTTCCAACTAGAGGGGGTTGGAAAGGCCTGTCTTCCAACTAGAGGGGGTTGGAATGGCCTGTCTTCCAACTAGAGGGGGTTGGAATGGCCTGTCTTCCAACTAGAGGGGGTTGGAATGGCCTGTCTTCCAACTAGAGGCGGTTGGAATGGCCTGTCTTCCAACTGGAGGGGGTTGGAATGGCCTGTCTTCCAACTGGAGGGGGTTGGAATGGCTTGTCTTCAAACTGGAGGGGGTTGGAATGGCTTGTCTTCAAACTGGAGGGGGTTGGAATGGCTTGTCTTCCAACTGGAGGGGGTTGGAATGGCTTGTCTTCCAACTGGAGGGGGTTGGAATGGCCTGTCTTCCAACTGGAGGGGGTTGGAATGGCTTGTCTTCCAACTGGAGGGGGTTGGAATGGCTTGTCTTCCATCCGGAGGGGGTTGGAATGGCCTGTCTTCCAACTAGAGGGGGTTGGAATGGCCTGTCTTCCAACTAGGGGGGGTTGGAATGGCCTGTCTTCCAACTAGAGGGGGTTGGAAAGGCCTGTCTTCCAACTAGAGGGGGTTGGAATGGCCTGTCTTCCAACTAGAGGGGGTTGGAATGGCCTGTCTTCCAACTAGAGGGGGTTGGAATGGCCTGTCTTCCAACTAGAGGCGGTTGGAATGGCCTGTCTTCCAACTACAGGGGGTTGGAATGGCCTGTCTTCCAACTGGAGGGGGTTGGAATGGCTTGTCTTCCAACTGGAGGGGGTTGGAATGGCTTGTCTTCCAACTGGAGGGGGTTGGATTGGCTTGTCTTCCAACTGGAGGGGGTTGGAATGGCTTGTCTTCCAACTGGAGGGGGTTGGAATGGCTTGTCTTCCAACTGGAGGGGGTTGGAATGGCCTGTCTTCCAACTGGAGGGGGTTGGAATGGCCTGTCTTCCAACTGGAGGGGGTTGGAATGGCCTGTCTTCCAACTGGAGGGGGTTGGAATGGCCTGTCTTCCAACTGGAGGGGGTTGGAATGGCCTGTCTTCCAACTGGAGGGGGTTGGAATGGCCTGTCTTCCAACTGGAGGGGGTTGGAATAGCCTGTCTTCCAACTGGAGGGGGTTGGAATGGCCTGTCTTCCAACTGGAGGGGGTTGGAATGGCCTGTCTTCCAACTGGAGGGGGTTGGAATGGCCTGTCTTCCAACTAGGGGGGGTTGGAATGGCCTGTCTTCCAACTAGAGGGGGTTGGAAAGGCCTGTCTTCCAACTAGAGGGGGTTGGAATGGCCTGTCTTCCAACTAGAGGGGGTTGGAATGGCCTGTCTTCCAACTAGAGGGGGTTGGAATGGCCTGTCTTCCAACTAGAGGCGGTTGGAATGGCCTGTCTTCCAACTGGAGGGGGTTGGAATGGCCTGTCTTCCAACTGGAGGGGGTTGGAATGGCTTGTCTTCAAACTGGAGGGGGTTGGAATGGCTTGTCTTCAAACTGGAGGGGGTTGGAATGGCTTGTCTTCCAACTGGAGGGGGTTGGAATGGCTTGTCTTCCAACTGGAGGGGGTTGGAATGGCCTGTCTTCCAACTGGAGGGGGTTGGAATGGCCTGTCTTCCAACTGGAGGGGGTTGGAATGGCCTGTCTTCCAACTGGAGGGGGTTGGAATGGCCTGTCTTCCAACTGGAGGGGGTTGGAATGGCCTGTCTTCCAACTGGAGGGGGTTGGAATGGCCTGTCTTCCAACTGGAGGGGGTTGGAATGGCCTGTCTTCCAAATGGAGGGGGTTGGAATGACCTGTCTTCCAACTGGAGGGGGTTGGAATGGCCTGTCTTCCAACTAGAGGGGTTTGGAATGGCCTGTCTTCCAACTGGAGGGGGTTGGAATGGCCTGTCTTCCAACTAGAGGGGGTTGGAATGGTCTGTCTTCCAACAAGAGGGGGTTGGAATGGTCTGTCTTCCAACTAGAGGGGGTTGGAATGGCCTGTCTTCCAACTTCCAACTGGAGGGGGTTGGAATGGCCTGTCTTCCAACTAGAGGGGGTTGGAATGGCCTGTCTTCCAACTAGAGGGGTTTGGAATGGCCTGTCTTCCAACTGGAGGGGGTTGGAATGGCCTGTCTTCCAACTGGAGGGCGTTGGAATGGCCTGTCTTCCAACTGGAGGGGGTTGGAATGGCCTGTCTTCCAACTGGAGGGGGTTGGAATGGCCTGTCTTCCAACTACAGGGGGTTGGAATGGCCTGTCTTCCAACCGGAGGGGGTTGGAATGGCTTGTCTTCCAACCAGAGGGGGTTGGAATGGCCTGTCTTCCAACTAGAGGGGGTTGGAATGGCCTGTCTTCCAACTAGAGGGGGTTGAAATGGCCTGTCTTCCAACTGGAGGGGGTTGGAATGGCCTGTCTTCCAACTGGAGGGGGTTGGAATGGCCTGTCTTCCAACTGGAGGGGGTTGGAATGGCTTGTCTTCCAACTGGAGGGGGTTGGAATGGCTTGTCTTCCAACTGGAGGGGGTTGGAATGGCTTGTCTTCCAACTGGAGGGGGTTGGAATGGCCTGTCTTCCAACTGGAGGGGGTTGGAATGGCTTGTCTTCCAACTGGAGGGGGTTGGAATGGCTTGTCTTCCAACTGGAGGAGGTTGGAATGGCTTGTCTTCCAACTGGAGGGGGTTGGAATGGCCTGTCTTCCAACTGGAGGGGGTTGGAATGGCCTGTCTTCCAACTGGAGGGGGTTGGAATGGCCTGTCTTCCAACTGGAGGGGGTTGGAATGGCCTGTCTTCCAACTGGAGGGGGTTGGAATGGCCTGTCTTCCAACTGGAGGGGGTTGGAATGGCCTGTCTTCCAACTGGAGGGGGTTGGAAAAGCCTGTCTTCCAACTGGAGGGGGTTGGAATGGCCTGTCTTCCAACTGGAGGGGGTTGGAATGGCCTGTCTTCCAACTGGAGGGGTTTGGAATGGCCTGTCTTCCAACTGGAGGGGGTTGGAATGGCCTGTCTTCCAACTAGAGGGGGTTGGAATGGTCTGTCTTCCAACTAGAGGGGGTTGGAATGGCCTGTCTTCCAACTTCCAACTGGAGGGGGTTGGAATGGCCTGTCTTCCAACTAGAGGGGGTTGGAATGGCCTATCTTCCAACTGGAGGGGGTTGGAATGGCCTGTCTTCCAACTAGAGGGGTTTGGAATGGCCTGTCTTCCAACTGGAGGGGGTTGGAATGGCCTGTCTTCCAACTGGAGGGGGTTGGAATGGCCTGTCTTCCAACTGGAGGGGGTTGGAATGGCCTGTCTTCCAACTACAGGGGGTTGGAATGGCCTGTCTTCCAACCGGAGGGGGTTGGAATGGCTTGTCTTCCAACTGGAGGGGGTTGGAATGGCCTGTCTTCCAACTGGAGGGGTTTGGAATGGCCTGTCTTCCAACTGGAGGGGGTTGGAATGGCCTGTCTTCCAACTAGAGGGGGTTGGAATGGTCTGTCTTCCAACTAGAGGGGGTTGGAATGGCCTGTCTTCCAACTTCCAACTGGAGGGGGTTGGAATGGCCTGTCTTCCAACTAGAGGGGGTTGGAATGGCCTGTCTTCCAACTGGAGGGGGTTGGAATGGCCTGTCTTCCAACTAGAGGGGTTTGGAATGGCCTGTCTTCCAACTGGAGGGGGTTGGAATGGCCTGTCTTCCAACTGGAGGGGGTTGGAATGGCCTGTCTTCCAACTGGAGGGGGTTGGAATGGCCTGTCTTCCAACTACAGGGGGTTGGAATGGCCTGTCTTCCAACCGGAGGGGGTTGGAATGGCTTGTCTTCCAACCAGAGGGGGTTGGAATGGCCTGTCTTCCAACTAGAGGGGGTTGGAATGGCCTGTCTTCCAACTAGACGGGGTTGGAATGGCCTGTCTTCCAACTGGAGGTGGTTGGAATGGCCTGTCTTCCAACTGGAGGTGGTTGGAATGGCCTGTCTTCCAACTGGAGGGGGTTGGAATGGCCTGTCTTCCAACTGGAGGGGGTTGGAATGGCTTGTCTTCCAACTGGAGGGGGTTGGAATGGCTTGTCTTCCAACTGGAGGGGGTTGGAATGGCTTGTCTTCCAACTGGAGGGGGTTGGAATGGCCTGTCTTCCAACTGGATGGGGTTGGAATGGCCTGTCTTCCAACTGGAGGGGGTTGGAATGGCCTGTCTTCCAACTGGAGGGGGTTGGAATGGCTTGTCTTCCAACTGGAGGGGGTTGGAATGGCCTGTCTTCCAACTGGAGGGGGTTGGAATGGCCTGTCTTCCAACTGGAGGGGGTTGGAATGGCCTGTCTTCCAACTGGAGGGGGTTGGAATGGCCTGTCTTCCAACTAGAGGGGGTTGGAATGGCCTGTCTTCCAACTGGAGGGGGTTGGAATGGCCTGTCTTCCAACTAGAGGGGTTTGGAATGGCCTGTCTTCCAACTGGAGGGGGTTGGAATGGCCTGTCTTCCAACTTCCAACTGGAGGGGGTTGGAATGGCCTGTCTTCCAACTGGAGGGGGTTGGAATGGCTTGTCTTCCAACTGGAGGGGGTTGGAATGGCCTGTCTTCCAACTAGAGGGGGTTGGAATGGCCTGTCTTCCAACTAGAGGGGGTTGGAATGGCCTGTCTTCCAACTACAGGGGTTGGAATGGCTTGTCTTCCAACTGGAGGGGGTTGGAATGGCCTGTCTTCCAACTGGAGGGGGTTGGAATGGCTTGTCTTCCAACTGGAGGGGGTTGGAATGGCCTGTCTTCCAACTGGAGGGGGTTGGAATGGCCTGTCTTCCAACTGGAGGGGGTTGGAATGGCCTGTCTTCCAACTGGAGGGGGTTGGAATGGCCTGTCTTCCAACTAGAGGGGTTTGGAATGGCCTGTCTTCCAACTGGAGGGGGTTAGAATGGCCTGTCTTCCAACTAGAGGGGTTTGGAATGGCCTGTCTTCCAACTAGAGGGGGTTGGAATGGCCTGTCTTCCAACTGGAGGGGGTTGGAATGGCCTGTCTTCCAACTGGAGGGGGTTGGAATGGCCTGTCTTCCAACTAGAGGGGGTTGGAATGGCCTGTCTTCCAACTAGAGTTGTTTGGAATGGCCTGTCTTCCAACTGGAGGGGGTTGGAATGGCCTGTCTTCCAACTGGAGGGGGTTGGAATGGCCTGTCTTCCAACTGGAGGGGGTTGGAATGGCCTGTCTTCCAACTACAGGGGGTTGGAATGGCCTGTCTTCCAACCGGAGGGGGTTGGAATGGCTTGTCTTCCAACCAGAGGGGGTTGGAATGGCCTGTCTTCCAACTAGAGGGGGTTGGAATGGCCTGTCTTCCAACTAGAGGGGGTTGGAATGGCCTGTCTTCCAACTGGAGGGGGTTGGAATGGCCTGTCTTCCAACTGGAGGGGGTTGGAATGGCCTGTCTTCCAACTGGAGGGGGTTGGAATGGCTTGTCTTCCAACTGGAGGGGGTTGGAATGGCTTGTCTTCCAACTGGAGGGGGTTGGAATGGCTTGTCTTCCAACTGGAGGGGGTTGGAATGGCTTGTCTTCCAACTGGAGGGGGTTGGAATGGCTTGTCTTCCATCCGGAGGGGGTTGGAATGGCCTGTCTTCCAACTAGAGGGGGTTGGAATGGCCTGTCTTCCAACTAGGGGGGGTTGGAATGGCCTGTCTTCCAACTAGAGGGGGTTGGAAAGGCCTGTCTTCCAACTAGAGGGGGTTGGAATGGCCTGTCTTCCAACTAGAGGGGGTTGGAATGGCCTGTCTTCCAACTAGAGGGGGTTGGAATGGCCTGTCTTCCAACTAGAGGCGGTTGGAATGGCCTGTCTTCCAACTACAGGGGGTTGGAATGGCCTGTCTTCCAACTGGAGGGGGTTGGAATGGCTTGTCTTCCAACTGGAGGGGGTTGGAATGGCTTGTCTTCCAACTGGAGGGGGTTGGATTGGCTTGTCTTCCAACTGGAGGGGGTTGGAATGGCTTGTCTTCCAACTGGAGGGGGTTGGAATGGCTTGTCTTCCAACTGGAGGGGGTTGGAATGGCCTGTCTTCCAACTGGAGGGGGTTGGAATGGCCTGTCTTCCAACTGGAGGGGGTTGGAATGGCCTGTCTTCCAACTGGAGGGGGTTGGAATGGCCTGTCTTCCAACTGGAGGGGGTTGGAATGGCCTGTCTTCCAACTGGAGGGGGTTGGAATGGCCTGTCTTCCAACTGGAGGGGGTTGGAATGGCCTGTCTTCCAACTGGAGGGGGTTGGAATGGCCTGTCTTCCAACTGGAGGGGGTTGGAATGGCCTGTCTTCCAACTGGAGGGGGTTGGAATGGCCTGTCTTCCAACTAGGGGGGGTTGGAATGGCCTGTCTTCCAACTAGAGGGGGTTGGAAAGGCCTGTCTTCCAACTAGAGGGGGTTGGAATGGCCTGTCTTCCAACTAGAGGGGGTTGGAATGGCCTGTCTTCCAACTAGAGGGGGTTGGAATGGCCTGTCTTCCAACTAGAGGCGGTTGGAATGGCCTGTCTTCCAACTGGAGGGGGTTGGAATGGCCTGTCTTCCAACTGGAGGGGGTTGGAATGGCTTGTCTTCAAACTGGAGGGGGTTGGAATGGCTTGTCTTCAAACTGGAGGGGGTTGGAATGGCTTGTCTTCCAACTGGAGGGGGTTGGAATGGCTTGTCTTCCAACTGGAGGGGGTTGGAATGGCCTGTCTTCCAACTGGAGGGGGTTGGAATGGCCTGTCTTCCAACTGGAGGGGGTTGGAATGGCCTGTCTTCCAACTGGAGGGGGTTGGAATGGCCTGTCTTCCAACTGGAGGGGGTTGGAATGGCCTGTCTTCCAACTGGAGGGGGTTGGAATGGCCTGTCTTCCAACTGGAGGGGGTTGGAATGGCCTGTCTTCCAAATGGAGGGGGTTGGAATGACCTGTCTTCCAACTGGAGGGGGTTGGAATGGCCTGTCTTCCAACTAGAGGGGTTTGGAATGGCCTGTCTTCCAACTGGAGGGGGTTGGAATGGCCTGTCTTCCAACTAGAGGGGGTTGGAATGGTCTGTCTTCCAACAAGAGGGGGTTGGAATGGTCTGTCTTCCAACTAGAGGGGGTTGGAATGGCCTGTCTTCCAACTTCCAACTGGAGGGGGTTGGAATGGCCTGTCTTCCAACTAGAGGGGGTTGGAATGGCCTGTCTTCCAACTAGAGGGGTTTGGAATGGCCTGTCTTCCAACTGGAGGGGGTTGGAATGGCCTGTCTTCCAACTGGAGGGCGTTGGAATGGCCTGTCTTCCAACTGGAGGGGGTTGGAATGGCCTGTCTTCCAACTGGAGGGGGTTGGAATGGCCTGTCTTCCAACTACAGGGGGTTGGAATGGCCTGTCTTCCAACCGGAGGGGGTTGGAATGGCTTGTCTTCCAACCAGAGGGGGTTGGAATGGCCTGTCTTCCAACTAGAGGGGGTTGGAATGGCCTGTCTTCCAACTAGAGGGGGTTGAAATGGCCTGTCTTCCAACTGGAGGGGGTTGGAATGGCCTGTCTTCCAACTGGAGGGGGTTGGAATGGCCTGTCTTCCAACTGGAGGGGGTTGGAATGGCCTGTCTTCCAACTGGAGGGGGTTGGAATGGCCTGTCTTCCAACTGGAGGGGGTTGGAATGGCCTGTCTTCCAACTGGAGGGGGTTGGAATGGCCTGTCTTCCAAATGGAGGGGGTTGGAATGACCTGTCTTCCAACTGGAGGGGGTTGGAATGGCCTGTCTTCCAACTAGAGGGGTTTGGAATGGCCTGTCTTCCAACTGGAGGGGGTTGGAATGGCCTGTCTTCCAACTAGAGGGGGTTGGAATGGTCTGTCTTCCAACTAAAGGGGGTTGGAATGGCCTGTCTTCCAACTTCCAACTGGAGGGGGTTGGAATGGCCTGTCCACCAACTAGAGGGGGTTGGAATGGCCTGTCTTCCAACTTCCAACTGGAGGGGGTTGGAATGGCCTGTCTTCCAACTAGAGGGGGTTGGAATGGCCTGTCTTCCAACTAGAGGGATTTGGAATGGCCTGTCTTCCAACTGGAGGGGGTTGGAATGGCCTGTCTTCCAACTGGAGGGCGTTGGAATGGCCTGTCTTCCAACTGGAGGGGGTTGGAATGGCCTGTCTTCCAACTACAGGGGGTTGGAATGGCCTGTCTTCCAACCGGAGGGGGTTGGAATGGCCTGTCTTCCAACTAGAGGGGGTTGGAATGGCCTGTCTTCCAACTAGAGGGGGTTGGAATGGCCTGTCTTCCAACTGGAGGGGGTTGGAATGGCCTGTCTTCCAACTGGAGGGGGTTGGAATGGCCTGTCTTCCAACTGGAGGGGGTTGGAATGGCTTGTCTTCCAACTGGAGGGGGTTGGAATGGCTTGTCTTCCATCCGGAGGGGGTTGGAATGGCTTGTCTTCCAACTAGAGGGGGTTGGAATGGCCTGTCTTCCAACTAGGGGGGGTTGGAATGGCCTGTCTTCCAACTAGAGGGGGTTGGAAAGGCCTGTCTTCCAACTAGAGGGGGTTGGAATGGCCTGTCTTCCAACTAGAGGGGGTTGGAATGGCCTGTCTTCCAACTAGAGGGGGTTGGAATGGCCTGTCTTCCAACTAGAGGCGGTTGGAATGGCCTGTCTTCCAACTACAGGGGGTTGGAATGGCCTGTCTTCCAACTGGAGGGGGTTGGAATGGCTTGTCTTCCAACTGGAGGGGGTTGGAATGGCTTGTCTTCCAACTGGAGGGGGTTGGATTGGCTTATCTTCCAACTGGAGGGGGTTGGAATGGCTTGTCTTCCAACTGGAGGGGGTTGGAATGGCTTGTCTTCCAACTGGAGGGGGTTGGAATGGCCTGTCTTCCAACTGGAGGGGGTTGGAATGGCCTGTCTTCCAACTGGAGGGGGTTGGAATGGCCTGTCTTCCAACTGGAGGGGGTTGGAATGGCCTGTCTTCCAACTGGAGGGGGTTGGAATGGCCTGTCTTCCAACTGGAGGGGGTTGGAATGGCCTGTCTTCCAACTGGAGGGGGTTGGAATGGCCTGTCTTCCAACTAGGGGGGGTTGGAATGGCCTGTCTTCCAACTAGAGGGGGTTGGAAAGGCCTGTCTTCCAACTAGAGGGGGTTGGAATGGCCTGTCTTCCAACTAGAGGGGGTTGGAATGGCCTGTCTTCCAACTAGAGGGGGTTGGAATGGCCTGTCTTCCAACTAGAGGCGGTTGGAATGGCCTGTCTTCCAACTGGAGGGGGTTGGAATGGCCTGTCTTCCAACTGGAGGGGGTTGGAATGGCTTGTCTTCAAACTGGAGGGGGTTGGAATGGCTTGTCTTCAAACTGGAGGGGGTTGGAATGGCTTGTCTTCCAACTGGAGGGGGTTGGAATGGCTTGTCTTCCAACTGGAGGGGGTTGGAATGGCCTGTCTTCCAACTGGAGGGGGTTGGAATGGCTTGTCTTCCAACTGGAGGGGGTTGGAATGGCTTGTCTTCCATCCGGAGGGGGTTGGAATGGCCTGTCTTCCAACTAGAGGGGGTTGGAATGGCCTGTCTTCCAACTAGGGGGGGTTGGAATGGCCTGTCTTCCAACTAGAGGGGGTTGGAAAGGCCTGTCTTCCAACTAGAGGGGGTTGGAATGGCCTGTCTTCCAACTAGAGGGGGTTGGAATGGCCTGTCTTCCAACTAGAGGGGGTTGGAATGGCCTGTCTTCCAACTAGAGGCGGTTGGAATGGCCTGTCTTCCAACTACAGGGGGTTGGAATGGCCTGTCTTCCAACTGGAGGGGGTTGGAATGGCTTGTCTTCCAACTGGAGGGGGTTGGAATGGCTTGTCTTCCAACTGGAGGGGGTTGGATTGGCTTGTCTTCCAACTGGAGGGGGTTGGAATGGCTTGTCTTCCAACTGGAGGGGGTTGGAATGGCTTGTCTTCCAACTGGAGGGGGTTGGAATGGCCTGTCTTCCAACTGGAGGGGGTTGGAATGGCCTGTCTTCCAACTGGAGGGGGTTGGAATGGCCTGTCTTCCAACTGGAGGGGGTTGGAATGGCTTGTCTTCCAACTGGAGGGGGTTGGAATGGCCTGTCTTCCAACTGGAGGGGGTTGGAATGGCCTGTCTTCCAACTGGAGGGGGTTGGAATGGCCTGTCTTCCAACTGGAGGGGGTTGGAATGGCCTGTCTTCCAACTGGAGGGGGTTGGAATGGCCTGTCTTCCAACTGGAGGGGGTTGGAATGGCCTGTCTTCCAACTGGAGGGGGTTGGAATAGCCTGTCTTCCAACTGGAGGGGGTTGGAATGGCCTGTCTTCCAACTGGAGGGGGTTGGAATGGCCTGTCTTCCAACTGGAGGGGGTTGGAATGGCCTGTCTTCCAACTAGGGGGGGTTGGAATGGCCTGTCTTCCAACTAGAGGGGGTTGGAAAGGCCTGTCTTCCAACTAGAGGGGGTTGGAATGGCCTGTCTTCCAACTAGAGGGGGTTGGAATGGCCTGTCTTCCAACTAGAGGGGGTTGGAATGGCCTGTCTTCCAACTAGAGGCGGTTGGAATGGCCTGTCTTCCAACTGGAGGGGGTTGGAATGGCCTGTCTTCCAACTGGAGGGGGTTGGAATGGCTTGTCTTCAAACTGGAGGGGGTTGGAATGGCTTGTCTTCAAACTGGAGGGGGTTGGAATGGCTTGTCTTCCAACTGGAGGGGGTTGGAATGGCTTGTCTTCCAACTGGAGGGGGTTGGAATGGCCTGTCTTCCAACTGGAGGGGGTTGGAATGGCCTGTCTTCCAACTGGAGGGGGTTGGAATGGCCTGTCTTCCAACTGGAGGGGGTTGGAATGGCCTGTCTTCCAACTGGAGGGGGTTGGAATGGCCTGTCTTCCAACTGGAGGGGGTTGGAATGGCCTGTCTTCCAACTGGAGGGGGTTGGAATGGCCTGTCTTCCAAATGGAGGGGGTTGGAATGACCTGTCTTCCAACTGGAGGGGGTTGGAATGGCCTGTCTTCCAACTAGAGGGGTTTGGAATGGCCTGTCTTCCAACTGGAGGGGGTTGGAATGGCCTGTCTTCCAACTAGAGGGGGTTGGAATGGTCTGTCTTCCAACAAGAGGGGGTTGGAATGGTCTGTCTTCCAACTAGAGGGGGTTGGAATGGCCTGTCTTCCAACTTCCAACTGGAGGGGGTTGGAATGGCCTGTCTTCCAACTAGAGGGGGTTGGAATGGCCTGTCTTCCAACTAGAGGGGTTTGGAATGGCCTGTCTTCCAACTGGAGGGGGTTGGAATGGCCTGTCTTCCAACTGGAGGGCGTTGGAATGGCCTGTCTTCCAACTGGAGGGGGTTGGAATGGCCTGTCTTCCAACTGGAGGGGGTTGGAATGGCCTGTCTTCCAACTACAGGGGGTTGGAATGGCCTGTCTTCCAACCGGAGGGGGTTGGAATGGCTTGTCTTCCAACCAGAGGGGGTTGGAATGGCCTGTCTTCCAACTAGAGGGGGTTGGAATGGCCTGTCTTCCAACTAGAGGGGGTTGAAATGGCCTGTCTTCCAACTGGAGGGGGTTGGAATGGCCTGTCTTCCAACTGGAGGGGGTTGGAATGGCCTGTCTTCCAACTGGAGGGGGTTGGAATGGCTTGTCTTCCAACTGGAGGGGGTTGGAATGGCTTGTCTTCCAACTGGAGGGGGTTGGAATGGCTTGTCTTCCAACTGGAGGGGGTTGGAATGGCCTGTCTTCCAACTGGAGGGGGTTGGAATGGCTTGTCTTCCAACTGGAGGGGGTTGGAATGGCTTGTCTTCCAACTGGAGGAGGTTGGAATGGCTTGTCTTCCAACTGGAGGGGGTTGGAATGGCCTGTCTTCCAACTGGAGGGGGTTGGAATGGCCTGTCTTCCAACTGGAGGGGGTTGGAATGGCCTGTCTTCCAACTGGAGGGGGTTGGAATGGCCTGTCTTCCAACTGGAGGGGGTTGGAATGGCCTGTCTTCCAACTGGAGGGGGTTGGAATGGCCTGTCTTCCAACTGGAGGGGGTTGGAAAAGCCTGTCTTCCAACTGGAGGGGGTTGGAATGGCCTGTCTTCCAACTGGAGGGGGTTGGAATGGCCTGTCTTCCAACTGGAGGGGTTTGGAATGGCCTGTCTTCCAACTGGAGGGGGTTGGAATGGCCTGTCTTCCAACTAGAGGGGGTTGGAATGGTCTGTCTTCCAACTAGAGGGGGTTGGAATGGCCTGTCTTCCAACTTCCAACTGGAGGGGGTTGGAATGGCCTGTCTTCCAACTAGAGGGGGTTGGAATGGCCTGTCTTCCAACTGGAGGGGGTTGGAATGGCCTGTCTTCCAACTAGAGGGGTTTGGAATGGCCTGTCTTCCAACTGGAGGGGGTTGGAATGGCCTGTCTTCCAACTGGAGGGGGTTGGAATGGCCTGTCTTCCAACTGGAGGGGGTTGGAATGGCCTGTCTTCCAACTACAGGGGGTTGGAATGGCCTGTCTTCCAACCGGAGGGGGTTGGAATGGCTTGTCTTCCAACTGGAGGGGGTTGGAATGGCCTGTCTTCCAACTGGAGGGGTTTGGAATGGCCTGTCTTCCAACTGGAGGGGGTTGGAATGGCCTGTCTTCCAACTAGAGGGGGTTGGAATGGTCTGTCTTCCAACTAGAGGGGGTTGGAATGGCCTGTCTTCCAACTTCCAACTGGAGGGGGTTGGAATGGCCTGTCTTCCAACTAGAGGGGGTTGGAATGGCCTGTCTTCCAACTGGAGGGGGTTGGAATGGCCTGTCTTCCAACTAGAGGGGTTTGGAATGGCCTGTCTTCCAACTGGAGGGGGTTGGAATGGCCTGTCTTCCAACTGGAGGGGGTTGGAATGGCCTGTCTTCCAACTGGAGGGGGTTGGAATGGCCTGTCTTCCAACTACAGGGGGTTGGAATGGCCTGTCTTCCAACCGGAGGGGGTTGGAATGGCTTGTCTTCCAACCAGAGGGGGTTGGAATGGCCTGTCTTCCAACTAGAGGGGGTTGGAATGGCCTGTCTTCCAACTAGACGGGGTTGGAATGGCCTGTCTTCCAACTGGAGGTGGTTGGAATGGCCTGTCTTCCAACTGGAGGTGGTTGGAATGGCCTGTCTTCCAACTGGAGGGGGTTGGAATGGCCTGTCTTCCAACTGGAGGGGGTTGGAATGGCTTGTCTTCCAACTGGAGGGGGTTGGAATGGCTTGTCTTCCAACTGGAGGGGGTTGGAATGGCTTGTCTTCCAACTGGAGGGGGTTGGAATGGCCTGTCTTCCAACTGGATGGGGTTGGAATGGCCTGTCTTCCAACTGGAGGGGGTTGGAATGGCCTGTCTTCCAACTGGAGGGGGTTGGAATGGCTTGTCTTCCAACTGGAGGGGGTTGGAATGGCCTGTCTTCCAACTGGAGGGGGTTGGAATGGCCTGTCTTCCAACTGGAGGGGGTTGGAATGGCCTGTCTTCCAACTGGAGGGGGTTGGAATGGCCTGTCTTCCAACTAGAGGGGGTTGGAATGGCCTGTCTTCCAACTGGAGGGGGTTGGAATGGCCTGTCTTCCAACTAGAGGGGTTTGGAATGGCCTGTCTTCCAACTGGAGGGGGTTGGAATGGCCTGTCTTCCAACTTCCAACTGGAGGGGGTTGGAATGGCCTGTCTTCCAACTGGAGGGGGTTGGAATGGCTTGTCTTCCAACTGGAGGGGGTTGGAATGGCCTGTCTTCCAACTAGAGGGGGTTGGAATGGCCTGTCTTCCAACTAGAGGGGGTTGGAATGGCCTGTCTTCCAACTACAGGGGTTGGAATGGCTTGTCTTCCAACTGGAGGGGGTTGGAATGGCCTGTCTTCCAACTGGAGGGGGTTGGAATGGCTTGTCTTCCAACTGGAGGGGGTTGGAATGGCCTGTCTTCCAACTGGAGGGGGTTGGAATGGCCTGTCTTCCAACTGGAGGGGGTTGGAATGGCCTGTCTTCCAACTGGAGGGGGTTGGAATGGCCTGTCTTCCAACTAGAGGGGTTTGGAATGGCCTGTCTTCCAACTGGAGGGGGTTAGAATGGCCTGTCTTCCAACTAGAGGGGTTTGGAATGGCCTGTCTTCCAACTAGAGGGGGTTGGAATGGCCTGTCTTCCAACTGGAGGGGGTTGGAATGGCCTGTCTTCCAACTGGAGGGGGTTGGAATGGCCTGTCTTCCAACTAGAGGGGGTTGGAATGGCCTGTCTTCCAACTAGAGTTGTTTGGAATGGCCTGTCTTCCAACTGGAGGGGGTTGGAATGGCCTGTCTTCCAACTGGAGGGGGTTGGAATGGCCTGTCTTCCAACTGGAGGGGGTTGGAATGGCCTGTCTTCCAACTACAGGGGGTTGGAATGGCCTGTCTTCCAACCGGAGGGGGTTGGAATGGCTTGTCTTCCAACCAGAGGGGGTTGGAATGGCCTGTCTTCCAACTAGAGGGGGTTGGAATGGCCTGTCTTCCAACTAGAGGGGGTTGGAATGGCCTGTCTTCCAACTGGAGGGGGTTGGAATGGCCTGTCTTCCAACTGGAGGGGGTTGGAATGGCCTGTCTTCCAACTGGAGGGGGTTGGAATGGCTTGTCTTCCAACTGGAGGGGGTTGGAATGGCTTGTCTTCCAACTGGAGGGGGTTGGAATGGCTTGTCTTCCAACTGGAGGGGGTTGGAATGGCTTGTCTTCCAACTAGAGGGGGTTGGAATGGCCTGTCTTCCAACTGGATGGGGTTGGAATGGCCTGTCTTCCAACTGGATGGGGTTGGAATGGCCTGTCTTCCAACTGGAGGGGGTTGGAATGGCCTGTCTTCCAACTGGAGGGGGTTGGAATGGCTTGTCTTCCAACTGGAGGGGGTTGGAATGGCCTGTCTTCCAACTGGAGGGGGTTGGAATGGCCTGTCTTCCAACTGGAGGGGGTTGGAATGGCCTGTCTTCCAACTGGAGGGGGTTGGAATGGCCTGTCTTCCAACTAGAGGGGTTTGGAATGGCCTGTCTTCCAACTGGAGGGGGTTAGAATGGCCTGTCTTCCAACTAGAGGGGTTTGGAATGGCCTGTCTTGCAACTAGAGGGGGTTGGAATGGCCTGTCTTCCAACTGGAGGGGGTTGGAATGGCCTGTCTTCCAACTAGAGGGGTTTGGAATGGCCTGTCTTCCAACTATAGGGGGTTGGAATGGCCTGTCTTCCAACTAGAGGGGGTTGGAATGGCCTGTCTTCCAACTAGAGGGGGTTGGAATGGCCTGTCTTCCAACTGGAGGGGGTTGGAATGGCCTGTCTTCCAACTAGAGGGGTTTGGAATGGCCTGTCTTCCAACTGGAGGGGGTTGGAATGGCCTGTCTTCCAACTTCCAACTGGAGGTGGTTGGAATGGCCTGTCTTCCAACTGGAGGGGGTTGGAATGGCTTGTCTTCCAACTGGAGGGGGTTGGAATGGCCTGTCTTCCAACTAGAGGGGGTTGGAATGGCCTGTCTTCCAACTAGAGGGGGTTGGAATGGCCTGTCTTCCAACTAGAGGGGGTTGGAATGGCCTGTCTTCCAACTAGAGGGGGTTGGAATGGCCTGTCTTCCAACCGGAGGGGGTTGGAATGGCCTGTCTTCTAACTAGAGGGGGTTGGAATGGCCTGTCTTCCAACTGGAGGGGGTTGGAATGGCCTGTCTTCCATCTAGAGGGGTTTGGAATGGCCTGTCTTCCAACTGGAGGGGGTTGGAATGGCCTGTCTTCCAACTTCCAACTGGAGGTGGTTGGAATGGCCTGTCTTCCAACTTCCAACTGGAGGTGGTTGGAATGGTCTGTCTTCCAACTGGAGGGGGTTGGAATGGCTTGTCTTCCAACTGGAGGGGGTTGGAATGGCCTGTCTTCCAACCAGAGGGGGTTGGAATGGCCTGTCTTCCAACTAGAGGGGGTTGGAATGGCCTGTCTTCCAACTAGAGGGGTTTGGAATGGCCTGTCTTCCAACTAGAGGGGGTTGGAATGGCCTGTCTTCCAACTGGAGGGGGTTGGAATGGCCTGTCTTCCAACTGGAGGGCGTGGAATGGCTTGTCTTCCAACTGGAGGGGGTTGGAATGGCCTGTCTTCCAACTGGAGGGGGTTAGAATGGCCTGTCTTCCAACTGGAGGGGGTTGGAATGGCCTGTCTTCCAACTAGAGGGGGTTGGAATGGCCTGTCTTCCAACTAAAGGGGGTTGGAATGGCCTGTCTTTCAACTAGAGGGGGTTGGAATGGCCTGTCTTCCAACTAGAGGGGGTTGGAATGGTCTGTCTTCCAACTAGAGGGGGTTGGAATGGACTGTCTTCCAACTAGAGGGGGTTGGAATGGCCTGTCTTCCAACTGGAGGGGGTTGGAATGGCCTGTCTTCCAACTGGAGGGGGTTGGAATGGCCTGTCTTCCAACTGGAGGGGGTTGGAATGGCTTGTCTTCCAACTGGAGGGGGTTGGAATGGCTTGTCTTCCAACTGGAGGGGGTTGGAATGGCTTGTCTTCCAACTAGAGGGGGTTGGAATGGCCTGTCTTCCAACTGGATGGGGTTGGAATGGCCTGTCTTCCAACTGGAGGGGGTTGGAATGGCCTGTCTTCCAACTGGAGGGGGTTGGAATGGCTTGTCTTCCAACTGGAGGGGGTTGGAATGGCCTGTCTTCCAACTGGAGGGGGTTGGAATGGCCTGTCTTCCAACTGGAGGGGGTTGGAATGGCCTGTCTTCCAACTGGAGGGGGTTGGAATGGCCTGTCTTCCAACTAGAGGGGTTTGGAATGGCCTGTCTTCCAACTGGAGGGGGTTGGAATGGCCTGTCTTCCAACTTCCAACTGGAGGGGGTTGGAATGGCTTGTCTTCCAACTGGAGGGGGTTGGAATGGCCTGTCTTCCAACTAGAGGGGGTTGGAATGGCCTGTCTTCCAACTAGAGGGGGTTGGAATGGCCTGTCTTCCAACTAGAGGGGGTTGGAATGGCCTGTCTTCCAACTACAGGGGGTTGGAATGGCCTGTCTTCCAACTAGAGGGGGTTGGAATGGCCTGTCTTCCAACTAGAGGGGTTTGGAATGGCCTGTCTTCCAACTAGAGGGGGTTGGAATGGCCTGTCTTCCAACTGGAGGGGGTTGGAATGGCCTGTCTTCCAACTGGAGGGGGTTGGAATGGCTTGTCTTCCAACTGGAGGGGGTTGGAATGGCCTGTCTTCCAACTGGAGGGGGTTAGAATGGCCTGTCTTCCAACTGGAGGGGGTTGGAATGGCCTGTTTTCCAACTAAAGGGGGTTGGAATGGCCTGTCTTTCAACTAGAGGGGGTTGGAATGGCCTGTCTTCCAACTAGAGGGGGTTGGAATGGTCTGTCTTCCAACTAGAGGGGGTTGGAATGGACTGTCTTCCAACTAGAGGGGGTTGGAATGGCCTGTCTTCCAACTGGAGGGTGTTGGAATGGCCTGTCTTCCAACTGGAGGGGGTTGGAATGGCCTGTCTTCCAACTGGAGGGGGTTGGAATGGCTTGTCTTCCAACTGGAGGGGGTTGGAATGGCTTGTCTTCCAACTGGAGGGGGTTGGAATGGCTTGTCTTCCAACTAGAGGGGGTTGGAATGGCCTGTCTTCCAACTGGATGGGGTTGGAATGGCCTGTCTTCCAACTGGAGGGGGTTGGAATGGCCTGTCTTCCAACTGGAGGGGGTTGGAATGGCCTGTCTTCCAACTGGAGGGGGTTGGAATGGCCTGTCTTCCAACTGGAGGGGGTTGGAATGGTCTGTCTTCCAACTAGAGGGGGTTGGAATGGACTGTCTTCCAACTAGAGGGGGTTGGAATGGCCTGTCTTCCAACTGGAGGGGGTTGGAATGGCCTGTCTTCCAACTGGAGGGGGTTGGAATGGCCTGTCTTCCAACTGGAGGGGGTTGGAATGGCTTGTCTTCCAACTGGAGGGGGTTGGAATGGCTTGTCTTCCAACTGGAGGGGGTTGGAATGGCTTGTCTTCCAACTAGAGGGGGTTGGAATGGCCTGTCTTCCAACTGGATGGGGTTGGAATGGCCTGTCTTCCAACTGGAGGGGGTTGGAATGGCCTGTCTTCCAACTGGAGGGGGTTGGAATGGCTTGTCTTCCAACTGGAGGGGGTTGGAATGGCCTGTCTTCCAACTGGAGGGGGTTGGAATGGCCTGTCTTCCAACTGGAGGGGGTTGGAATGGCCTGTCTTCCAACTGGAGGGGGTTGGAATGGCCTGTCTTCCAACTAGAGGGGTTTGGAATGGCCTGTCTTCCAACTGGAGGGGGTTGGAATGGCCTGTCTTCCAACTTCCAACTGGAGGGGGTTGGAATGGCTTGTCTTCCAACTGGAGGGGGTTGGAATGGCCTGTCTTCCAACTAGAGGGGGTTGGAATGGCCTGTCTTCCAACTAGAGGGGGTTGGAATGGCCTGTCTTCCAACTAGAGGGGGTTGGAATGGCCTGTCTTCCAACTACAGGGGGTTGGAATGGCCTGTCTTCCAACTAGAGGGGGTTGGAATGGCCTGTCTTCCAACTAGAGGGGTTTGGAATGGCCTGTCTTCCAACTAGAGGGGGTTGGAATGGCCTGTCTTCCAACTGGAGGGGGTTGGAATGGCCTGTCTTCCAACTGGAGGGGGTTGGAATGGCTTGTCTTCCAACTGGAGGGGGTTGGAATGGCCTGTCTTCCAACTGGAGGGGGTTAGAATGGCCTGTCTTCCAACTGGAGGGGGTTGGAATGGCCTGTTTTCCAACTAAAGGGGGTTGGAATGGCCTGTCTTTCAACTAGAGGGGGTTGGAATGGCCTGTCTTCCAACTAGAGGGGGTTGGAATGGTCTGTCTTCCAACTAGAGGGGGTTGGAATGGACTGTCTTCCAACTAGAGGGGGTTGGAATGGCCTGTCTTCCAACTGGATGGTGTTGGAATGGCCTGTCTTCCAACTGGAGGGGGTTGGAATGGCCTGTCTTCCAACTGGAGGGGGTTGGAATGGCTTGTCTTCCAACTGGAGGGGGTTGGAATGGCTTGTCTTCCAACTGGAGGGGGTTGGAATGGCTTGTCTTCCAACTAGAGGGGGTTGGAATGGCCTGTCTTCCAACTGGATGGGGTTGGAATGGCCTGTCTTCCAACTGGAGGGGGTTGGAATGGCCTGTCTTCCAACTGGAGGGGGTTGGAATGGCCTGTCTTCCAACTGGAGGGGGTTGGAATGGCCTGTCTTCCAACTAGAGGGGTTTGGAATGGCCTGTCTTCCAACTGGAGGGGGTTGGAATGGCCTGTCTTCCAACTTCCAACTGGAGGTGGTTGGAATGGCCTGTCTTCCAACTGGAGGGGGTTGGAATGGCTTGTCTTCCAACTGGAGGGGGTTGGAATGGCCTGTCTTCCAACTAGAGGGGGTTGGAATGGCCTGTCTTCCAACTAGAGGGGGTTGGAATGGCCTGTCTTCCAACTAGAGGGGGTTGGAATGGCCTGTCTTCCAACTACAGGGGGTTGGAATGGCCTGTCTTCCAACCGGAGGGGGTTGGAATGGCCTGTCTTCCAACTAGAGGGGGTTGGAATGGCCTGTCTTCCAACTGGAGGGGGTTGGAATGGCCTGTCTTCCAACTGGAGGGGGTTGGAATGGCCTGTCTTCCAACTGGAGGGGGTTGGAATGGCTTGTCTTCCAACTGGAGGGGGTTGGAATGGCTTGTCTTCCAACTGGAGGGGGTTGGAATGGCTTGTCTTCCAACTGGAGGGGGTTGGAATGGCCTGTCTTCCAACTGGATGGGGTTGGAATGGCTTGTCTTCCAACTAGAGGGGGTTGGAATGGCCTGTCTTCCAACTGGATGGGGTTGGAATGGCCTGTCTTCCAACTGGAGGGGGTTGGAATGGCCTGTCTTCCAACTGGAGGGGGTTGGAATGGCCTGTCTTCCAACTGGAGGGGGTTGGAATGGCCTGTCTTCCAACTAGAGGGGTTTGGAATGGCCTGTCTTCCAACTGGAGGGGGTTGGAATGGCCTGTCTTCCAACTTCCAACTGGAGGTGGTTGGAATGGCCTGTCTTCCAACTGGAGGGGGTTGGAATGGCTTGTCTTCCAACTGGAGGGGGTTGGAATGGCCTGTCTTCCAACTAGAGGGGGTTGGAATGGCCTGTCTTCCAACTAGAGGGGGTTGGAATGGCCTGTCTTCCAACTAGAGGGGGTTGGAATGGCCTGTCTTCCAACTACTGGGGGTTGGAATGGCCTGTCTTCCAACCGGAGGGGGTTGGAATGGCCTGTCTTCCAACTGGAGGGGGTTGGAATGGCCTGTCTTCCAACTAGAGGGGTTTGGAATGGCCTGTCTTTCAACTAGAGGGGGTTGGAATGGCCTGTCTTCCAACTAGAGGGGGTTGGAATGGTCTGTGTTCCAACTAGAGGGGGTTGGAATGGACTGTCTTCCAACTAGAGGGGGTTGGAATGGCCTGTCTTCCAACTGGAGGGGGTTGGAATGGCCTGTCTTCCAACTGGAGGGGGTTGGAATGGCCTGTCTTCCAACTGGAGGGGGTTGGAATGGCTTGTCTTCCAACTGGAGGGGGTTGGAATGGCTTGTCTTCCAACTGGAGGGGGTTGGAATGGCTTGTCTTCCAACTAGAGGGGGTTGGAATGGCCTGTCTTCCAACTGGATGGGGTTGGAATGGCCTGTCTTCCAACTGGAGTGGGTTGGAATGGCCTGTCTTCCAACTGGAGGGGGTTGGAATGGCTTGTCTTCCAACTGGAGGGGGTTGGAATGGCCTGTCTTCCAACTGGAGGGGGTTGGAATGGCCTGTCTTCCAACTGGAGGGGGTTGGAATGGCCTGTCTTCCAACTGGAGGGGGTTGGAATGGCCTGTCTTCCAACTAGAGGGGTTTGGAATGGCCTGTCTTCCAACTATAGGGGGTTGGAATGGCCTGTCTTCCAACTAGAGGGGGTTGGAATGGCCTGTCTTCCAACTGGAGGGGGTTGGAATGGCCTGTCGTCCAACTGGAGGGGGTTGGAATGGCCTGTCTTCCAACTAGAGGGGTTTGGAATGGCCTGTCTTCCAACTGGAGGGGGTTGGAATGGCCTGTCTTCCAACTTCCAACTGGAGGTGGTTGGAATGGCCTGTCTTCCAACTGGAGGGGGTTGGAATGGCTTGTCTTCCAACTGGAGGGGGTTGGAATGGCCTGTCTTCCAACTAGAGGGGGTTGGAATGGCCTGTCTTCCAACTAGAGGGGGTTGGAATGGCCTGTCTTCCAACTAGAGGGGGTTGGAATGGCCTGTCTTCCAACTACAGGGGGTTGGAATGGCCTGTCTTCCAACTAGAGGGGGTTGGAATGGCCTGTCTTCCAACTAGAGGGGTTTGGAATGGCCTGTCTTCCAACTAGAGGGGGTTGGAATGGCCTGTCTTCCAACTGGAGGGGGTTGGAATGGCCTGTCTTCCAACTGGAGGGGGTTGGAATGGCTTGTCTTCCAACTGGAGGGGGTTGGAATGGCCTGTCTTCCAACTGGAGGGGGTTAGAATGGCCTGTCTTCCAACTGGAGGGGGTTGGAATGGCCTGTCTTCCAACTAGAGGGGGTTGGAATGGCCTGTCTTCCAACTAAAGGGGGTTGGAATGGCCTGTCTTTCAACTAGAGGGGGTTGGAATGGCCTGTCTTCCAACTAGAGGGGGTTGGAATGGTCTGTCTTCCAACTAGAGGGGGTTGGAATGGCCTGTCTTCCAACTACAGGGGGTTGGAATGGCCTGTCTTCCAACCGGAGGGGGTTGGAATGGCTTGTCTTCCAACCAGAGGGGGTTGGAATGGCCTGTCTTCCAACTAGAGGGGGTTGGAATGGCCTGTCTTCCAACTAGAGGGGGTTGGAATGGCCTGTCTTCCAACTAGAGGGGGTTGGAATGGCCTGTCTTCCAACTGGAGGGGGTTGGAATGGCCTGTCTTCCAACTGGAGGGGGTTGGAATGGCCTGTCTTCCAACTGGAGGGGGTTGGAATGGCTTGTCTTCCAACTGGAGGGGGTTGGAATGGCTTGTCTTCCAACTGGAGGGGGTTGGAATGGCTTGTCTTCCAACTGGAGGGGGTTGGAATGGCTTGTCTTCCAACTAGAGGGGGTTGGAATGGCCTGTCTTCCAACTGGATGGGGTTGGAATGGCCTGTCTTCCAACTGGAGGGGGTTGGAATGGCCTGTCTTCCAACTGGAGGGGGTTGGAATGGCTTGTCTTCCAACTGGAGGGGGTTGGAATGGCCTGTCTTCCAACTGGAGGGGGTTGGAATGGCCTGTCTTCCAACTGGAGGGGGTTGGAATGGCCTGTCTTCCAACTGGAGGGGGTTAGAATGGCCTGTCTTCCAACTAGAGGGGTTTGGAATGGCCTGTCTTCCAACTAGAGGGGGTTGGAATGGCCTGTCTTCCAACTGGAGGGGGTTGGAATGGCCTGTCTTCCAACTAGAGGGGTTTGTAATGGCCTGTCTTCCAACTAGAGGGGGTTGGAATGGCCTGTCTTCCAACTAGAGGGGGTTGGAATGGCCTGTCTTCCAACTAGAGGGGGTTGGAATGGCCTGTCTTCCAACTGGAGGGGGTTGGAATGGCCTGTCTTCCAACTAGAGGGGTTTGGAATGGCCTGTCTTCCAACTGGAGGGGGTTGGAATGGCCTGTCTTCCAACTAGAGGGGGTTGGAATGGCCTGTCTTCCAACTAGAGGGGGTTGGAATGGCCTGTCTTCCAACTACAGGGGGTTGGAATGGCCTGTCTTCCAACCGGAGGGGGTTGGAATGGCCTGTCTTCCAACTAGAGGGGGTTGGAATGGCCTGTCTTCCAACTAGAGGGGGTTGGAATGGCCTGTCTTCCAACTAGAGGGGGTTGGAATGGCCTGTCTTCCAACTAGAGGGGGTTGGAATGGCCTGTCTTCCAACTACAGGGGGTTGGAATGGCCTGTCTTCCAACCGGAGGGGGTTGGAATGGCCTGTCTTCCAACTAGAGGGGGTTGGAATGGCCTGTCTTCCAACTGGAGGGGGTTGGAATGGCCTGTCTTCCAACTAGAGGGGTTTGGAATGGCCTGTCTTCCAACTGGAGGGGGTTGGAATGGCCTGTCTTCCAACTTCCAACTGGAGGTGGTTGGAATGGCCTGTCTTCCAACTGGAGGGGGTTGGAATGGCTTGTCTTCCAACTGGAGGGGGTTGGAATGGCCTGTCTTCCAACCAGAGGGGGTTGGAATGGCCTGTCTTCCAACTAGAGGGGGTTGGAATGGCCTGTCTTCCAACTAGAGGGGTTTGGAATGGCCTGTCTTCCAACTAGAGGGGGTTGGAATGGCCTGTCTTCCAACTAGAGGGGGTTGGAATGGTCTGTCTTCCAACTAGAGGGGGTTGGAATGGACTGTCTTCCAACTTCCAACTGGAGGGGGTTGGAATGGCCTGTCTTCCAACTAGAGGGGGTTGGAATGGCCTGTCTTCCAACTGGAGGGGGTTGGAATGGCCTGTCTTCCAACTAGAGGGGGTTGGAATGGCCTGTCTTCCAACTAGAGTTGTTTGGAATGGCCTGTCTTCCAACTGGAGGGGGTTGGAATGGCCTGTCTTCCAACTGGAGGGGGTTGGAATGGCCTGTCTTCCAACTGGAGGGGGTTGGAATGGCCTGTCTTCCAACTACAGGGGGTTGGAATGGCCTGTCTTCCAACCGTAGGGGGTTGGAATGGCTTGTCTTCCAACCAGAGGGGGTTGGAATGGCCTGTCTTCCAACTAGAGGGGGTTGGAATGGCCTGTCTTCCAACTAGAGGGGGTTGGAATGGCCTTACTTCCAACTAGAGGGGGTTGGAATGGCCTGTCTTCCAACTGGAGGGGGTTGGAATGGCCTGTCTTCCAACTGGAGGGGGTTGGAATGGCCTGTCTTCCAACTGGAGGGGGTTGGAATGGCTTGTCTTCCAACTGGAGGGGGTTGGAATGGCTTGTCTTCCAACTGGAGGGGGTTGGAATGGCTTGTCTTCCAACTGGAGGGGGTTGGAATGGCTTGTCTTCCAACTAGAGGGGGTTGGAATGGCCTGTCTTCCAACTGGATGGGGTTGGAATGGCCTGTCTTCCAACTAGAGGGGGTTGGAATGGCCTGTCTTCCAACTGGAGGGGGTTGGAATGGCTTGTCTTCCAACTGGAGGGGGTTGGAATGGCCTGTCTTCCAACTGGAGGGGGTTGGAATGGCCTGTCTTCCAACTGGAGGGGGTTGGAATGGCCTGTCTTCCAACTGGAGGGGGTTGGAATGGCCTGTCTTCCAACTAGAGGGGTTTGGAATGGCCTGTCTTCCAACTAGAGGGGTTTGGAATGGCCTGTCTTCCAACTGGAGGGGGTTAGAATGGCCTGTCTTCCAACTAGAGGGGTTTGGAATGGCCTGTCTTCCAACTAGAGGGGGTTGGAATGGCCTGTCTTCCAACTGGAGGGGGTTGGAATGGCCTGTCTTCCAACTAGAGGGGTTTGGAATGGCCTGTCTTCCAACTAGAGGGGGTTGGAATGGCCTGTCTTCCAACTAGAGGGGGTTGGAATGGCCTGTCTTCCAACTAGAGGGGGTTGGAATGGCCTGTCTTCCAACTGGAGGGGGTTGGAATGGCCTGTCTTCCAACTAGAGGGGTTTGGAATGGCCTGTCTTCCAACTGGAGGGGGTTGGAATGGCCTGTCTTCCAACTAGAGGGGGTTGGAATGGCCTGTCTTCCAACTAGAGGGGGTTGGAATGGCCTGTCTTCCAACTAGAGGGGGTTGGAATGGCCTGTCTTCCAACCGGAGGGGGTTGGAATGGCCTGTCTTCCAACTAGAGGGGGTTGGAATGGCCTGTCTTCCAACTAGAGGGGGTTGGAATGGCCTGTCTTCCAACTACAGGGGGTTGGAATGGCCTGTCTTCCAACCGGAGGGGGTTGGAATGGCCTGTCTTCCAACTAGAGGGGGTTGGAATGGCCTGTCTTCCAACTGGAGGGGGTTGGAATGGCCTGTCTTCCAACTAGAGGGGTTTGGAATGGCCTGTCTTCCAACTGGAGGGGGTTGGAATGGCTTGTCTTCCAACTGGAGGGGGTTGGAATGGCTTGTCTTCCAACTGGAGGGGGTTGGAATGGCTTGTCTTCCAACTGGAGGGGGTTGGAATGGCCTGTCTTCCAACTGGATGGGGTTGGAATGGCTTGTCTTCCAACTAGAGGGGGTTGGAATGGCCTGTCTTCCAACTGGATGGGGTTGGAATGGCCTGTCTTCCAACTGGAGGGGGTTGGAATGGCCTGTCTTCCAACTGGAGGGGGTTGGAATGGCCTGTCTTCCAACTGGAGGGGGTTGGAATGGCCTGTCTTCCAACTAGAGGGGTTTGGAATGGCCTGTCTTCCAACTGGAGGGGGTTGGAATGGCCTGTCTTCCAACTTCCAACTGGAGGTGGTTGGAATGGCCTGTCTTCCAACTGGAGGGGGTTGGAATGGCTTGTCTTCCAACTGGAGGGGGTTGGAATGGCCTGTCTTCCAACTAGAGGGGGTTGGAATGGCCTGTCTTCCAACTAGAGGGGGTTGGAATGGCCTGTCTTCCAACTAGAGGGGGTTGGAATGGCCTGTCTTCCAACTACAGGGGGTTGGAATGGCCTGTCTTCCAACCGGAGGGGGTTGGAATGGCCTGTCTTCCAACTAGAGGGGGTTGGAATGGCCTGTCTTCCAACTGGAGGGGGTTGGAATGGCCTGTCTTCCAACTGGAGGGGGTTGGAATGGCCTGTCTTCCAACTGGAGGGGGTTGGAATGGCTTGTCTTCCAACTGGAGGGGGTTGGAATGGCTTGTCTTCCAACTGGAGGGGGTTGGAATGGCTTGTCTTCCAACTGGAGGGGGTTGGAATGGCTTGTCTTCCAACTAGAGGGGGTTGGAATGGCCTGTCTTCCAACTGGATGGGGTTGGAATGGCCTGTCTTCCAACTAGAGGGGGTTGGAATGGCCTGTCTTCCAACTGGAGGGGGTTGGAATGGCTTGTCTTCCAACTGGAGGGGGTTGGAATGGCCTGTCTTCCAACTGGAGGGGGTTGGAATGGCCTGTCTTCCAACTGGAGGGGGTTGGAATGGCCTGTCTTCCAACTGGAGGGGGTTGGAATGGCCTGTCTTCCAACTGGAGGGGTTTGGAATGGCCTGTCTTCCAACTAGAGGGGTTTGGAATGGCCTGTCTTCCAACTGGAGGGGGTTAGAATGGCCTGTCTTCCAACTAGAGGGGTTTGGAATGGCCTGTCTTCCAACTAGAGGGGGTTGGAATGGCCTGTCTTCCAACTGGAGGGGGTTGGAATGGCCTGTCTTCCAACTAGAGGGGTTTGGAATGGCCTGTCTTCCAACTAGAGGGGGTTGGAATGGCCTGTCTTCCAACTAGAGGGGGTTGGAATGGCCTGTCTTCCAACTAGAGGGGGTTGGAATGGCCTGTCTTCCAACTGGAGGGGGTTGGAATGGCCTGTCTTCCAACTAGAGGGGTTTGGAATGGCCTGTCTTCCAACTGGAGGGGGTTGGAATGGCCTGTCTTCCAACTAGAGGGGGTTGGAATGGCCTGTCTTCCAACTAGAGGGGGTTGGAATGGCCTGTCTTCCAACTAGAGGGGGTTGGAATGGCCTGTCTTCCAACCGGAGGGGGTTGGAATGGCCTGTCTTCCAACTAGAGGGGGTTGGAATGGCCTGTCTTCCAACTAGAGGGGGTTGGAATGGCCTGTCTTCCAACTACAGGGGGTTGGAATGGCCTGTCTTCCAACCGGAGGGGGTTGGAATGGCCTGTCTTCCAACTAGAGGGGGTTGGAATGGCCTGTCTTCCAACTGGAGGGGGTTGGAATGGCCTGTCTTCCAACTAGAGGGGTTTGGAATGGCCTGTCTTCCAACTGGAGGGGGTTGGAATGGCTTGTCTTCCAACTGGAGGGGGTTGGAATGGCTTGTCTTCCAACTGGAGGGGGTTGGAATGGCTTGTCTTCCAACTGGAGGGGGTTGGAATGGCCTGTCTTCCAACTGGATGGGGTTGGAATGGCTTGTCTTCCAACTAGAGGGGGTTGGAATGGCCTGTCTTCCAACTGGATGGGGTTGGAATGGCCTGTCTTCCAACTGGAGGGGGTTGGAATGGCCTGTCTTCCAACTGGAGGGGGTTGGAATGGCCTGTCTTCCAACTGGAGGGGGTTGGAATGGCCTGTCTTCCAACTAGAGGGGTTTGGAATGGCCTGTCTTCCAACTGGAGGGGTTTGGAATGGCCTGTCTTCCAACTTCCAACTGGAGGTGGTTGGAATGGCCTGTCTTCCAACTGGAGGGGGTTGGAATGGCTTGTCTTCCAACTGGAGGGGGTTGGAATGGCCTGTCTTCCAACTAGAGGGGGTTGGAATGGCCTGTCTTCCAACTAGAGGGGGTTGGAATGGCCTGTCTTCCAACTAGAGGGGGTTGGAATGGCCTGTCTTCCAACTACAGGGGGTTGGAATGGCCTGTCTTCCAACCGGAGGGGGTTGGAATGGCCTGTCTTCCAACTGGAGGGGGTTGGAATGGCCTGTCTTCCAACTAGAGGGGTTTGGAATGGCCTGTCTTTCAACTAGAGGGGGTTGGAATGGCCTGTCTTCCAACTAGAGGGGGTTGGAATGGTCTGTGTTCCAACTAGAGGGGGTTGGAATGGACTGTCTTCCAACTAGAGGGGGTTGGAATGGCCTGTCTTCCAACTGGAGGGGGTTGGAATGGCCTGTCTTCCAACTGGAGGGGGTTGGAATGGCCTGTCTTCCAACTGGAGGGGGTTGGAATGGCTTGTCTTCCAACTGGAGGGGGTTGGAATGGCTTGTCTTCCAACTGGAGGGGGTTGGAATGGCTTGTCTTCCAACTAGAGGGGGTTGGAATGGCCTGTCTTCCAACTGGATGGGGTTGGAATGGCCTGTCTTCCAACTGGAGTGGGTTGGAATGGCCTGTCTTCCAACTGGAGGGGGTTGGAATGGCTTGTCTTCCAACTGGAGGGGGTTGGAATGGCCTGTCTTCCAACTGGAGGGGGTTGGAATGGCCTGTCTTCCAACTGGAGGGGGTTGGAATGGCCTGTCTTCCAACTGGAGGGGGTTGGAATGGCCTGTCTTCCAACTAGAGGGGTTTGGAATGGCCTGTCTTCCAACTATAGGGGGTTGGAATGGCCTGTCTTCCAACTAGAGGGGGTTGGAATGGCCTGTCTTCCAACTGGAGGGGGTTGGAATGGCCTGTCGTCCAACTGGAGGGGGTTGGAATGGCCTGTCTTCCAACTAGAGGGGTTTGGAATGGCCTGTCTTCCAACTGGAGGGGGTTGGAATGGCCTGTCTTCCAACTTCCAACTGGAGGTGGTTGGAATGGCCTGTCTTCCAACTGGAGGGGGTTGGAATGGCTTGTCTTCCAACTGGAGGGGGTTGGAATGGCCTGTCTTCCAACTAGAGGGGGTTGGAATGGCCTGTCTTCCAACTAGAGGGGGTTGGAATGGCCTGTCTTCCAACTAGAGGGGGTTGGAATGGCCTGTCTTCCAACTACAGGGGGTTGGAATGGCCTGTCTTCCAACTAGAGGGGGTTGGAATGGCCTGTCTTCCAACTAGAGGGGTTTGGAATGGCCTGTCTTCCAACTAGAGGGGGTTGGAATGGCCTGTCTTCCAACTGGAGGGGGTTGGAATGGCCTGTCTTCCAACTGGAGGGGGTTGGAATGGCTTGTCTTCCAACTGGAGGGGGTTGGAATGGCCTGTCTTCCAACTGGAGGGGGTTAGAATGGCCTGTCTTCCAACTGGAGGGGGTTGGAATGGCCTGTCTTCCAACTAGAGGGGGTTGGAATGGCCTGTCTTCCAACTAAAGGGGGTTGGAATGGCCTGTCTTTCAACTAGAGGGGGTTGGAATGGCCTGTCTTCCAACTAGAGGGGGTTGGAATGGTCTGTCTTCCAACTAGAGGGGTTTGGAATGGCCTGTCTTCCAACTACAGGGGGTTGGAATGGCCTGTCTTCCAACCGGAGGGGGTTGGAATGGCTTGTCTTCCAACCAGAGGGGGTTGGAATGGCCTGTCTTCCAACTAGAGGGGGTTGGAATGGCCTGTCTTCCAACTAGAGGGGGTTGGAATGGCCTGTCTTCCAACTAGAGGGGGTTGGAATGGCCTGTCTTCCAACTGGAGGGGGTTGGAATGGCCTGTCTTCCAACTGGAGGGGGTTGGAATGGCCTGTCTTCCAACTGGAGGGGGTTGGAATGGCTTGTCTTCCAACTGGAGGGGGTTGGAATGGCTTGTCTTCCAACTGGAGGGGGTTGGAATGGCTTGTCTTCCAACTGGAGGGGGTTGGAATGGCTTGTCTTCCAACTAGAGGGGGTTGGAATGGCCTGTCTTCCAACTGGATGGGGGTTGGAATGGCCTGTCTTCCAACTGGAGGGGGTTGGAATGGCCTGTCTTCCAACTGGAGGGGGTTGGAATGGCCTGTCTTCCAACTGGAGGGGGTTGGAATGGCCTGTCTTCCAACTGGAGGGGGTTGGAATGGCCTGTCTTCCAACTGGAGGGGGTTAGGGCCTGTCTTCCAACTAGAGGGGTTTGGAATGGCCTGTCTTCCAACTAGAGGGGGTTGGAATGGCCTGTCTTCCAACTGGAGGGGGTTGGAATGGCCTGTCTTCCAACTAGAGGGGTTTGTAATGGCCTGTCTTCCAACTAGAGGGGGTTGGAATGGCCTGTCTTCCAACTAGAGGGGGTTGGAATGGCCTGTCTTCCAACTAGAGGGGGTTGGAATGGCCTGTCTTCCAACTGGAGGGGGTTGGAATGGCCTGTCTTCCAACTAGAGGGGTTTGGAATGGCCTGTCTTCCAACTGGAGGGGGTTGGAATGGCCTGTCTTCCAACTAGAGGGGGTTGGAATGGCCTGTCTTCCAACTAGAGGGGGTTGGAATGGCCTGTCTTCCAACTACAGGGGGTTGGAATGGCCTGTCTTCCAACCGGAGGGGGTTGGAATGGCCTGTCTTCCAACTAGAGGGGGTTGGAATGGCCTGTCTTCCAACTAGAGGGGGTTGGAATGGCCTGTCTTCCAACTACAGGGGGTTGGAATGGCCTGTCTTCCAACCGGAGGGGGTTGGAATGGCCTGTCTTCCAACTAGAGGGGGTTGGAATGGCCTGTCTTCCAACTGGAGGGGGTTGGAATGGCCTGTCTTCCAACTAGAGGGGTTTGGAATGGCCTGTCTTCCAACTGGAGGGGGTTGGAATGGCCTGTCTTCCAACTTCCAACTGGAGGTGGTTGGAATGGCCTGTCTTCCAACTGGAGGGGGTTGGAATGGCTTGTCTTCCAACTGGAGGGGGTTGGAATGGCCTGTCTTCCAACCAGAGGGGGTTGGAATGGCCTGTCTTCCAACTAGAGGGGGTTGGAATGGCCTGTCTTCCAACTAGAGGGGTTTGGAATGGCCTGTCTTCCAACTAGAGGGGGTTGGAATGGCCTGTCTTCCAACTAGAGGGGGTTGGAATGGTCTGTCTTCCAACTAGAGGGGGTTGGAATGGACTGTCTTCCAACTTCCAACTGGAGGGGGTTGGAATGGCCTGTCTTCCAACTAGAGGGGGTTGGAATGGCCTGTCTTCCAACTGGAGGGGGTTGGAATGGCCTGTCTTCCAACTAGAGGGGGTTGGAATGGCCTGTCTTCCAACTAGAGTTGTTTGGAATGGCCTGTCTTCCAACTGGAGGGGGTTGGAATGGCCTGTCTTCCAACTGGAGGGGGTTGGAATGGCCTGTCTTCCAACTGGAGGGGGTTGGAATGGCCTGTCTTCCAACTACAGGGGGTTGGAATGGCCTGTCTTCCAACCGGAGGGGGTTGGAATGGCTTGTCTTCCAACTGGAGGGGGTTGGAATGGCTTGTCTTCCAACTAGAGGGGGTTGGAATGGCCTGTCTTCCAACTGGATGGGGTTGGAATGGCCTGTCTTCCAACTAGAGGGGGTTGGAATGGCCTGTCTTCCAACTGGAGGGGGTTGGAATGGCTTGTCTTCCAACTGGAGGGGGTTGGAATGGCCTGTCTTCCAACTGGAGGGGGTTGGAATGGCCTGTCTTCCAACTGGAGGGGGTTGGAATGGCCTGTCTTCCAACTGGAGGGGGTTGGAATGGCCTGTCTTCCAACTAGAGGGGTTTGGAATGGCCTGTCTTCCAACTAGAGGGGTTTGGAATGGCCTGTCTTCCAACTGGAGGGGGTTAGAATGGCCTGTCTTCCAACTAGAGGGGTTTGGAATGGCCTGTCTTCCAACTAGAGGGGGTTGGAATGGCCTGTCTTCCAACTGGAGGGGGTTGGAATGGCCTGTCTTCCAACTAGAGGGGTTTGGAATGGCCTGTCTTCCAACTAGAGGGGGTTGGAATGGCCTGTCTTCCAACTGGAGGGGGTTGGAATGGCCTGTCTTCCAACTAGAGGGGGTTGGAATGGCCTGTCTTCCAACTAGAGTTGTTTGGAATGGCCTGTCTTCCAACTGGAGGGGGTTGGAATGGCCTGTCTTCCAACTGGAGGGGGTTGGAATGGCCTGTCTTCCAACTGGAGGGGGTTGGAATGGCCTGTCTTCCAACTACAGGGGGTTGGAATGGCCTGTCTTCCAACCGGAGGGGGTTGGAATGGCTTGTCTTCCAACTGGAGGGGGTTGGAATGGCTTGTCTTCCAACTAGAGGGGGTTGGAATGGCCTGTCTTCCAACTGGATGGGGTTGGAATGGCCTGTCTTCCAACTAGAGGGGGTTGGAATGGCCTGTCTTCCAACTGGAGGGGGTTGGAATGGCTTGTCTTCCAACTGGAGGGGGTTGGAATGGCCTGTCTTCCAACTGGAGGGGGTTGGAATGGCCTGTCTTCCAACTGGAGGGGGTTGGAATGGCCTGTCTTCCAACTGGAGGGGGTTGGAATGGCCTGTCTTCCAACTGGAGGGGGTTGGAATGGCCTGTCTTCCAACTAGAGGGGTTTGGAATGGCCTGTCTTCCAACTAGAGGGGTTTGGAATGGCCTGTCTTCCAACTGGAGGGGGTTAGAATGGCCTGTCTTCCAACTAGAGGGGTTTGGAATGGCCTGTCTTCCAACTGGAGGGGGTTGGAATGGCCTGTCTTCCAACTGGAGGGGGTTGGAATGGCCTGTCTTCCAACTAGAGGGGTTTGGAATGGCCTGTCTTCCAACTAGAGGGGGTTGGAATGGCCTGTCTTCCAACTAGAGGGGGTTGGAATGGCCTGTCTTCCAACTAGAGAGGGTTGGAATGGCCTGTCTTCCAACTGGAGGGGGTTGGAATGGCCTGTCTTCCAACTAGAGGGGTTTGGAATGGCCTGTCTTCCAACTGGAGGGGGTTGGAATGGCCTGTCTTCCAACTAGAGGGGGTTGGAATGGCCTGTCTTCCAACTAGAGGGGGTTGGAATGGCCTGTCTTCCAACTAGAGGGGGTTGGAATGGCCTGTCTTCCAACCGGAGGGGGTTGGAATGGCCTGTCTTCCAACTAGAGGGGGTTGGAATGGCCTGTCTTCCAACTAGAGGGGGTTGGAATGGCCTGTCTTCCAACTACAGGGGGTTGGAATGGCCTGTCTTCCAACCGGAGGGGGTTGGAATGGCCTGTCTTCCAACTAGAGGGGGTTGGAATGGCCTGTCTTCCAACTGGAGGGGGTTGGAATGGCCTGTCTTCCAACTAGAGGGGTTTGGAATGGCCTGTCTTCCAACTGGAGGGGGTTGGAATGGCCTGTCTTCCAACTTCCAACTGGAGGTGGTTGGAATGGCCTGTCTTCCAACTGGAGGGGGTTGGAATGGCTTGTCTTCCAACTGGAGGGGGTTGGAATGGCCTGTCTTCCAACTAGAGGGGTTTGGAATGGCCTGTCTTCCAACTAGAGGGGGTTGGAATGGCCTGTCTTCCAACTACAGGGGGTTGGAATGGCTTGTCTTCCAACTAGAGGGGGTTGGAATGGCTTGTCTTCCAACTGGAGGGGGTTGGAATGGCCTGTCTTCCAACTGGAGGGGGTTGGAATGGCCTGTCTTCCAACTGGAGGGGGTTGGAATGGCCTGTCTTCCAACTGGAGGGGGTTGGAATGGCCTGTCTTCCAACTGGAGGGGGTTAGAATGGCCTGTCTTCCAACTGGAGGGGGTTGGAATGGCCTGTCTTCCAACTAGAGGGGGTTGGAATGGCCTGTCTTCCAACTGGAGGGGGTTGGAATGGCCTGTCTTCCAACTAGAGGGGGTTGGAATGGCCTGTCTTCCAACTGGAGGGGGTTGGAATGGCCTGTCTTCCAACTAGAGGGGGTTGGAATGGCCTGTCTTTCCAACTGTCTTCCAACTAGAGGGGGTTGGAATGGCCTGTCTGGGGGTTGGAATGGCCTGTCTTCCAACTGGAGGGGGTTGGAATGGCCTGTCTTCCAACTAGAGGGGGTTGGAATGGCCTGTCTTCCAACTAGAGGGGGTTGGAATGGCCTGTCTTCCAACTAGAGGGGGTTGGAATGGCCTGTCTTCCAACTGGAGGGGGTTGGAATGGCCTGTCTTCCAACTAGAGGGGGTTGGAATGGCCTGTCTTCCAACTGGAGGGGGTTGGAATGGCCTGTCTTCCAACTGGACTGGGTTAGAATGGCCTGTCTTCCAACTGGAGGGGGTTGGAATGGCCTGTCTTCCAACTAGAGGGGGTTGGAATGGCCTGTCTTCCAACTAGAGGGGGTTGGAATGGCCTGTCTTTCAACTAGAGGGGTTTGGAATGGCCTGTCTTCCAACTAGAGGGGGTTGGAATGGCCTGTCTTCCAACTGGAGGGGGTTGGAATGGCCTGTCTTCCAACTAGAGGGGGTTGGAATGGCCTGTCTTTCAACTAGAGGGGGTTGGAATGGCCTGTCTTCCAACTAGAGGGGGTTGGAATGGCCTGTCTTCCAACTGGAGGGGGTTGGAATGGCCTGTCTTCCAACTGGAGGGGGTTGGAATGGCCTGTCTTCCAACTAGAGGGGGTTGGAATGGCCTGTCTTCCAACTAGAGGGGGTTGGAATGGCCTGTCTTCCAACTAGAGGGGGTTGGAATGGCCTGTCTTCCAACTGGAGGGGGTTGGAATGGCCTGTCTTCCAACTAGAGGGGGTTGGAATGGCCTGTCTTTACTTTGTTTACGTTGTTGTTATGACACAGAGACATGTCTAAAGAAGAAACCACTCTGAAAGTGTTGTTTTGTGTATCTCGAAATTGCTTCCACTGTTCCTCTGCAATAGCCTATCCTGAAACACAATACCATGGGTAATTCAATGTTACCTTACGAGGTCCCGACTACTGCTAGTTTTCTGTTATACCTGATAACGAATTGGTGTCGTAGATCTAAATCAGTCCCCTGCTTAAAGGGGAACAATGAAAAATTGAAGTGGAACTGGCTTTAAGGTCCGAATTTGAGGATACTGATACGACACGCTTGGGACTCACTCAGAGAACATATCCCAGGTCTTGTAGCTAGATGGCGCCACAGTGCTAGTTTGCTCAACTTCTCAATAACTGTACTTAACCCCATCTCAAAACACACAGTGAACCACAACACAAACGGATTCATATTAATATATAGGAGATTCTTATATGTCCTTTTATATAAGGTTGTATTTCTGTGGTACATTTCTGTCCAACTTTTCTGAGCACAGTACATCATGAAGGATGTTTTCTGGTTGGTTGGGCTTCCATAGGTTGAGTGAGGAGGCTGGATGAGATGTGCAGGTGTGAGTATAAATCACAAGTGGGGTGGGTTCGGTTTGGGGAGTGTGTGTGTGTGTGTGTGTGTGTGTGTGTGTGTGTGTGTGTGTGTGTGTGTGTGTGTGTGTGTGTATCAGGTAGTCATAAATCACATATGAGTACAGCGCCACATCCCCAACCCAGCCTCCTACCTGTCCCTGTGTAGTCCTTCTACATGTCCCTGTGTAGTCCTCAGCCCTTCTACCTGTCCCTGTGTAGTCCTCAGCCCCTCCTACCTGTCCCTGTATAGTCCTCAGCCCCTCCTACCTGTCCCTGTATAGTCCTCAGCCCCTCCTACCTGTCCCTGTATAGTCCTCAGCCCCTCCTACCTGTCCCTGTATAGTCCTCAGCCCCTCTTTCCTGTCCCTGTATAGTCCTCAGCCCCTCTTACCTGTCCCTGTATAGTCCTCAGCCCCTCCTACCCGTCCCTGTGTAGTCCTCAGCCCCTCCTACCCGTCCCTGTGTAGTCCTCAGCCCCTCCTACCTGTCCCTGTATAGTCCTCAGCCCCCCCTACCCGTCCCTGTGTAGTCCTCAGCCCCTCCTACCCGTCCCTGTGCAGTCCTCAGCCCTCCTACATGTGCCTGTGTAGCCCTCCTACATGTGCCTGTAGGATATGTATTATGTACAGGTGTCTTCATGTTTGTGCATGTTCTGTTCAGGGAGAGGTCACAGCACTGATGATGACTTCAATTATGATAAGCAGCTGTAGCTTGATCTCACTGACTCTCTCTCCAAGTGCCATACGTCAATAAAGAGATGCATACTGATGGGGGTCAGCTGCTGTCCTTCAGGTCGTGGTCTGTTACAGAACGTCAACGTCAACTCTTAACAGTAGGGGAGAGTGGGGTCAAGGGAAATATAGTATTCTTTCTAACAAAGATATCTACATATACTTTAGGATGTGTTTCCCTGGAAATAATCAAAACTCGTGTTAATATAACAATTTTGAATTTTATTTACACAACTTACCCTGGTAAATTAAGCCACCTACACATTTCTGTGCTGAATTAAACCACGACCTTTTTAAAACCATGTCTATCCTTATTTCTCAAAGAATCACAAGCACTTTTTTGTCTTAATTTTTGGTTGTTGTTGTTGCATCTTTCAAAGGTGCAATACGCAGAAATCGCTCCAGCAAATTCCTGGTTGCTGAAATTATAATTGTTCGGCTAATTTCAGTTTATGTGACAAAACAAGCAATATATAGTGTCATATAGTCAATATATAGTATTATATAGTCAATATATAGTATCATATAGTCAATATATAGTATCATATAGTCAATATATAGTATCATATAGTCAATATATAGTATCATATAGTCAATATATAGTGTCATATAGTAATATATAGTATCATATAGTCAATATATAGTATCATATAGTCAATATATAGTATCATATAGTCAATATATAGTATCATATAGTCAATATATAGTGTCATATAGTCAATATATAGTATCATATAGTCAATATATAGTATCATATAGTCAATATATAGTATCATATAGTCAATATATAGTATCATATAGTCAATATATAGTGTCATATAGTCAATATATAGTATCATATAGTCAATATATAGTATTCATTGTAGTCATTGTACCATCTAAACCGCTGTAAAACGCTGACCAGTTATTACACTATTTGGACCAATGCGATATAACCGTTCATTAATGGTTTAACATGCATTTATAAAATCATTTAATCATTCATAACGTAATTATAATGCCTTTATAAACTTTTTACAAGTGGAACCTTATTGTAAACTAAAGTGTTATCTTTTCAACAAACACCTAAGATTTTATTTTCAGATGTTTGAAGATGTTAAAAAGACGCAAATACGAAATTTAAGAACGGCAAGCATAGAAATAGCGCATCTAGAACAGATATACAGCTTGTTAGATTTGCTGTCAATGAGAATGACAGATGTATAACTCAGATTCTATGCGTTACGCCTGGGAAGAAAATGCTCAAATTTGCTCAACTTGCCGTTGGCTCAACCATTGGGTCAACTTACCCCATGGCCTTACCCCTTGACTACATTAGCCCACTCAGCTACAGTACAAATATTCACTTTCATGCTAGGTTTAGGACTTCATAGGAGTGCTGGAGGTATCACTACAGACATCCTGGTTCGAATCCAGGCTGTATCACAACCAGCCGTGCTTGGGAGTCCCATAGGGCAGCGCACAACTGGCCCAGCATCGTTCGGGTTTGGCCCGGGGTCAATAAGAATATGTTCTTAACTGAGTTATGTAGTTAGATAAAGGGTACATTTAAAACAAATATTGAAGCTTATAGAGATCCCAACTGATGTATAGAACAATCTTAAACTGATCTACTTTGGTTTAGATACCAGCATCATGAGACACAATTCATTCATTTGACCTGCAGATGTTTTTTTTTTTATTACCTAATTTGCATACTATTTTTTTCATTTTTTTTTATTACCTAATTTGCATACTATTTTTTTCATTTTTTCTTTATTACCTAATTTGCATACTATTTATTTCATTTTTTTTTATTACCTAATTTGCATACTATTTTTTTCATTTTTGTTTATTACCTAATTTGCATACTATTTTTTTTCATTTTTTCTTTATTACCTAATTTGCATACTATTTTTTTCATTTTTTTTATTACCTAATTTGCATACTATTTTTTTCATTTTTGTTTATTACCTAATTTGCATACTATTTTTTTTCATTTTTTCTTTATTACCTAATTTGCATACTATTTTTTTCATTTTTTTTTATTACCTAATTTGCATACTATTTTTTTCATTTTTGTTTATTACCTAATTTGCATACTATTAAAAAAAATGTATTACCTAATTTGCATACTATAAAAAAAAATGTATTACCTAATTTGCATACCCGTTCTTCCTTCACAGACTCCATTATTAAATGAGGACCTCTTGCTAAATATTTAGTCAAAATTAAATCATTTTGTGTATGGTATCCTAGAAACAGGGGTGGCTCAACTTATCCGTTTGGCTCGACTTACTCTCCCCTAGGTTGTGACCCAGATTGAGTTGGATAACGTCTGTGCAGCCGTCTGTGAATAGACAGAGTAGAATGGCTCCAGACTTGGGAGACTCCACCACAACAGAGACGCTGTGGCCTCAATTAAATCAATTGTAGAAGAAAAAAAACACACTCGAGAAAGTTCACGCTAAATGAAAAGGTGTTTTCTATGTTCATATAACAGGTGTCAGTGTTAGCACCACCTCTCTGAACTTGCCTCTGACTGGGCTTGAACCATTGTTTCTGTGATCAAAAAATACAAATAACATTTAAATTAAATTATTTAAGAGTCCTGTGTAGTATTTTAGTATTTTGATACTTTGCGCAAGGCAATTGATAAGCATTAAAAACTTTGTGGATGGAGCCTCCCGAGTGGCGCAGTGGTCTAAGACACTGCATCTCAGTGCAAACTGCGTTGCTACACCCGGGTGAAGGACAATTAGCACAGCGTCGTCTGAGTTAGGGGAGGGCTTGGCCGGCCGGGACGTCCTTGTCCCATCGTGCTGTAGCGACTCCTGTGGCGGGCCGGGTGTAGTGCACGCTGACACGGTCACCAGGTGTATGGTGTTTCCTCCAACACAAAATGTTTTTTTTGTGGATGGGTATGATTTGCATGTAAATAATGTATAACAGTAATATTTACAATAACTAAATCGGGTAATTCTAGATACATTTATTTAAATTTGCATCGGGCCGCTTCTGGGAGGATTCTGGTAGGATGCCGGCAAAGTTGGCTGAATTCCAGTAGACGAAAACGGGCCGATGTACTTCTGTACGATTCTGGGCAGTCATTCATTTTGATTCCGGGCCGAGTCCGACACCCAATTCCGGGCATATTCAATCAGTTCCGCCCCCCCCCCCCCCCCCCCCCCCCCCCTCTGGGCCGATTCCTCATGGCTAGCTGGGTATTCATACCCCTTGACTTATTCCAAATTTTGTTGTGTTACAGTCTGAATTCAATATTGATTCAATAGATATTTTTCTCACTCATCTACACACAATACCCTATAAATGACAGAGTGAAAACTGAGTCAATACTTTGTAGAACCACTTTTGTGGGAAATTATAGCTGTGAGTCTTTCTGGGTAAGTCTAATTTTACACCTGGATTGTGCAACATTTACCCATTATCCTTTTCCAAATTATTCAAGTTCTGTCAAATTGGTTGTTGATCATTGCTAGACAACCATTTTCAGGTCTTGCCACAGATTGTCAAGCAGATTTAAGTCCTGTAACTCAGCCACTCAGGAACATTCACTGTCTTCATGCTAAGCATCTCCAGTGTAGATGTGGCCTTGTGCTTAGGGTTATTGTCCTGCTGAAAGGTGAATTCATCTCCCAGTGTCTGGTGGAAAGCAGACTGAACCAGGTTTTCTTCCAGGTCATAGTACTATCTCTGCTGTAGAAATGTAACTGCACTTGCATGTGTTTGCTATTACCCCCCACGGTTGACCAGGCTCTATCTGAACTACAGTCTGCCGTCATTAAATTACAGAAAAACTTTATTGACCTGTAGTTAGTACGCGGAACGCAGGTAAAACCACAAGGATATGTTGTTCTCCAGACCGCATAAAAATAAGTCTGAGGATTTAATCATATGTACTGTTGATGGTGTCCATATTGATCGTGCCCCTGTTTACAAATATCTGGGCATCTGGATGAAAAACAGTCTTTTATAAAGCATATTGATGAGTTAGTTAAAGAAGCTGTGAATAAAAATGGGTTTCATCTATAGAAACAGGTCAGCGCTGCTCTTTATTACAGGTGACAGTTTTAGCACTCATCACTGCATTCTCTACCAGACAGTTGGTTGGCCCTCTTGTGATGTCATCACTGCATTCTCTACCAGACAGTTGGTTGGCCCTCTTGTGATGTCATCACTGCATTCTCTACCAGACAGTTGGTTGGCCCTCTTGTGATGTCATCACTGCATTCTCTACCAGACAGTTGGTTGGCCCTCTTGTGATGTCATCACTGCATTCTCTACCAGACAGTTGGTTGGCCCTCTTGTGATGTCATCACTGCATTCTCTACCAGACAGTTGGTTGGCCCTCTTGTGATGTCATCACTGCATTCTCTACCAGACAGTTGGTTGGCCCTCTTGTGATGTCATCACTGCATTCTCTACCAGACAGTTGGTTGGCCCTCTTGTGATGTCATCACTGCATTCTCTACCAGACAGTTGGTTGGCCCTCTTGTGATGTCATCACTGCATTCTCTACCAGACAGTTGGTTGGCCCTCTTGTGATGTCATCACTGCATTCTCTACCAGACAGTTGGTTGGCCCTCTTGTGATGTCATCACTGCATTCTCTACCAGACAGTTGGTTGGCCCTCTTGTGATGTCATCACTGCATTCTCTACCAGACAGTTGGTTGGTCCTCTGTGATGTCATCACTGCATTTCTCTACCAGATAGTTGGTTGGTCCTCTGTGATGTCATCACTGCATTCTCTACCAGACAGTTGGTTGGTCCTCTGTGATGTCATCACTGCATTTCTCTACCAGACAGTTGGTTGGTCCTCTGTGATGTCATCACTGCATTTCTCTACCAGACAGTTGGTTGTTCCTCTGTGATGTCATCACTGCATTTCTCTACCAGACAGTTGGTTGGTCCTCTGTGATGTCATCACTGCATTCTCTACCAGACAGTTGGTTGGCCCTCTTGTGATGTCATCACTGCATTTCTCTACCAGACAGTTGGTTGGCCCTTTGTGATGTCATCACTGCATTCTCTACCAGACAGTTGGTTGGTCCTCTGTGATGTCATCACTGCATTTCTCTACCAGACAGTTGGTTGGTCCTCTGTGATGTCATCACTGCATTTCTCTACCAGACAGTTGGTTGGTCCTCTGTGATGTCATCACTGCATTCTCTACCAGACAGTTGGTTGGTCCTCTGTGATGTCATCACTGCATTTCTCTACCAGACAGTTGGTGTGTCCTCTGTGATGTCATCACTGCATTTCTCTACCAGACAGTTGGTTGTTCCTCTGTGATGTCATCACTGCATTTCTCTACCAGACAGTTGGTTGGTCCTCTGTGATGTCATCATTGCATTCTCTACCAGACAGTTGGTTGGTCCTCTGTGATGTCATCACTGCATTTCTCTACCAGACAGTTGGTTGTTCCTCTGTGATGTCATCACTGCATTTCTCTACCAGACAGTTGGTTGGTCCTCTGTGATGTCATCATTGCATTCTCTACCAGACAGTTGGTTGGTCCTCTGTGATGTCATCACTGCATTTCTCTACCAGACAGTTGGTTGGCCCTTTGTGATGTCATCACTGCATTCTCTACCAGACAGTTGGTTGGTCCTCTGTGATGTCATCACTGCATTTCTCTACCAGACAGTTGGTTGGTCCTCTGTGATGTCATCACTGCATTTCTCTACCAGACAGTTGGTTGGCCCTCTGTGATGTCATCACTGCATTCTCTACCAGACAGTTAGTTGGTTGGTCCTCTGTGATGTCATCACTGCATTCTCTACCAGACAGTTGGTTGGTCCTCTGTGATGTCATCACTGCATTCTCTACCAGACAGTTGTTGGTCCTCTGTGATGTCATCACTGCATTCTCTACCAGACAGTTGGTTGGCCCTCTGTGATGTCATCACTGCATTCTCTACCAGACAGTTGGTTGTTCCTCTGTGATGTCATCACTGCATTTCTCTACCAGACAGTTGGTTGGTCCTCTGTGATGTCATCACTGCATTCTCTACCAGACAGTTGGTTGGTCCTCTGTGATGTCACGTAGATTGATAAGTTGCTGTGTTTTATTTTCTAAAGCTTTTTTACAAAAGCTTCCACTGTACCTAACATCGTTACTAAACTTTAGACATAAGAGTTACCACCTCAAGTTTTCACGCTACACATTTTTAGAATCACTTACAAAATGAATTACATTTGAATTCCCTGGTGCCACTAGGCCATTTTTAAAACCCTGATGATAAATGGGTTAACCGAGGAGGTGTGGAATTGTTTTGATTGATTGATTTAGTAACTAGGTTCTGATGCTGTGATGTTGGTGATGTTCCAATGTAGTGGACTTCTTATTGGATCTGATTATATTTTGATATTTTGCTTTGTTGAAAATGAAAATTTGAAAATTTGTTGAAAATGCAACATTGAAAATGAGACCCTGGGCTCAATTGGGCTACCCTGGTTAAAGGAAGGAAGAAGAGGAGGATGAGGAAGATGAGGAAGAAGAGGAGGATGAGGAAGAGGGGGAGGAGGAGGAAAAAGGGGAGGAGGAGGAGGAAGAAGAGGAGGATAAGGAAGAGGGGGAGGAGGAAATCCCAGTCATTCATTCTAAATGTTCCATTGCCATGATTACTGGCAACGTTCTTACTCCTTGCCAGCCAGCCAACTTTGGCTAACACAGCCAGGTCAAACAGTGCAGCCAGAATAACAACAAAGTAGCTGCAGTTCCTGTTTTTCTGTTGACATTTCTTTGTATATATCCATCAAAATAATGCTAGCTGATTCATGATTTCGACTGGCTGAGAAAAGCTGCCTGTCTGTCTCATCCCAACTCCCGAAGGCGTTTATTACCATAGGACAACTGGAGAACATTGTCGGAGAGAGAGAGACAGCAAGGCTATTACAAACCTCTGCTGTTCTAAACGGAATATTAGTCTATAAGAAATGTGAGATAACGTCTAGATGCTATTTATAGTTTATAAATTGCCTGGCTGGGCTGATGAGACTGTGGATTGCGCAGTCAGATGGAACAGAGTAAATAGGCATTTTAACATCATAGATTTAGCAGGTGGTAACTTGTGGAAATAGACACCGACTGGAATGCGGTTTTAACCAATCAGTATCCAGATTAGACCCACCCGTTCCATAAATGCCATTTAGGTAGCAGTTTATGTGTTCAAGAGCCCTAGGTCTAGCTTTATGTGATGTGGCTTCCATAGGGCTAGCTTACACATTCCCCATTTACAAAAAATAGTTCCAAAAGGGTTGATGCTGCTGTGCCCACAGGGGAAACATTTTTGGTTCCAGGTAGAATCATTTTGGTTCCATGTAGAACCCTCTGGGGAAAGGGTTCTACATGGAACCCAAAACTGTTCTACTTGGAACCGAAAGGGTTCTACCTGGAAACAATGGCTTTTCAAACGGTTCTCCTATTGGGACAGCCGAAGAACCCTTTTAGGTTCTAGATAGAACCTTTCATTTTAAGAGCGTATCGCCAACTTAGTGTGTGTGTGTGAGAGTGAGTGAGTGAGTGAGTGAGTGAGTGAGTGAGTGAGTATGTGTGTGAGTGTGTGTGTACCCCACAGCCATACCATGTTTCCATACCGTAGAGTTAACTCACCACTAACACCACTAACACCCCAAACAGCTATAAAAGAGAGTAGTGGTGAGTTAACTCACCACTAACACCCCAAACAGCCACAAAGCTATACAAGAGAGTAGCGGACGGGGGTTGGGGAGGATGAATCAGTCTGTCACGTCCACACATTTCTTGCTAAGACATGTCTCCGCAAACTGAGAGGCTGAACGTGACCATGTCTCCAACCCTCAGCTGACTGGACATCTGGATGTAGCCTGACTAAACAGAGCAGGGGGTTTCCGTTGTCGATCATTGGCTGTCACCTAATGCTGAATCTTATGTTGAGAGGTGTGATAGATCAGACATTTTCCCTTAAATCATCCATTGATGTCAATGGAAATCACTTGATCTCAAGTAAAGATTTTTCACTCTGGCTTGAAATACAAAGCTGCAATCTGTAATGCCCCAAAACAGGATTTCACAGCTAGGGATCATAATGCTGAAACCGGGTTGTCTGTTCATCTGTCCAGGATAGTCTCCGTTCTACAGAATAATAAACCGGGTTGTCTGTCCAGGATAGTCTCCATTCTACAGAATAATAAACCGGGTTGTCTGTCCAGGGTAGTCTCTGTTCTACAGAATAATAAACAGGGTTGTCTGTCCAGGGTAGTCTCTGTTCTACAGAATAATAAACCGGGATGTCTGTCCAGGGTAGTCTCCATTCTACAGAATAATAAACAGGGTTGTCTGTCCAGGATAGTCTCCATTCTACAGAATAATAAACCAGGTTGTCTGTCCAGGATAGTCTCCATTCTACAGAATAATAAACCGGGTTGTCTGTCCAGGGTAGTCTCCGTTCTACAGAATAATAAACCGGGTTGTCTGTCCAGGGTAGTCTCCGTTCTACAGAATAATAAACAGGGTTGTCTGTCCAGGGTAGTCTCTGTTCTACAGAATAATAAACAGGGTTGTCTGTCCAGGGTAGTCTCTGTTCTACAGAATAATAAACCGGGATGTCTGTCCAGGGTAGTCTCCATTCTACAGAATAATTAACAGGGTTGTCTGTCCAGGGTAGTCTCTGTTCTACAGAATAATAAACAGGGTTGTCTGTCCAGGGTAGTCTCCGTTCTACAGAATAATAAACAGGGTTGTCTGTCCAGGGTAGTCTCCGTTCTACAGAATAATAAACAGGGTTGTCTGTCCAGGGTAGTCTCCATTCTACAGAATAATAAACCGGTTTGTCTGTTCATCTGTCCAGGATAGTCTCCATTCTGCAGAATAATAAACCGGGTTGTCTGTCCATGGTAGTCTCCATTCTACAGAATAATAAACCGGTTTGTCTGTTCATCTGTCCAGGGTAGTCTCCGTTCTGCAGAATAATAAACCGGGTTGACTGTTCATCTGTCCAGGGTAGTCTCTGTTTTACAGAATAATAAACAGGGTTGTCTGTCCAGGGTAGTCTCTGTTCTACAGAATAATAAACAGGGTTGTCTGTCCAGGGTAGTCTCCATTCTACAGAATAATAAACCGGTTTGTCTGTTCATCTGTCCAGGGTAGTCTCCGTTCTGCAGAATAATAAACCGGTTTGTCTGTTCATCTGTCCAGGGTAGTCTCCATTCTACAGAATAATAAACCGGTTTGTCTGTTCATCTGTCCAGGGTAGTCTCCGTTCTGCAGAATAATAAACCGGGTTGACTGTCCATCTGTCCAGGATTGTCTCCATATACAAAGAGTCAGCAGATGGTGTCACGCCCTGATCTGTTTCATCTGTCTTTGTGATTGTCTCCACCCACCTCGAGGTATCACCCGTTAGCCCCTGGGTATTTATTCCTTCTGCCTGCCTGACCATTCTGCCTGCAACCATTCTGCCTGCAAGACCATTCTGCCTGCCTGACCATTCTGCCTGCAAGACCATTCTGCCTGAAAGACCATTCTGCCTGCCTAACCATTCTGCCTGCCTGACCATTCTTCCTACCTGACCATTCTGCCTGCCTGACCATTCTGCCTGCCTAAACATTCTGCCTGCCTGACCATTCTTCCTACCTGACCATTCTGCCTGCCTGACCATTCTGCCTGCCTGACCATTCTGCCTGCCTGACCATTCTTCCTACCTGACCATTCTTCCTACCTGCCCATTCTGCCTGCCTGACCATTCTGTCTGCCTAACCATTCTGCCTGCCTGACCATTCTGCCTGACCATTCTGCCTGCCTGACCATTCTGCCTGACCATTCTGCCTGCCTTGACCATGAGCCTGCCTGACCATTCTGCCTGCCTGACCATTCTGCCTGCCTGCCATTCTGTACCTCCTGGACTCTGATCTGGTTGATGATATTTTGCCTGTCCACGACCTGCCTCCTGCCTGCCCCTTGTTTTATAATACATATCAGAGACTCTAACCATCTGCCTGCCCCTTGTTTTATAATACATATCAGAGAATCTAACCATCTGCCTGCCCCTTGTTTTATAATACATATCAGAGACTCTAACCATCTGCCTCCAGAGTCTGCATCTGTGTCTCGCCCTGTATAAGTTATTGATGTGTTATGTGTCATACTAGATTCCCTCCCTGAGAGAGAGAGACAACAGGTTTCCTGTCGTTCCTCTCAGGTGATATTTGCAATGCGTATCGGACCCAGATGGACATGTTGAGGCGAAGGGTGGGGAGTGGAGCGGGGAAAGAGGTGCTGGGGAGGCTATGGGGAGGTGTGGTGTCAGGGTGAGAGGAGGGGAGGAGCTCTATATCAGAGTTAGGGGGGGGGGCTCGATGAGAGGAGGGGAGGAGCTCTATATCAGAGTTAGGGGGGGGATGTGTCAGGGTGAGAGGAGGGGAGGAGCCTTATATCAGAGTTGGGGGGGGGTCTCGATGAGAGGAGGGGAGGAGCCTTATATCAGAGTTAGGGGGGGTGTGTCAGGGTGAGAGGAGGGGAGGAGCCCTATATCAGAGTTAGGGGGGGTGTCAGGGTGAGAGGAGGGGTGAAGCCCTATATCAGAGTTAGGGGTGGGGGGTGTCAGAGTGAGAGGAGGGGAGGAGCCCTATATCAGAGTTAGGGGGGGTCAGGGTGAGAGGAGGGGAGGAGCCCTATATCAGAGTTAGGGGGGGGGTGTCAGGGTGAGAGGGGAGGAGCCCTACATCAGAGTTAGGGGGGGTGTCAGGGTGAGAGGAGGGGAGGAGCCCTATATCAGAGTTAGGGGGTGGGGGGGATGTCAGGGTGAGAGGAGCCCTATATCAGAGTTAGGGGGGGGGGGGGGTGTCAGGGTGAGAGGAGGGGAGGAGCCCTACATCAGAGTTAGAGGGGGGGTGTCAGGGTGAGAGGAGCCCTATATCAGAGTTAGGGGGGTGTCAGGGTGAGAGGAGGGGAGGAGCCCTATATCAGAGTTAGGTGGGGTGTCAGGGTGAGAGGAGGGGAGGAGCCCTACATCAGAGTTAGGGGGGGTGTCAGGGTGAGAGGAGCCCTATATCAGAGTTAGGGGGGGGGGGTGTCAGGGTGAGAGGAGCCCTATATCAGAGTTAGGGGGGGGGGGGTGTCAGGGTGAGAGGAGCCCTATATCAGAGTTAGGGGGGGGGGGTGTCAGGGTGAGAGGAGCCCTATATCAGAGTTAGGGGGGGGTGTCAGGGTGAGAGGAGGGGAGGAGCCCTATATCAGAGTTAGGGGGGGGTGTCAGGGTGAGAGGAGGGGAGGAGCCCTACATCAGAGTTAGGGGGGGGTGTCAGGGTGAGAGGAGCCCTATATCAGAGTTAGGGGGGGGGGGTGTCAGGGTGAGAGGAGCCCTATATCAGAGTTAGGGGGGGGGGGGGGTCAGGGTGAGAGGAGCCCTATATCAGAGTTAGGGGGGGGGGGTGTCAGGGTGAGAGGAGCCCTATATCAGAGTTAGGGGGGGGGGGGGGGGTCAGGGTGAGAGGAGCCCTATATCAGAGTTAGGGGGGGGGGGGGGGGGGGTCAGGGTGAGAGGAGCCCTATATCAGAGTTAGGGGGGGGGGGGGGGGGGGGTCAGGGTGAGAGGAGCCCTATATCAGAGTTAGGGGGGGGGGGGTGTCAGGGTGAGAGGAGCCCTATATCAGAGTTAGGGGGGGGGGGGGGGGGGTCAGGGTGAGAGGAGCCCTATATCAGAGTTAGGGGGGGGGGGGGGGGGGGGGTCAGGGTGAGAGGAGCCCTATATCAGAGTTAGGGGGGGGGGTGTCAGGGTGAGAGGAGCCCTATATCAGAGTTAGGGGGGGGGGGGGGGTCAGGGTGAGAGGAGCCCTATATCAGAGTTAGGGGGGGGGGGGGGGTCAGGGTGAGAGGAGCCCTATATCAGAGTTAGGGGGGGGGGGGGGGGGTCAGGGTGAGAGGAGCCCTATATCAGAGTTAGGGGGGGGGGGGTGTCAGGGTGAGAGGAGCCCTATATCAGAGTTAGGGGGGGGGGGGGGGTCAGGGTGAGAGGAGCCCTATATCAGAGTTAGGGGGGGGGGGGGGGGTCAGGGTGAGAGGAGCCCTATATCAGAGTTAGGGGGGGGGTGTCAGGGTGAGAGGAGCCCTATATCAGAGTTAGGGGGGGGGGGGGTCAGGGTGAGAGGAGCCCTATATCAGAGTTAGGGGGGGGGGGGGGGGGGGGGGGGGGGGGTCAGGGTGAGAGGAGCCCTATATTAGAGTTAGGGGGGGGGGGTGTCAGGGTGAGAAGAGCCCTATATCAGAGTTAGGGGGGGGGGGGGGGGGTCAGGGTGAGAGGAGCCCTATATCAGAGTTAGGGGGGGGGGGGGGGGGTCAGGGTGAGAGGAGCCCTACATCAGAGTTAGGGGGGGGGGTCAGGGTGAGAGGAGCCCTACATCAGAGTTAGGGGGGGGGGTCAGGGTGAGCTGCAGGTTACCCAGTGGTGCATTCCTTCCTCCCTCTCTCTCTCTCCCTCCCTCTCTCTCCCTCTCTCTGTCTATCTCTCCCTCTCTCTATCTCTCTCTCCCTCTCTCTCTCCCCCTCTCTCTCTCTCTCTCTCTCCCTCTCTCCCTCTCCCTGTCTATCTCTCCCTCTCTCTGTCTCTCTCCCTGTCTCTCTACCTCTCCCTACTCTCTCTCCCTGTCTATCTCTCTCTCTCTCCCTCTCTCTCCCTCTCTATCTCTCTCTCTCTCTCTCTCTCTCCCCCTCTCTGTCTATCTCTCTCCCTCTCTCCCTCTCCCTGTCTATCTCTCCCTCTCCCTGTCTATCTCTCTCTCTCTCCCTGTCTCTCTACCTCTCCCTACTCTCTCTCCCTGTCTATCTCTCTCTCTCTCTCTCTCTCCCCCTCTCTGTCTATCTCTCTCTCTCCCTCTCTCCCCCTCTCTGTCTCTCTCTCTCTCTCTCTCTCTCTCTCTCTCTCTCTGTCTCTCTCTCTCTCTCTCTCTCTCTCCCTCTCTGTCTACCCTCTCTCTCTCTCTCTATCTCTCCCTCTCTCTCTCTCTCCCTGTCTCTCTACCTCTCCCTACTCTCTCTCCCTGTCTATCGCTCTCTCTCTCCCTCTCTCTCTCTCTCTCTCCCCCTCTCTGTCTATCTCTCTCTCTCTCTCTCTCTCTGTATCTCTCTCTCTCTCTCTCTCCCCCTCTCTGTCTATCTCTCTCTCTCTCTCTCTGTATCTCTCTCTCTCTCTCTCTCCCCCTCTCTGTCTATCTCTCTCTCTCTCTCTCCCCCTCTCTGTCTATCTCTCTCTCTCTCTCTCTCTGTATCTCTCTCTCTCTCTCTCTCATTCTGTCTGTCTCTTGCTCAATTCCATTTCAATTTAAGGGACTTTCTTGGCATGGGAAACATACGTTTACATTGAAAAAGCAAGTGAAATAGATCAAGAAAAGTGAAATTAATAATAAAAATTAACAGTAAACATTACTTTTGACTTCAACTGTATACAGTGTTGTAAAGATGTGCAAATAGATCAAGTACAAAAGGGAAAATAAATAAACATAAATATGGGTTGTATTTACAATGGTGTTTGTTCTTCACTGGTTGACCTTTTCTTGTGGCAACAGGTCACAAATCTTGCTGCTGTGATGGCACACTGTGGAATTTCACCCAGTAGATATGGGAGGTTCTCACAATTGGGTTTGTTTTTGAATTCTTTGTGGATCTGTGTAATCTGAGGGAAATATGTCTCTCTAATATGGTCATACATTTGGCAGGAGGTTAGGAAGTGCATCTCAGTTTCCACCTCATTTTGTGGGCAGTGTGCACATAGCCTGTCTTCTCTTGAGAGCCAGGTCTGCCTACGGCGACCTTTCTCAATAGCAAGGCTATGCTTATTGAGTCTGTACATAGTCAAAGATTTTCTTAAGTTTGGATCAGTCACAGTGGTCAGGTATTCTGCCACTGTGTACTCTCTGTGTAGGGCCAAATAGCATTCTAGTTTGTTCTGTTTTTTTGTTAATTCTTTCCAATGTGTCAAGTAATTATCTTTTTGTTTTCTCATGATTTGGTTGGGTCTAATTGTGCTGTTGTCCTGGGGCTCTGTAGGGTGTGTTTGTGTTTGTGAACAGAGCCCCAGGACCAGCTTGCTTAGGGGACTCTTCTCCAGGTTCATCTCTCTGTAGGTGATGGCTTTGTTATGGAAGGTTTGGGAATCGCTTCCTTTTAGGTGGTTGTAGAATTTAACGGCTCTTTTCTGGATGTTGATAATTAGCGGGTATCGGCCTAATTCTGCTCTGCATTATTTGGGTTTTGCATTGCACATGAAGGATATTTCAGCAGAATTCTGCAAGCAGAGTTTCAATTTGGTGTCTGTCCCATTTTGTGAATTCTTGGACCTCACAACCATAAAGGGCAATGGGTTCTATAACTGATTCAAGTATTTTTAGCCAGGTCCTAATTGGTATGTCGAATTTGATGTTCCTTTTGATGGCATAGAATGCCCTTCTTGCCTTGTCTCTCAGATCGTTCACAGCTATGTGGAAGTTACCTGTGGCGCTGATGTTTAGGCCAAGGTATGTATAGTTTTTTGTTAATGACAATGCAGATGATTTTCCCAAGGTTGCTGTTGACGCATATCCCACAGTAGTTATTGGTGTCAAATTTGTGTCCACTTTTGTGGATTGGGGTGATCAGTCCTTGGTTCCAAATATTGGGGAAGATGCCAGAGCTGAGCATGATGTTAAATAGTTTAACTATAGCCAATTGGAATTTGTGGTCTGTATATTTTATCATTTTATTGAGGACACCATCAACACCACAGGCCTTTTTGGGTTGGAGGGTTCGTATTTTGTCCTATAGTTCAATCAATGTAATTGGGGAATCCAGTGGGTTCTGATAGTCTTTAATAGTTGATTCTAAGATTTGTAATTGATCATGTCTATGTTTTTGCTGTTGGTTCTTTATTGTCGGGCCAATCAGATTGGAGAAGTGGTTCACCCATACATCTCCATTTTGGATAGATAATTATTCGTGTTGTTGTTTGTTTAGTGTTTTCCAATTTTCCCAGAAGTGGTTAGAATCGATGGATTCTTCAATTACATTGAGTTGATTTCTGACGTTCTGTTACTTCTTTGTCCGTAGTCTATTTCTTATCCCGTTCTGGCATTTAGGTCACCACAGACTAGTACATGTCCTTGAGCCTGGAATGATTGATTTCCCCCTCCAGGATGGAGAAGCTGTCTTCATTAAAGTATGGGGATTCTAGTGGGGGGATATAGGTAGCACACAGGAGGACATTTTTCTCTGTTAAGATCATTTCCTTTTGAATTTCTAGACAAATGTAAAATGTTCCTGTTTTGATTAATTTAATAGAGTGAGTTAGGCCTGCTCTATACCAAATTAGCATACCCCCTGAGGTCTGGGGGCATGGGGTGGGCAGGAGGGGCATAGGTCTGATCTGAGGGGGCCTAAATGGGGTGCAGGCATGATTGACTTGGGGGTGTTGATTGGTTGAGGTGGGGGTGTGATTGTGTCTGTTGGTGCTATGGTCTGTGAGGGGGTCCCACAGGTCTGGGAGAGTGTCTCGCTGGTCTGGGCGTTGTGTCTATTGATCTGTTGCTCCTGTGTGAGGTGTTGGGGCTGCGGTTGAGGGCGATGTCCTTTAGAGTCCAGGCGAAGATGGGCTCTGCTGCCTTGTATAGGTGAACCTGGTCATGAAGCCTGTTCAAGTCCAGGGTGGAGTGGTGGGCCAGGTAAACATTTGGTTTTGAGGCACAGTCACGGGAAATACTTAGATGGGCTATTCTGAGGTGATCTGTTCTCTAATGGGTTCTCTCTCTCTCTCTCTCTCTCTCTCTCTCTCTCTCTCTCTCTCGTTGTCTTTCTGCTGGTTCCCTGTGCTCTGAGGTCATTCATGTGAGGACAGGACAGGGCTCTCACCTCTGGTCCTCTGGCAGCTGAGCCTAGTTCATAATGCTGACAGATAAGTGATGCCCCCCCCATCAGCATAACCTCTGACCCCTGACCTCTGAGATTAAAGTGAGTTGACCTCTGAGATTGACCTCCACTCAATTGTCAGCTCCTCTCCTCTCCTCTCCTCTCCTCTGCTTTCTCCTCTCCTCTCCTCTCCTCTGCCTCCATTCGACCTGGCAGCCCACCTCTGTTTCCACAATGTTAATAGCTCGTCTGTAGATTAATTCCTCTAAAGATGATGCTCAATCCACACAGACTTACTTTGACGGTTCCTAAGTGGATCAGTGGATGACAGGATGTCAAAAGTCACATCTTGTTGGCAATGGGCCAAGAACCGCAACAGGCACTATCACCTGTGTCCCCCTAAGCCTTGACAGCAGAGAGCAGAGATCACCTGTGCCCCTTGCCTTTCTGCCTCGAGGTGGTCCTTCAGGTAACGATCTTAAGACAATAACTCTGTTGTCCTCCTCTTGCCTGTCTGTGACAGCTGTGTGATGGCATGCTGTCTTCAGGCAGCTGTTTTCAGACGCTTAATGGTGAGCACCTTGAAGATAACTCTGATATTTATTTTGACACAAAAGGGCATCAGAATTTAAAACCAGATGAAACAAGACTGGACTGACTACAGCAAAGGCATTTAGCCACTTAGCACCAACTCTGCGTCCCCAAGTGAAGGTTAGACAGGTCACTCCTGTTCGTTTTAATGCCCTGATATCAGGGTTTGGGTTCAGTCAACTCTGACTGATGTCAATGGAATCAACCCCAACTCTGACTGATGTCAATGGAATCAACCCCAACTCTGACTGATGTCAATGGTATTAACCCCAACTCTGACTGATGTCAATGGTATTAACCCCAACTCTGACTGATGTCAATCAATGAGCGTCTTCATTTTAAATCAACAAAATATGAAATATCACTCAAAATCTCACGATACATGGCCCCATTCATTCTTTCCTTTACACGGATCAGTCGTCCTGGTCCCTTTGCAGAAAAACAGCCCCAAAGCATGATGTTTCCACCCCCATGCTTCACAGTAGGTATGGTGTTCTTTGGATGAAACTCAGCATTCTTTGTCCTCCAAACACGACGAGTTGAGTTTTTACCAAAAAGTTATATTTTGGTTTCATCTGACCATATGACATTCTCCCAATCTTCTTCTGGATCATCCAAATGCTCTCTAGCAAACTTCAGACGGGCCTGGACATGTACTGGCTTAAGTAGGGGGACACGTCTGGCACTGCAGGATTTGAGTCCCTGGCGGCGTAGTGTGTTACTGATGGTAGGCTTTGTTACTTTGGTCCCAGCTTTCTGCAGGTCATTCACTAGGTCCCCCCGCGTGGTTCTGGGATTTTTGCTCACCGTTCTTGTGATCATTTTGACCCCACGGGGTGAGATCTTGCGTGGAGCCCCAGATCGAGGGAGATTATCAGTGGTCTTGTATGTCTTCCATTTCCTAATAATTGCTCCCACAGTTGATTTCTTCAAACCAAGCTGATTACCTATTGCAGATTCAGTCTTCCCAGCCTAGTGCAAGTCTACAATTTTGTTTCTGGTGTCCTTTGACAGCTCTTTGGTCTTGGCCATAGTGGAGTTTGGAGTGTGACTGTTTGAGGTTGTGGACAGGTGTCTTTTATACTGATAACAAGTTCAAACAGGTGCTATTAATACAGGTAACGAGTGGAGGACAGAGGAGCCTCTTAAAGAAGAAGTTACAGGTCTGTGAGAGCCAGAAATCTTGCTTGTTTGTAGGTGACCAAATACTTATTTTCCACCATAATTTGCAAATAAATTCATTAAAAATCCTACAATGTGATTTTCTGAATTTTTTTTCTCATTTTGTCTGTCATAGTTGAAGTGTACCTATGATGAAAATTACAGGCCTCTCTTTTTAAGTGGGAGAACTTGCACAATTGGTGGCTAACTAAATAATTTTTTGCCCCACTGTAACTCATTTTTCCCATAAAGATGGCTCCATGAATCAGGGGTAACTCATTTTTACCATAGGGATTGCTCAACGAATCAGAGGTAACTCATTTTTAGTTGGTTAGGACATCTACTTTGTGCATGACACAAGTCATTTTTCCAACAATTGTTTACAGATTATTTAACTTATAACTCACTGTATCACAATTCCAGTGGGTCAGACGTTTACATGCACTAAGTTGACTGGGCCTTTAAACAGCTTGGAAAATTCCAGAAAATTATGTCATGGCTTTAGAAGCTTCTGATAGGCTAATTGACATCATTTGACCAATTGGAGGTGTACCTGTGGATGTATTTCAAGGCCTACCTTCAAACTCAGTGCCTTTTAGCTTGACATGGGAAAATTCAAAAGAAATCAGACAAGCCCTCAGAAAGAAATGTGTAGACCTCCACAAGTCTGGTTCATCCTTGGGATGTCTGGTTCATCCTTGGGAGCAATTTCCAAAGATCTCCTCCTTCAGACAGTGATACTCTCCAGCCTGTGCTCAGGGTCCTTTCCTGAGATCTCCTCCTTCAGACGGTGATACTCTCCAGCCTGTGCTCAGGGTCCTTTCCTGAGATCTCCTCCTTCAGACGGTGATACTCTCCAGCCTGTGCTCAGGGTCCTTTCCTGAGATCTCCTCCTTCAGACGGTGATACTCTCCAGCCTGCGCCCAGGGTCCTTTCCCGTCTAAGATCTCTTCCCAGGTCCATTATTCCTGACCACGCTGCTTGGTCCTTTGGTGGTGGGTAGTTCTGTTACGGCTCCCGTCGGAATGAGGATCGGACCAAAACGCAGCTAAGTGTTCATGATTCTTTATTAGTCAAAAACACTAGAACAAAGTGAAAAACAAACAGTTCTGTAAGGCAAATCAACTATACAGAAAACAACTACCCACAAAACACAGGTGGGAAAAGGCTGCCTAAGTATGGTTCTCAATCAGAGACAACGATAGACAGCTGCCTCTGATTGGGAACCACACCTGGCCAAACACAAAGAAATAGAAAACATAGAAATGAAGATACTAGAATGCCCACCCTAGTCACACCCTGGCCTAACCAAAATAGAGAATAAAAGCCTCTCTATGGCCAGGGCGTGACAGTAGGGATGGCTGAACGAATCAGAGGTAACTCATTTTTTCCCATAGGGATGGCTCCATGAATCAGAGGTAACTAATTTTTCCCATAGGGATGGCTCAACGAATCAGAGGTAACTCATTTTTCCCATAGGGATGGCTCAACGAATCAGAGGTAACTCATTTTTCCCATAGGGATGGCTCAACGAATCAGAGCAGCAAGCTAAGCTAGCTAGCTAAAGATAGGCTAGGTTGAAGATACCAGTGTAGCTAGCTAAAGCTAGGCTAGCTTGAAGATACCACTTTAGCTAGCTAAAAGCAAGGCTAGGTTGAAGATACCAGTGTAGCTAGCTAAAGCTAGGCTAGCTTGAAGATACCACTTTAGCTAGCTAAAAGCTAGGCTAGCTTGAAGATACCACTTTTTAGCTAGCTAAAAGCTAGGCTAGCTTGAAGATACCACTTTTTAGCTAGCTAAAAGCTAGGCTAGCTTGAAGATACCACTTTAGCTAGCTAAAAGCTAGGCTAGCTTGAAGATACCACTTTAGCTAGCTAAAAGCGAGGCTAGCTTGAAGATACCACTTTAGCTAGCTAAAAGCGAGGCTAGCTTGAAGATACCACTTTAGCTAGCTAAAAGCGAGGCTAGCTTGAAGATACCACTTTAGCTAGCTAAAAGCGAGGCTAGCTTGAAGATACCACTTTAGCTAGCTAAAGCAAGGCTAGGTTGAAGATACCAGTGTAGCTAGCTAAAAGCGAGGCTAGCTTGAAGATACCACTTTAGCTAGCTAAAAGCGAGGCTAGCTTGAAGATACCACTTTAGCTAGCTAAAAGCGAGGCTAGCTTGAAGATACCACTTTAGCTAGCTAAAGCAAGGCTAGGTTGAAGATACCAGTGTAGCTAGCTAAAAGCGAGGCTAGCTTGAAGATACCACTTTAGCTAGCTAAAAGCGAGGCTAGCTTGAAGATACCACTTTAGCTAGCTAAAAGCGAGGCTAGGTTGAAGATACCACTGTAGCTAACTGGTTCAGCATAATTTCATTAAAATGAAGTGGAAATAACGTTGATTCTACCAGTTGATTATCCTTCTGTCTTCCCCAGTGGGTTCCTGTTCTTTGATGAACTCGGACTGAAGACAATGCAACATTTTGAAAAAAATTGAGTATGCAGAGTCCGTCTCGCAACAGAGTCTTCAACCGCGAGGGGGCGTTGCGATTCCACTCCGTTGTGGACGCCCCTGCTGAAATCAATGACTTCCTGGCGCAATGTGCTCAAACTGCTCAGGGTTCATGCGAACTCGGCATGTTCCCTTTCTTTCACAGGTGATCAACAATCAAGACATTGGATAACTGACCCCACATTATTATAAAACATATGATGTGATTCTCATAAACGGTTTCCATTCTCATGTGTCTTTCATTCATAACAAGGCTGACGGACGACAGAAGGATAATCATCACAGGGCCTGACATCATAAGATGCCAACATTACCTCTCCTCTCTCCTCTCCTCTCCTCTCCTCTCCTCTCCTCTCCTCTCTTCTCCTCTCCTCTTCTCCTCCCTTCTCTCCTCCCTCCTCTCCTCTCTCCTCTCTTCTCCTCTCCTCTTCTCCTCCCTTCTCTCCTCCCTTCTCTCCTCCCTCCTCTCCTCTCTCCTCTCCTCTCCTCTTCTCTTCTAAGTGATAATGAGGAAATATCCTTGGTTTCTTTTAGACAATGAAAACAGCATGAAAAGTGATGTAAAATACCTATGAAGACTTCACTGAGAGTAGGAAATCGATGGTGTGTTTGATTTTCATCTCAGCACTTCCCTCTGAAAACAACTACATTTTTATTAGTACTGACAAGAGTTCACAAGGGTGGTGGTCCTCAATCTGTTGTCAAAACAAATGAGAGTTGTGTGAGCTTCAACTCTTGACCCTGGGCCCTTCCTGACCTGTTCACAGAGGAATTTCACCATGTATGAAGGAATCACAGACCACACCTCTGAACATTCTTCCACCTTTCAACCACAAAGTAATCTCCTTAACTTAATGTCAGTGGGGATTTCATGCTCTGTAGACCTCTCTGTCGACCTCTCTGTCGACCTCTCTGTAGGTCTCTCTGTCGACCTCTCCGTAGACCTCTCTGTCGACCTCTCCGTCGACCTCTCCGTAGACCTCTCTGTCGACCTCTCCGTAGACCTCTCTGTCGACCTCTCCGTCGACCTCTCTGTCGACCTCTCTATATATCTCTCTATAGACCTCTCTATAGACCTCTCTGTAGACCTCTCTATATATCTCTCTATAGACCTCTCTGTCGACCTCTCTATAGACCTCTCCGTAGATCTCTCTGTCGACCTCTCTGTAGACCTCTCTATATATCTCTCTATAGACCTCTCTGTAGACCTCTCTATATATCTCTCTATAGACCTCTCTATAGATCTCTGTAGACCTCTCTGTAGATCTCTCTATAGATCTCTCTGTAGACCTCTCTATAGACCTCTCCATAGACCTCTCTATAGACCTCTCTATAGACCTCTCTATAGACCTCTCTATAGACCTAGACCTCTCCGTAGACCTCTCTGTAGACCTCTCTGTAGACCTCTCTGTAGACCTCTCTGTAGACCTCTCTGTAGACCTCTCTGTAGACCTCTCTGTAGACCTCTCTATAGACCTCTCCATAGACCTCTCTATAGACCTCTCTTTAGACCCCTCCGTAGACCTCTCTGTAGACCTCTCTATAGACCTCTCTGTCTGCTGAACACATGATATCTCTCCTTATGCTCTTCCATGCTTGTGCTTTGCCTCCTCAGAATGTTTTTATGGATGTTGTGCAGCCAGCTTGATGGAGAAGACAGAACAGAGGCCCTTTTAGGTCGGCCAGCCAGGGCAACCACTGCTGCCACTGATGCCCTGTCCACCTGGCAGAGAGAGAGAGAGAGGGAGAGAGAGGGGGAGCAGAGAGAGAAGGGGAGCAGGGAGAGGGGGAGCAGAGAGAGAGGGGGAGCAGAGAGAGGGGGAGCAGAAAGAGGGGGAGCAGAGAGAGAGAGAGGGAGCAGAGAGAGAGGGGGAGCAGAGAGAGAGGGGGAGCAGGGAGAGGGGGAGCAGAGAGAGGGGGAGCAGAGAGAGAAGGGGAAGCAGGGAGAGGGGGAGCAGAGAGAGGGGGAGAGAGGGGGAGCAGGGAGAGGGGGAGCAGAGAGAGAGGGAGAAAGGGGGGGAGAGAGAGAGGGGGAGCAGAGAGGGGAGAGAGAGAGGGGAGAGAGAGCAGAGAGAGAGGGAGAGAGAGCAGAGAGAGAGGGGAGAGAGAGCAGAGAGAGAGGGAGAGAGAGGGGGGGAGCAGAGAGAGAGGGGGGAGCAGAGAGAGAGGGGGAGCGCAGAGAGAGAGAGAGGGGGCGCAGAGAGAGAGAGAGGGGGAGCAGAGAGAGGGAGAGAGAGCAGAGAGAGGGGGGAGCAGAGAGAGAGAGAGGGAGAAAGAGAGAGCAGAGATAGGGAGAGAGGGGGAGAAAGAGAGAGAGAGGGGGAGAAATAGAGAGAGAGAGAGAGAGCAGAGAGAGGGAGAGAGGGGGAGAAAGAGAGAGAGAGAGGGAGCATGCTTCACTGAGTAGTCCTGCCCTGCGGCTCTCTTGGCTCCAGCTGTCAGAAAGCATAAAGCCTTAACGCAGAGCTGACCCTTTTCACAAGACCTGCTGAACAGACCTCTCCTTATCCTGACTAGTACTGCTGCACCTACTGAGGAAAGGGTGTGTGTGTGTGTGTGCGTGTGCGCACGCGCGTGTGTGTGTGTGTGTGGCAGGCTCAGGATGTTGTTTTTCTGATTTTCTGAACAACCCTGGGTTTTTGTGGCGTATAAATATAGTTGGGTTAAAGGAAGAAAGTAGCCATGAAACTTAAACATAGATTTGAAGGACGGAGACGTACGTCTGTGAGGTGAATAACAGGAACGAGCTGTTAAAAGTTTACGGTAGACATTTACAGAGCTGAGTAACTAAACCTGCTCTGTATCACAGATGGCACACTTTCCCCCTACGTAGTGTACTACAGAGGGATATAAAGGAGGAGTGTGGCATTTTGGATGCACTCTAAGGGCTTGATCCCACTTCAGGAAGCCCTCCATCTCAGTGTTTAACAGCCTCTACTACCGAGGAGAGATCAGTGAGCATTGTGGCAACAGCTTTAGTTGGTTATTCCAGAAGGTTTTTTTGGGGGGGTCACAACAAAGAACGTGGATAATATATGAAGGTACGATAGAGGCTAATATGTCAACATTTGTAACACATGCCTTTTCAGCATCCTGTGTAAATGACCATGTAATTACGGTACATTACGGGGGGGGGTAGAGAGTCTGTTTCTAACCACAATCAGCCCTGTGTTCTAACTGTTGAACATTCTAACCACAGTCAGCCCTGTGTTCTAACTGTTGAACATTCTATCCACAGTCAGCCCTGTGTTCGTTCTAACTGTTGAACATTCTATCCACAGTCAACCACAGTCAGTCCTGTGTTCTAACTGTTGAACATTCTATCCACAGTCAGCCCTGTGTTCTAACTGTTGAACATTCTATCCACAGTCAGCCCTGTGTTCTAACTGTTGAACATTCTAACCACAGTCAGCCCTGTGTTCTAACTGTTGAACATTCTATCCACAGTCAGCCCTGTGTTCTAACTGTTGAACATTCTATCCACAGTCAGCCCTGTGTTCTAACTGTTGAACATTCTATCCACAGTCAGCCCTGTGTTCTAACTGTTGAACATTCTAACCACAGTCAGCCCTGTGTTCTAACGGGTGAACATTCTATCCACAGTCAGCCCTGTGTTCTAACTGTTGAACATTCTAACCACAGTCAGCCCTGTGTTCTAACGGGTGAACATTCTATCCACAGTCAGCCCTGTGTTCTAACTGTTGAACATTCTATCCACAGTCAGCCCTGTGTTCTAACTGTTGAACATTCTAACCACAGTCAGCCCTGTGTTCTAACGGGTGAACATTCTATCCACAGTCAGCCCTGTGTTCTAACTGTTGAACATTCTAACCACAGTCAGCCCTGTGTTTATACTGTTGAACATTCTAACCACAGTCAGCCCTGTGTTCTAACTGTTGAACATTCTATCCACAGTCAGCCCTGTGTTCTAACTGTTGAACATTCTAACCACAGTCAGCCCTGTGTTCTAACTGTTGAACATTCTAACCACAGTCAGCCCTGTGTTCTAACTGTTGAACATTCTAACCACAGTCAGCCCTGTGTTCTAACTGTTGAACATTCTATCCACAGTCAGCCCTGTGTTCTAACTGTTGAACATTCTAACCACAGTCAGCCCTGTGTTTAAACTGTTGAACATTCTAACCACAGTCAGCCCTGTGTTCTAACTGTTGAACATTCTAACCACAGTCCGCCCTGTGTTCTAACTGTTGAACATTCTAACCACAGTCAGCCCTGTGTTTAAACTGTTGAACACTCATCACTACATTTAGCCCAACGACACACAGAATCTCCTACTACGGTGGCCAGGGGGCTTTGCTGAGAATAGCCAACATCTCTACAACCATTATAAATAAAACAGGATAAATCAGGCATCATTGAACGTCTCTGCAACCATGATAATTAAAACATGGTAAATCAGGCATCCTTGAACATCTACAACCTTGATAATTAAAACATGGTAAATCAGGCATCATTGAACATCTACAACCATGATAAATGTATGTCCTCTTCCTGTTGATCTGAAAATCTACTGGTGCTGCACCATCAGACCTCCCTGCTGGGTTTAGAGACCAAACCATAATCCTCTCTGAGTTCTATGTTCTATGTTCTATGTTCTTTCAGACAATAATTCAAACAACTGTATTTCAATTCTGAACGTCACAGTTCCCATGTTCAAGTTTCTAATTGTGCAGACTGAAAAGGGGATGTTTTGTGGGTCTCAAGGTACCTTACGCTAAACAGCAAGGAAGAGCATCCTCCGTTTTTTCATTCTGAGTTCTATATGGCTAAGCGAACACAGTGATGTCTGCCACATAAACACAGCATGTTGATGGTGGTTTTCAGTAGGAAATTCCAGCTAGGCTTCAGACCTCCTGAGATCCTGCTACTGTACGGTGGCCAGGTGGGTAGCAAACATCCCTGTAACTCATAGGAGAAGGATTAAGGGCATAAGATGCCCAGGTGGGTAGCACGACAATGGGCCTCATGGATCTCGTCATGGTATCTTTGTGCATTCAAGTTGCCTTCGATAAAATATAATCTTGTTTGTTGTCCGTAGTTTATGCCTGCCCATTACCATAACCCCACCGCCACCATGGGGCACTCTGTTCACAAAGTTGACGCTAGCAAACCGCTCGCCCACACGACGGCATACATGTACAGTTGAAACGCGGGCTTCAGTGGCCATCTGCCCTGTACAGTTGAAACGCGGGCTTCAGTGGCCATCTGCCCTGTACAGTTGAAACGCGGGCTTCAGTGGCCCTCTGCCCTGTACAGTTGAAACGTGGGCTTCAGTGGCCATCTGCCCTGTACAGTTGAAACGCGGGCTTCAGTGGCCATCTGCCCTGTACAGTTGAAACGCGGGCTTCAGTGGCCATCTGCCCTGTACAGTTGAAACGCGGGCTTCAGTGGCCATCTGCCCTGTACAGTTGAAACGCGGGCTTCAGTGGCCATCTGCCCTGTACAGTTGAAACGCGGGCTTCAGTGGCCATCTGCCCTGTACAGTTGAAACGCGGGCTTCAGTGGCCCTCTGCCCTGTACAGTTGAAACGCGGGCTTCAGTGGCCATCTGCCCTGTACAGTTGAAACGCGGGCTTCAGTGGCCATCTGCCCTGTACAGTTGAAACGCGGGCTTCAGTGGCCATCTGCCCTGTACAGTTGAAACGCGGGCTTCAGTGGCCATCTGCCCTGACAGTTTGTGCAGAAATACTTTGGTTATGTTTCATCAGCTGTCCGGCTGGCTGGTCTCAGATGACCGTGCGGGTGAAGAAGCCGGATGTGGAGGTCCTGGGCTGGTGTGGTTACACATGATCTGCGGTTGTGAGGTCGGTTGGACGTACTGCCAAATTCTCTAAAACCTAATGAACACGGCGTACCACGGCGTACCCTAATGAACACGGCGTACCCTAATGAACAGGAAGTAAGCGTTCCCTCCTAGGGTTGGTAGGTCATTCTGTGACTTCTCATCTCTTAATGAAGTCTGAAGAGTGTCAGGTCCAGTGAGCGGTTAGTGTTCACAAGGAGGTCAACATGTTGGGCGACGTCTCGTCTAGGGGGTCATAGATCATCATTGGATGAATGCTTAGCATCCTAACTGAAGACACCCCCCCCCCCCCCCTAGAGATGACACATCAACGTCATTCACAGACTTTTTTCTCTTTGTGGTGAGTTGAGGGGATCAGAGGGTCGTTGTTTGAGTTTGATCCTTAACGGCAGTTTAGAACCGACTAAAAAAGTGTCTCACTGAAACATTGTCTTTGGGTCTTAGGGGCCTCGCGCTTCATCACAAGAAGGTTCAAGAAGACTAGCCTGGTCCCAGATCTGTTTGTGCTATTCGGCCAACTCCTATGGTCAATGTCACACGCTCGAGAGAGAGAGCACGAACAGATCTGAAACCAGGCTACAAGAAGACCTGTCTCCCCTCAAGACAGACTGGCACCGAACTACAGACAGACAGTTGTGATAGTGGCTGTTGTTATAGTACGTCTGACATCCTGCCACGCAGCTGCAGTCCAGACAGCCAGGGAGAGGGGGGAGATGGGGGGGAAGAGGGGGAGAGGGGGGGAGCGGGGGGAGCGGGGGAGAGGGGAGACGGGGGGGGGGGGGTGGGGGAGTGGGGAGACGGGGGAGACGGGGGAGAGTGGGGAGAGGGGGGAGAGGGGGGAGAGAGGAAGGAGCGGGGGAGACGATGGGAGACGGGGGAGACGGGGGGGGAGAGTGGGGAGACGGGGGGGAGAGTGGGGAGACGGGGGAGAGGGGGGAAAGGGGGAGAGAGGGGGGGAGACGGGGGAGACGGGGGGGGGAGTGGGGAGACGTGGGGAGAGTGGGGAGACGGGGGGAGACGGGGGAGAGGGGGGGGGGAGAGGGGCTTTTGTAGCCTGGGAGCCTTGGACTAATCCTGTTTGCTTGCCCTCAGAGCCGGAGTAGGGGATCCAGTGGCCTGATCCAGAGGGTTAGGGTAAGCTGCAGACCACTGAACCCTCGATAAACAGACTGTTCCTTCAGACAGAAACACCATCCCCTCAAACAGACTGTTCCTCCAGACAGAAACACCATCCCCTCAGACAAACAGACTGTTCCTCCAGACAGAAACACCATCCCCTGAGACAAACAGACTGTTCCTCCAGACAGAAACACCATCCCCTCAGACAAACAGACTGTTCCTCCAGACAGAAACACCATCCCCTCAGACAAACAGACTGTTCCTCCAGACAGAAACACCATCCCCTCAGACAAACAGACTGTTCCTCCAGATAGAAACACCATCCCCTCAGACAAACAGACTGTTCCTCCAGACAGAAACACCATCCCCTCAGACAGACTAGTCCTCCAGACAGAAATACCATCCCCTCAGACAGACTGCTCCTTCAGACAGAAACACCATCCCCTCAGACAGACTGCTCCTTCAGACAGAAACACCATCCCCTCAGACAAACAGACTGCTCCTCCAGACAGAAACACCATCCCCTCAGACAAAGGGATGGAGAAGACTGAGGGAATTAGTCACCCAGTCAGCCGAGGGCAGGGTGGGTCAGACGTCAACAACCAATCAGGATGCTGGGCATCATGCTCCTCAAAACAAGAGAGTCTTATTCCAAGCTCCCCTAAGGCTGTGTGTGTGTGTGTGTGTGTGTGCGCTCACACCTGTCTGTTTGACTTCTAGCTCTTTTCCCTTACAGTGAGAAGCTTGTTCTCCAGTCATGAATGAATCCCTGCCACAGTCTCCTTGCACTAATCAGGTTATATCTTGGCAGACTTTTCTTTCATGTGTAAACTGATGGACAGGGTCCTGTGAGACAGTTTAACTGATGTACAGGGTCCTGGGAGACAGTGTTATCTGATGGACAGGGTCCTGGGGGACAGTGTTATCTGATGGACAGGGTCCTGGGGGACAGTGTTATCTGATGGACAGGGTCCTGGGGGACAGTGTTATCTGATGTAAAGGGTCCTGGGGGACAGTGTTAACTGATATACAGGGTCCTGGGGGACAGAGTCCTGGGGGACAGTGTTAACTGATATACAGGGTCCTGATGTACAGGGTCCTGGGGGACAGGGTCCTGGGGGACAGTGTTAACTGATGTACAGGGTCCTGGTGGACAGGGTCCTGGGATACAGTGTTATCTGATGGACAGGGTCCTGGGGGACAGTGTTATCTGATGGACAGGGTCCTGGGGGACAGTGTTATTTGATGGACAGAGTCCTGGGGGACAGTGTTAACTGATATACAGGGTCCTGATGTACAGGGTCCTGGGGGACAGGGTCCTGGGGGACAGTGTTAACTGATATACAGGGTCCTGGAGGACAGAGTCCTGGGGGACAGTGTTATCTGATGGACAGGGTCCTGGGGGACAGTGTTATCTGATGGACAGGGTCCTGGGGGACAGGGTCCTGGGAACAGGGTCTTGGGGGACAGGGTCCTGGGGGACAGAGTCCTGGGGGACAGTTTAACTGATGTACAGGATCCTGATGGACAGGGTCCTGGGATACAGTGTTATCTGATGGACAGGGTCCTGGGGGACAGTTTAACTGATGTACAGGGTACTGAGGGACAGGGTCCTGGGGGACAGGGTCCTGGGAACAGGGTCTTGGGGGACAGGGTCCTGGGGGACAGGCAAGAATTCTATGGTAAACCATCCTACATAAGTTACCTGCTGAACAGAGAGAGTGTGTGTGTGTGTGTGTGTGTGTGTGTGTGTGTGTGTGTGTGTGTGTGTGTGTGTGGACATGTTTAACTATATTTGTGGGGTCCAGATGTCCTATCAAGAATATTAAACAAACAAACATTTGACCAACATTTTGTTGGTCCCCACAAGGTCAAATGCTATTTGTAGGCGGTTTAGGGTTAAGGTTCAAATAGTGTTTGGGTTAGGGGTTAGCGTTAAGGTTTAGGGTTAGGAGCTAGGGTTAGTTTTAGGGTTAGGGTTATGGTTAGGGTTAGGAGCTAGGGTTAGTTTTAGGGTTATGGGTTAGGGTTTAGGGTTAGGAGCTAGGGTTAGGGTTTAGGATTAGGAGCTAGGTTTAGGGTTAGGAGCTAGGGTTAGGGGTTAGGGTTAGCATTAGGGTTTAGGGTTAGGAGCTAGGGTTAGTTTTAGGGTTAGGGCTATGGGTTAGGGTTATGGTTAGGGTTAGGAGCTAGGGTTAGTTTTAGGGTTATGGGTTAGGGTTAGGAGCTAGGGTTAGGGTTTAGGATTAGGAGCTTGGGTTAGGGTTTAGGATTAGGAGCTAGGTTTAGGGTTTAGGATTAGGAGCTAGGTTTAGGGTTTAGGATTAAGAGCTAGGGTTAGGGTTTAGGGTCAGGGTTTAGGGTTAGGGTTAGGAGCTAGGGTTAGGGTTTAGGGTTAGGAGCTAGGGTTAGTTTTAGGGTTAGGGTTATGGGTTAAGGTTTAGGGTTAGGAGCTATGGTTAGGGTTAAGGTTAGTGAAAATACGATTTTGAATGGGACTGAATTGTTGCCACCCCCCAACATGGTTAGTTATAAAATACTGAAATATGTGTGTGTGTGTGTGTGTGTCTGTGTGTGTGTGTGTGTGTGTCTGTGTGTCTGTGTGTGTGTGTGTGTCTGTGTCTGTGTGTGTGTGTGTGTGTGTGTGTGTGTGTGTGTGTGTGTGTGTGTGTGTGTGTCTGTCTGTGTGTCTGTGTGTATTACCACCTGAACAGAGTGCCTACAATAATGTTTGTTTATGGTTCAGAGCCAATGACGTTGAGAGCTCCTTGGTCTGAATGACTGACTGACTGTACACTGTTGCTTTCCTACGGGGTTTAACCAAGTAGAGGAATGGAGTAACTGTTTAATGTCACAATTAGTGAAGGGATGCTGTTCTGGATGCTGTTCTGGATGCTGTTCTGGATGCTGTTTCTGGATGCTGTTTCTGGATGCTGTTTCTGGATGCTGTTTCTGGATGCTGTTCTGGATGCTGTTTCTGGATGCTGTTCTGGATGCTGTTCTGGATGCTGTTCTGGATGCTGTTTCTGGATGCTGTTTCTGGATGCTGTTTCTGGATGCTGTTTCTGGATGCTGTTTCTGGATGCTGTTTCTGGATGCTGTTTCTGGATGCTGTTTCTGGATGCTGTTTCTGGATGCTGTTTCTGGATGCTGTTTCTGGATGCTGTTTCTGGATGCTGTCAGAATCACACGTGGGTGTGGTGAGGTATAATTCAAGTATGGGAGAGATTACTCTTCTAGCTGCTTGTCTTGTACTTTTCAGTCTTCTCGAGAAGGGTGTTGTTTTCATTAAATATACATCGATCCTGCTATTAAAATATTTCATTTTGAGAAAACATATAAGCAATGCAGTTTTGCATATTTATATAATTTGTTATTAAGTAGTTGCTTGCTAGCACTATATTAAAGCCATCCAACTCTTCTCTCTGCGTGATGGGGAGTGTTGTAGTCAGTAGCAGGAGTTTTTAAAAGCATAGAAAAACCCTGGCAATTCGACTGATGAAATTACTTGAATAGGGAGCCCCATTCTCAAGATGATATTAATGAGGTTAGGAGTCTCTGATGGGGAGGCCCATTCTCTAGGTGATATTAATGAGGTTAGGAGTCCCGGATGGGGAGGCCCATTCTCTAGATGAAATTAATGAGGTTAGGAGTCCCTGGATGGGGAGGCCCATTCTCTAGATGATATTAATGAGGTTAGGAGTCCCTGGATGGGGAGGCCCATTCTCTAGATGATATTAATGAGGCTAGGAGTCCCGGATGGGGAGGCCCATTCTCTAGATGATTTTAATGAGGTTAGGAGTCCCTGATGGGGAGGCCCATCGTGTAGATGATATTAATGAGGTTAGGAGTCCCTGATGGGGAGGCCCATCATATAGATGATATTAATGAGATTAGGAGTCCCTGATGGAGAGGCCCATCGTGTAGATGATATTAATGAGGTTAGGAGTCCTGGATGGGGAGGCCCATCGTGTAGATGATATTAATGAGGTTAGGAGTCCCTGATGGGGAGGCCTATTCTCTAGATGATATTAATGAGGTTAGGAGTCCCTGATGGGGGGGCCCATTCTCTATATGATATTAATGAGGTTAGGAGTCCCTGATGGGGAGGCCCATCGTATAGATGATATTAATGAGGTTAGGAGTCCCTGATGGGGAGGCCCATTCAGTAGATGATATTAATGAGATTAAGAGTCCCGGATGGGGAGGCCCATCATATAGATGATATTAATGAGGTAAATGAGAGGAAAGGTGAGAAACAGACGAGTCTTTGTTCCTATAAGATTGAGTCAATATATGAGCTGGGGACTACTGCTGAATTTGAGCAGCAGTCAAGACGCTCTGCTCTGCCAAAGAGACTTTCTCAGCATATGTCCAAAATGGCACCCTTTCCCCTATGGGCCCTGGTCAACAGTAGTCCACTGTATAAGGAATAGGGGGCCATTTGGAACACCGGCTCAGCCCTCAGACCTCAAACCTCACAGACGTGATGCTGTGAATCTCTGGAGTGGAGAAAACAGGATGTCGCACCTGTTTAGGCATTTCCTGTTTCCCGTAAATGAAGGACTCATTTGATCAGGATACTCTGAATCCCAAATCTACCCCTTATCCCTTAGGAATTTAACTTTTAATGAAGAGGATAAGAACAAACATCTTATGAGCATGTGACGGATTATATAGTATCGTAGACTTCTTGCAGGCGTACCAGGATGGTGTTGAGAAGCAGTCTCATGTGATGTACTGTAAATCGTTCCGTAATAATTCTGGCACCATGTGGGAATGTTGTGACTCACAGATTAGAACATCACTCTTACAGGCCTGCTTTTCCCCCACGCTGATGTAGAGCTTTTGGAGGCCTTTGATGGCATGCTGTAGCCATGTTTCTATGGTCATGGGGTATGATTCATTGGTTGTTTATTAGGTAGAGACCACGTCTTCAGGGGTCTACCAGGTGGATGGCCCAAACATCGATCCAAGTATTCCTCTGTCCATATGAGTAAGGGAGGGAGATGAAAACCCCCAGACATGTGGAATCAGTTCTCTGGACAGCTATTATCTCTCTGAGGGTGATATTGGAACACCAATAGTCTGTTATCTCTCTGAGGGTGATATTGGAACACCAATAGTCTGTTATCTCTCTGAGGGTGATATTGGAACACCAATAGTCTGTTATCTCTCTGAGGGTGATATTGGAACACCAATAGTCTGTTATCTCTCTGAGGGTGATATTGGAACACCGATAGTCTGTTATCTCTCTGAGGGTGATATTGGAACACCAATAGTCTGTTATCTCTCTGAGGGTGATATTGGAACACCAATAGTCTGTTATCTCTCTGAGGGTGATATTGGAACACCAATAGTCTGTTATCTCTCTGAGGGTGATATTGGAACACCAATAGTCTGTTATCTCTCTGAGGGTGATATTGGAACACCGATAGTCTGTTATCTCTCTGAGGGTGATATTGGAACACCAATAGTCTGTTATCTCTCTGAGGATGATATTGGAACACCAATAGTCTGTTATCTCTCTGAGGGTGTTTCTTTTTATCCTGAAAAGCTTCCCAGTCCTTAACGATTACAAGCATACCTATAACATGATGCAGCCACCACTATGCTGACGAGTGGTACTCAGTAATTTGTTGTACTGGATTTGCCCCAAACATAACACTTTGTATTCAGGACTAAGAGTTAATTGCTTTGCAACAGTTTATTTAAAAAAAACTTTTTACCCCTTTTTCTTCCCAATTTCATGGTATCTTGTCTCATCGCTGCAACTCCCATACGGACTCGGGAAAGGCGAAGGTTGAGAACCACACGTCCTCCCGAACACAACCGGACCAAGCCACACTGCTTCTTGACACAATGCCTGCTTAACCTGGAAGCCAGCCACACCAATGTGTCAGAGGAAATACTGTACACCTGCCGACTGTGTCAGTGTGCATGCGCCCGGCCCGCCACAAGAGTGGGTCTCCTGGTCGAGGCTGGCTGTGACAGAGCCTGGACTCGAACAAGGATCTCTAGTGGCACAGCTAGCAAATGTGATGCATTGCCTTAGACCACTGCACCACTAGGGAGGCCTGCCACATTTTTTGCAGTATTACTTTAGTGTCTTGTTGCAAACAGGATGCATGTTTTGGAATATTTTTATTCTGTACAGGCTTCCTTCTTTTTACTCTGTTAATTAGGTTAGTATTGTGGAGTAACTACAATGTTGTTGATCCATCCTCAGTTTTCTCCTATCACAGCCATTAAACTCTGTAACTGTTTTAAAGTCACCATTGGCCTCATGGTGAAAATCTCTGAGCAGTTTCCTTCCTCTCCGGCAACTGAGTTAAGGAAGGACGCCTGTATCTTTGTAGTGACTGGGTGTATTCATACACCATACAAAGTGTAATTTAATAACTTCACCATGCTCTAAGGGATATTCAATGTCTGCTTTTTAAAATGTTTAACCATCAACCAATAGGTGCCCTTCTTTGCAAGTCATTGGAAATCCTCCCTGGTCTTTGTGGTTGAATCTGTATCTGAAATTCACTGCTCGACTGAGGGACATTGCAGATAAGTGTATGTGTGGGGTACAGAGATGAGGTAGTTAAACACTATTATTAAACACAGAGTCAATTAACCTTATTATGTGACTTGGTAAGAACATTTTCTGTCCTGAACTTAATCAGAATTGTCAAAACAAAAGGGTTGAATACTCATTGACTTAAACATTTTAGATTTTCCTATTTTATTCATTTGTAAAAATGTTGAGAAATATAATTCCACTTTGACATTATGGGGTACTGTGTGTTGGTGACAAAACATCTCAATGAAATACATTTTAAATGCAGGCTATAATACAACAAAATATGGAAAAAGTCAAGGGCATTGTATACCTGTCGATAGATGAGAACGTGTAGTAGCCATTTGTCAACTCATCTCCTTGTGTGACAATGTTTAGGGTAGATGACAATGTTTACTGTTGTTACGCCCTGACCAGAGATATCTCTGTTTTCTTTATTATTTTGGTTAGGTCAGGGTGTGACTAGGGTGAGTACGTTAGATTTTTGAATTGTCTAGGGGTTTTGTAGGTCTAGGGGTTTTGTAGGTCTATGGTGGCCTGATATGGTTCCCAATCAGAGGCAGCTGTTTATCGTTGTCTCTAATTGGGGATCATATTTAGGTAGCCATTTTCCCTTTTGTGTTCGTGGGTTCTTGTTCTATGTTTAGTTGCCTGGCTGCACTACTCATATTAGCTTCACGGTTCGTTGTATTATTTTGTTTGTTTGTTCAGTGTTCATTCTATTAATAAATAAGAATGTACGCATACCACGCTGCACCTTGGTCTCCTTCGTACGACGGATGTGACAACAGTAGATGACAATGTTTACGATAAATGAGAATGTTTACAGTAGATGACAATGTTTACGATAAATGAGAATGTTTACTGTAGATGAGCATGTTTACAGTAGATGAGTATGTTTACAGTAGATGACAATGTTTACAATAAATGAGAATGTTTACTGTAGATGAGTATGTTTACAGTAGATGAGAATGTTTACAGTAGATGACAATGTTTACGATAAAGGAGAATGTTTACAGTAGATGAGAATGTTTACAGTAGATGACAATGTTTACGATAAATGAGAATGTTTACTGTAGATGAGCATGTTTACAGTAGATGACAATGTTTACGATAAATGATAATGTTTACTGTAGATGAGCATGTTTACAGTAGATGAGTATGTTTACAGTAGATGACAATGTTTACGATAAATGAGAATGTTTACAGTAGATGAGAATGTTTACAGTAGATGACAATGTTTACGATAATTGAGAATGTTTACTGTAGATGAGAATGTTTACGGTAGATGAGAATGTTTACAGTAGATGATAACGTTTACGATAATTGAGAATGTTTACTGTAGATGAGAATGTTTATGGTAGATGAGTATGTTTACAGTAGATGACAATGTTTACAGTAGATGACAATGTTTACAGTAGATGAGAATGTTTACGTAGATGAGAATGTTTACAGTAGATGACAATGTTTACAATAATTGAGAATGTTTACTGTAGATGAGAATGTTTATGGTAGATGAGTATGTTTACAGTAGATGACAATGTTTACAGTAGATGACAATGTTTACAGTAGATGACAATGTTTACGGTAGATGAGTATGTTTATGGTAGATGGCTACTAAGACAAAGGGTTTTGCTCTCATTTGAGTGATACAGCGCCGTGCAAAAAGTATTCATCCTCTTTGACGTTTTTCCTATTTTGTTGCATTACAATCTGTAATTTAAATGGATGGTTATTGGAATTTCATGTAATGGACAGACACAAAATAGTCCAAATTGGTGAAGTAAAATGAAAAAAATTACTTGTTTAAAAAAAATTCGAACAATTTAAATCAGAAAAGTGGCACATGCATATGTATTCACCCCCTTTACTATGAAGCCCCTCCCCTTTGCTATGAAGCCCCTCCCCTTTGCTATGAAGCCCCTCCCCATTGCTATGAAGCCCCTCCCCCTTGATATGAAGCCCCTCCCCTTTACTATGAAGCCCCTCCCCTTTACTATGAAGCCCCTCCCCTTTGCTATGAAGCCCCTCCCCTTTGCTATGAAGCCCCTAAATAAGATCTGGGGCAACCAGTTACCTTCAGAAGTCACATAATTAGTTAAATAAAGTCCACTGTGTGCAATCTAAGTGTCACATGATCTCAGTATATATACATACACCTGTTCTGAAAGGCCCCAGAGTCTGCAACACCACTAAGCAAGGGGCCCCACCAAGCAAATGGCACCATGAAGACCATCGAGCTCTCCAAACAGGCCAGGGACAAAGATGTGGAGAAGTACAGATCAGGGTTGGGTTATATAAAAATATATCCGAAACTTTGAACATCCCACAGAGCACCATTTAATCCATTATTAAAAAATTTAAAGAATATGGAACCACAACAAACCTAACAGGAGAAGGCTGCCCAACAAAACTCACGGACCAGGCAAGGAGGGCATTAATCAGAGAGGTAACAAAGAGACCAAAGATAAGCCTGAAGGAGCAGCAAAGCTCCACAGCGGAGATTGGAGTATCTGTCCATAGGACCACTTTAAGTCGTACACTCCACAGAGCTGGGCTTTACCGAAGAGTGGCCAGAAAAAATCCATTACTTAAAGAAAATAATAAGCCAACATGTTTGGTATTCGCCAAAAGGCATGTGGGAGACTCCTCAAACCAGAGCACCAGAGTCTCCCACATGCCTGTTGGCGAACAGTATGTCTGGCACAAACCCAACACCTCTCATCACCCTGAGAACCACATCCAGTGAAGCAGGGTGGTGGCAGCATCATGCTGTGGGGATGTTTTTCATTGGCAGGGAAACTGGGAAACTGGTCAGAATTGAAGGAATGATGGATGACGCTAAATACAGGGAAATGCTTGAGGGAAACCTGTTTGAGTCTCCCAGAGATTTGATACTGGGACGGAGGTTCACCTTCCAGCAGAACAATGACTCTTTAGCATACTGCTAAAGCAACACTCGAGTGATTTAATGCGAAACATTTACATTTCTTGGAATGGCCAAGTCAAAGCCCAGACCTCAATCCAATTGAGAATCTATGGTATTACTTAAAGATTGCTGTACACCAGCAGGAACCCATCCAACTTGAAGGAGCTGAAGCAGTTTTGCCTTGAAAAATGGGCAAAAATCCCAGTGGATAGATGTGCCAAGTTTATAGAGACATACCCCAAGAGACTTACAGCTGTAATTGCTGCAAAAGGTGGCTACAAAGTATTGACTTAGGGGGGATGGGGTGGTGAATAGTTATACACGCTCAAGTTCAATCATTTTTTGTCTTATTTCTTATTTGTTTCACAATAAAAAATATTTAGCATCTTTAAAGTGGTAGGCTTGCTGTGTAAATCAAAGTATACAACCCTCCCCCAAAAAAATCTATTTTAATTCCAGGTTGTAAGCCAACAAAATAGGAAAAATGCCAATCACCAATTTGTATCACCAATCTGAGTAAAAAATTATGTGCAATTCCACTCAATTGTATGATGTGAAAATGCAAGCTTTGGTAAGGTAGTAACACAAACTGTCCACAGTTTAGGAAAATTGGCAGATTATAAAATAGTTTTATGTGGCTAAATAATTCAACATGTGTAGACTGCAAATTGACCGCAAGACTCACAAACAGATAATTTTTGACAAAAACATGATCATTTCTATACCTTGCTTACATGTGTGTACCATCACGGTGACTGACTGTCCTGACCAGGAGGATTACAGTACCGAGGACTGACTGTCCTGACCAGGAGGATTACAGTACCGATGACTGACTGTCCTGACTAGGAGGATTACAGTACCGATGACTGTCCTGACCAGGAGGATTACAGTACAGATGACTGACTGTCCTGACCAGGAGGATTACAGTACCGATGACTGACTGTCCTGACCAGGAGGATTACAGTACAGATGACTGACTGTCCTGACCAGGAGGATTACAGTACCGATGACTGACCTGACCAGGAGGATTACAGTACCGATGACTGTCCTGACCAGAGGATTACAGTACAGATGACTGACTGTCCTGACCAGGAGGATTAGAGTACCGATGACTGACCTGACCAGGAGGATTACAGTACCGATGACTGACCTGACCAGGAGGATTACAGTACCGATGACTGTCCTGACCAGAGGATTACAGTACAGATGACTGACTGTCCTGACCAGGAGGATTACAGTACCGAGGACTGACTGTCCTGACCAGGAGGATTACAGTACCGATGACTGACTGTCCTGACCAGGAGGATTACAGTACCGAGGACTGACTTTCCTGACCAGGAGGATTACAGTACCGATGACTGACTGTCCTGACCAGGAGGATTACAGTACCGAGGACTGACTGTCCTGACCAGGAGGATTACAGTACCGATGACTGACTGTCCTGACCAGGAGGATTACAGTACCGATGACTGACCTGACCAGGAGGATTACAGTACCGATGACTGTCCTGATCAGGAGGATTACAGTACCGATGACTGTCCTGATCAGGAGGATTACAGTACAGATGACTGTCCTGACCAGGAGGATTACAGTACCGATGACTGTCCTGATCAGGAGGATTACAGTACCGATGACTGTCCTGATCAGGAGGATTACAGTACAGATGACTGTCCTGACCAGGAGGATTACAGTACCGATGACTGACTGTCCTGACCAGGAGGATTACAGTACCGATGACTGACCTGACCAGGAGGATTACAGTACCGATGACTGTCCTGATCAGGAGGATTACAGTACCGATGACTGTCCTGATCAGGAGGATTACAGTACAGATGACTGTCCTGACCAGGAGGATTACAGTACCGATGACTGTCCTGACCAGGAGGATTACAGTACCGATGACTGTCCTGACCAGGAGGATTACAGTACCGATGACTGACTGTCCTGACCAGGAGGATTACAGTACCGATGACTGACTGTCCTGACCAGGAGGATTACAGTACCGATGACTGTCCTGACCAGGAGGATTACAGTACCGATGACTGACTGTCCTGACCAGGAGGATTACAGTACCGATGACTGACTGTCCTGACCAGGAGGATTACAGTACCGAGGACTGACTGTCCTGACCAGGAGGATTACAGTACCGAGGACTGACTGTCCTGACCAGGAGGATTACAGTACCGATGACTGTCCTGACCAGGAGGATTACAGTACCGATGACTGTCCTGACCAGGAGGATTACAGTACCGACTGACTGTCCTGACCAGGAGGATTACAGATGACTGTCCTGACCAGGAGGATTACAGTACCGATGACTGTCCTGACCAGGAGGATTACAGTACCGATGACTGTCCTGACCAGGAGGATTACAGTACCGAGGACTGACTGTCCTGACCAGGAGGATTACAGTACCGATGACTGTCCTGACCAGGAGGATTACAGTACAGATGACTGACTGTCCTGACCAGGAGGATTACAGTACCGATGACTGACTGTCCTGACCAGGAGGATTACAGTACCAATGACTGACTGTCCTGACCAGGAGGATTACAGTACCAATGACTGACTGTCCATACCAGGAGGATTATAGTACCGATGACTGACTGTCATGATCAGGAGGATTGTAGTACATATGGTTGACTGTCATTCACAAGCTGTCTAGTGTTTACTCTCACAGATAGTTATCGGTTGTCAATAGCGAGCTGCTGAACTCCTGGCCTAGTTTGCTCAATGAGAGATCAGAGATCAAGGTGAATTTACCTTCTGGCCTGTTAGTTTACCTGTTAGCCTACATGTTAGTCTACCTTTTAGCCTACCTGTTAGCCTACCTGTTAGTTTACCTGTAAGCTTACCTGTTAGTTTACCTGTTAGTTTACCTGTTATCCTACCTGTAAGCTTACCTGTTAGTTTACCTGTTAGTCTACCTGTTAGCCTACCTGTTAGCCTACATGTTATCTTACCTGTTAGCCTACCTGTTAGTTTACATGTTAGCCTACCTGTTAGCCTACCTGTTAGCTTACCTGTTAGCTGCACAGACACAATGGAATTCTGTAGAACCCAGGTGAATAAACCCACATCTCATTACCACATGAATAAACCCACATCTCATTACCAGGTGAATAAACCCACATCTCATTACCAGGTGAATAAAACCACATCTCATTACCAGGTGAATAAACCCACATCTCATTCATTACCAGGTGAATAAACCCACATCTCATTACCAGGTGAATAAACCCACATCTCATTACCAGGTGAATAAACCCACATCTCATTACCAGGTGAATAAACCCACATCTCATTACCAGGTGAATAAACCCACATCCCATTACCAGGTGAATAAACCCACATCCCATTACCAGGTGAATAAACCCACATCCCATTACCAGGTGAATAAACCCACATCTCATTACCAGGTGAATAAACCCACATCTCATTACCAGGTGAATTAATTTCATAGGAACACATCCCATTACCAGTGTGTCATTGTACATTCTGATCCACATTTCCACTAACACAACACCATTGTTCTTCAAATTCAAGGCAAGCAGGCGTTTTAAGCACACACACACATACACACATACAAGCAAGGGAGATCAACTTCTTTAGTTGTTTAATATACATTCTGAAGTTTCCACATTTCCAATACACAATATCATTGTTCTTCAAATTGATATTCTGGTTAATGACTGCAACTGATTTCAATATCATGGACACAGTACACACACATTTACAACATTTCCACACACACATAAACACATTGCCACCCACTACAGTGTGAGTTTAAATTTCCTCTGGGTCAGACATTTAAATTGGATACATTTACTCCTAACATAATTGTACACTTTGTATATATTTTTTACATAGGTGGACATCCAAGTAATTCTTCCAGAATATACAGAATATCTGGAGTTATTAAGAGTTTTCTAAAGTTGACTATATGTGTCTTTGGAGCCTAAACATTTAAAAGAGTTTGTTTTCTATTTCAGTTTGGAGGGGAGATCTTCTCTCCCCTCATTTTTACAAAATGTCACCTTATTTGTAAGTAGAGTTGGAAATCTTTATTGGGTAAATTGAATTAATTTCTTGAGTTGTTATCATCAAACATAAATGAGTCCACGGTTTTAAATGAGTCCACGGTTTTAAATGAGTCCACGGTTTTAGCTTTCCATTCTCTATTTACTAAAGGTTTTCCATCATTTGGCCAGAGAGGGGCTTGGGCTGATTGTATTGGAACAAAGCTAAACGTTTTATGTAAACTAAAGGTAATGTCACATCATTTTATGATGGGATTATTTATCCCTTTCCAGTATTTCAGATTGTTACACAGACCTCTTGTTCTATGATCACCCAAGGAGTGGGATTTTAGGATGCTTGTTATAAGCCAATTTGAAATGGTACCTTGCATTAAAACGCCAAACAGTATTTCTGAATATCAGGAAGGCCCAGGCCTCCTCTATTTCTGTCCAATGATAATTTTGAGCAGCTGACTCTAGGAGGTTTCTCTCTCCAGGGGAACTTCCTGAACAAAGTATTGAACTTCTTCAACATATTATCCTGACGGGGTGTTACGTCCATTGTTGGAATTAGACCAAGGTGCAGCGTGGTAGGCGTACATTTTGAATTTATTTAAATGAACACCAAAAAAAAAAAAAAAAAGATAAACGACACGTAAAGTATTGTAGCGCTAACACAGCAACTAACAAAAACAAGATCCCACAACTGAAGGTGGGAAAAAGGGCTGCCTAAGTATGATCCCCAATCAGAGACAACGATAGACAGCTGCCTCTGATTGGGAACCATACCCAGCCAACAAAGAAATAGAACACATAGATTTGCCCACCCAAGTCACACCCTGACCTAACCAGGATTGCACTGAGGAGGTACTGTGTGTTGTACATGGATGAATGGTCGTTTTTTTTTCTTCTAGTGTCTGTTTTACCCCACAGCAAGAGATGGAGGGCTTTCCCTCTTTCAAGGTCGTCTGATATATTTTTAATTAGAATGACCATGTTAAAGGGAGTGATTTCATCTATTTATGTTTTTACATGACTCATTATTAAATAATCGTTTTTCCTCTTAAATCTACACACAATACCCATAATGATAAAGCATAAACCGGTTTTAGAAATGTTTTGCAAATTTTTTTAAAACAAGTATTCAGACCTTTCGCTATGAGACTCAAAATTGAGCTCAGGTGCATCCTGTTCCCATTGATCATCCTTGAGATGTTTTTACAACTTGATTGGAGTCCACCTGTGGTACATTCAATTGATTGGACATGATTTGGAAAGGCGCACACCTGTCTATATAAGGTCCCAAAAACCAAGCCATGAGTTCAAAGGAATTGTCCGTAAGAGGTCCAAGACAGGATTGTGTCGAGGCCTCAGATCTGGGGAGGATACAAAAAATGTCTGCAGCATTAAAGGTCCCCAAGAACACAGTGGCCTCCATCATTCTTAAATGGAAGAAGTTTGGAACCACCAAGACTCTTCCTAGAGCTGGCCACCCAGCCAAACTGAGCAATCGGGGGAGAAGGGCCTTGGTCAGTTGGTCAGGGAGGTGACCAAGAACCCGATGGTCATTCCGAACAGAGCTCCAGAGTTTCTCTGTGGAGATGGGAGAAACTTCCAGAAGGACAACCATCTGTCCCACCCTGATCTGTTTCACCTGTCTTTGTGCTTGTCTCCACCCCCTCCAAGTGTCGCCCATCTTCTCCATTATCCCCAGTGTATTTATACTTGTGTTCTCTGTTTGTCTGTTGCCAGTTCGTCTTGTCTTGTCAGGTCTTACCAGCGTGTTTTCCTGTCTCCCTGCTTTCTCAAGTTCTGTTTCCTAGTTTCCCCGGTTCTGACCATTCTGCCTGCCCTGACCCTGAGCCTGCCTGCCGTTCTGTACCTGCCTGACTCAGACCCTTTAAAGAACCTCTGCCTATCCTGACCCCGAGCCTGCCTGCCATTCTGTATCGTATTGACTCCGCCCTGGATTACGGACCTCTGCCTGCCTTTGACCTGTCTTTTACCTTCGCCCTGTTTGGGTCAATAAACATCTGTGACTCTAGCTGTCTGCACCTGGGTCTTATCCTGAGTTCTGATACCATCTCTGCAGCACTACACAAATCAGGCCTTTATGGCAGAGTGGCCAGATGGAAGCCACTTTTCAGTAAAAGGCACATGACAGCCCGCTTGGTGTTTGCCAAAAGGCACCTAAACAAGATTCACTGGTCTGATGAAACCAAGATTGAAATCTTTGGCCTGAATGCCAAGCGTCACATCTGGAGGAAACCTGCCACCATCCCTTATGGTGAAGCATGGTGGTGGCAGCATCATGCTGTGGGGATGTTATTCAGCGGCAGGGACTGGGAGGCTAGTCAGGATCGAGGGAAAGATGAACGGAGCAAAGTACAGAGAGATCCTTGATGAAAACCTGCTCCAGAGCGCTCAGGACCTCAGGATCACAAGTAAATGTGATATTTCCGTTTTTTATTTTTAATAACTTAGCAAACATTTCTAAAAACATGTTTTTGCTTTGTCATGATGGGGTAGTGTGTGTAGATTGATGAGGGGGAAAAACAATTTAATCCATTTTAGAATAAGGCTGTAACATAACAAAATGTGGGAAAAGTCAAGGGGGTTTGAATACGTTCCGATGGCACTGTATATACTACATTCTATTGTATACTACATTCTATTGTATACTACATTCTATTGTATACTACATTCTATTGTATACTACATTCTATTGTATACTACTATACTATTGTATACTACATTCTATTGTATACTACATTCTATTGTATACTACATTCTATTGTATACTACTATACTATTGTATACTACATTCTATTGTATACTACATTCTATTGTATACTACATTCTATTGTATACTACTATACTATTGTATACTACATTATATTGTATACTACTATACTATTGTATACTACATTCTATTGTATACTACATTCTATTGTATACTACATTCTATTGTATACTACTATACTATTGTATACTACATTCTATTGTATACTACTATACTATTGTATACTACATTCTATTGTATACTACATTCTATTGTATACTACATTCTATTGTATACTACTATACGATTGTATACTACATTATATTGTATACTACATTCCATTGTATACTACATTCTATTGTATACTACTATACTATTGTATACTACATTCTATTGTATACTACATTCTATTGTATACTACATTCTATTGTATACTACTATACTATTGTATACTACATTCTATTGTATACTACATTCTATTGTATACTACATTCTATTGTATACTACATTCTATTGTATACTACTATACTATTGTATACTACATTCTATTGTATACTACTATACTATTGTATACTACATTCTATTGTATACTACATTCTATTGTATACTACATTCTATTGTATACTACATTCTATTGTATACTACATTCTATTGTATACTACATTCAATGCCTCTCCGCTCATCCTAATACTTATATATTTTTTAATTCTATTATTTTACTTTTAGATTTGTATGTATTGTTGTGAATTGTTAGATACTACTACACTGTTGGAGCATTTCCTTACACCCTTAATTAAATTGGCTTAATATGTGACGAATGCGATTTGATTTGATTCACTGTCTCTGTGACAGTGTATGTTTGAAGGTTTTCCCCAATATATCTTATAGCCAGATAATTAGCAAAAACATGTGAGAGAGTTTCTAGTACACGCTTAACAAACGTCCAATAGGATGCCTAAAAAAATTAATACCAGAATTTTATTTTTTAAAACTCTAAATCAAAATCAAATCAAATGTATTCATAAAGCCTTTCTTACATCAGCTGATGTCACAAAGTGCTGCACAGAAACCCAGCCTAAAAACCCCAAACAGCAAGCAATGCAGGTGTAGAAGCACGGTGGCTAGGAAAAACCCTCTAGAACGTGTATGTGGTCATCTGCTCGTCGAACATCTCATTCCAAAATCATGGGCATTAATATGGAGTTGGTGCCCCCTTTTGCTGCTATAACAGCCTCTACTCTTCTGGGAAGGCTTTCCACTAGATGTTGGAACATTGCTGCTATAACAGCCTCCACCACTCTTCTTGGAAGGCTTTCCACTAGATGTTGGAACATTGCTGCTATAACAGCCTCCATTCTTCAGGGAAGGCTTTCCACTAGATGTTGGAACATTGCTGCTATAACAGCCTCCATTCTTCAGGGAAGGCTTTCCACTAGATGTTGGAACATTGTTGCGAGGACTCCATTCAGCCACAAGAGCATTAGTGAGGTTCGGGCACTGATGTTGGGCGATTAGGCCTGGCTGGCAGTCGGCGTTACAATTCATCCCAAAGTTTTTCGATGGCGATGAGGTCAGTGATCTGTGCAGGCCAGTCAAGTTCTTCCACACATCTCGACAAACCATTTCTGTATGGACCTCGCTTTGTGCACGGAGGCATTGCCATTCTGAAACAGGAAAGGGCCTTCCCCAAATTGTTGTCACAAGGTTGGGAGCACAGAATCGTCTAGAATGTCATTGTAAGATATAAATATACCCATGACATTGAAAAAGCACCTGGAAGCACCTGTATGATCATCGAGACTCTTGGAGGAATGTTATATGGATAGATTAGTCAAAAGTATAACGTTTTGGATGAGATGGGTCCCATTATGTCTGGCGAAAACCAAACACAAGCATGGTGGATGGTAGTGTGATGGTTTTAAGGATGTTTTGCTGCCTCAGGACTTGGACGACTTGCCTTAATAGAAGGAACGATGAATTCTGCTCTGTATCAGAGGACTGTGTGTTTTTTGGATCATTGTCTTGCTGCATGACCCAGCTGCAGTTCAGCTTCAGCTCACAGACAGATGGCCTGACATTATCCTGTAGAATTAAGGCTACATGAAAATGTATAAAAAGCAACAAATTTGAAGTTTTAGAATGGCCTAGTCAAAGTCCAAACCTAATCCCAATTGAGATGTTGTGGCAGGATTTGAAACAAGCAGTTCATGCTTGAAAACCCACAAATGTCACTGAGTTACAGCAGTTCTGTATGGAAGAGTGGACCAAAATTCCTCCACAGCGATGTGAGAGACTGATCAACAACTACAGGAAGTGGTTGGAGTCGTTACAGTTAAATGTGGCACAACCAGTTACTGAGGGTAAGGGAGCAATTACTTCTTCACACAGGGGAAAATGGGTGTTGGATAACTTAATTAAATATATAAAATAAGTCTCCATTTTATCTTGTTATTTGTAAACTCTGGTTCCGTTTATCTAACATTATGTGTTGGTTGAAGATCTGATAACATTCAGTATAAAAAATATAAAACATTTGCAAAAACAGAAAATCTCAGAAAGGGGGCAAATACTTTTTCATGTATATCAGAAACAAAATTCATGAGATTAGTAATTTGCTAATCTTAGATAATATTGAAACCAGTTAATTGTAAAAACGTGTAGCAACCTTTGAGGACACAAGCTCCAGTAAACAAATTTGATGAAAATATGAACATATAAAGATGTATTTTCTATTCAACAAAACTGTATGAATAAGGCTTGAAAGGACTTATATGCATTCAAAATATAAACTCAGTATAAAAAGAAACGTCCCTTTTTCAGGACCTTGTCTTTCAAAGATAATTCGTAAAAATCCAAATAACTTCACAGATCTTCATTGTAAAAGGGTTTAAACACTGTTTGCCATGCTTGTTCAATGAACCATTAACAATTAATGAACATGCACCTGTGGAACGGTCATTAAGACACTAACAGCTTATACAGACGGTAGGCAGTTAAGGTCACAGTCATGAAAACGTAGGACACTAAAGAGGCCTTTCAACTGACTCTGAAAAACACCAAAAGAAAGATGCCCAGGGTCCATGCTCATCTGCGTGAACATGCCTTAGGCATGCTGAAAGGAAGCATGAGGACTGCAGATGTGGCCAGGGCAATGAATTACAATGTCCGTACTGTGAGACGCCTAAGACAGCGCTACAGGGAGACAGGACGGACAGCTGATCATTCTCGCATTGGCAGACCACGTGTAACAACACCTGCACAGGATCGGTACATCCGAACATCCCACCTGCGGGACAGGTACAGGATGGCAACAACAACTGACCGAGTTATACCAGGAATGAACAATTCCTCCATCAGTGCTCAGGCTGTCCGCAATAGGCTGAGAGAGGCTGGACTGAGGGCTTGTAGGCCTGTTGTAAGGCAGGTCCTCACCAAACATCACTGGCAACAATGTCGCCTATGGGCACAAACCCACCGTCACTGGACCAGACAGGACTGGCAAAAAGTGCTCTTCACTAACAAGTCGAGGTTTTGTCTCACCAGGGGTGATGGTCGAATTTGCGTTTATCATCGAAGGAATGAGCGTTACACTGAGGCCTGTTCTCTGGAGCGGGATCGATTTGGAGGTGGAGGGTCCGTCATGGTCTGAGGCGGTGTGTCACAACATCATCGGACTGAGCTCAAATCAAATCAAATGTATTTGTCACATACACATGGTCAGCAGATGTTAATGCGAGTGTAGCGAAATGCTTGTGTTTCTAGTTCCGACAATGCAGTAATAACCAACGAGTAATCTAACCTAACAATTCCAAAACTACTACCTTATTCACACAAGTGTAAAGGGATAAATAATATGTACATAAAGATATATGAATGAGTGATGGTACAGAACGGCATAGGCAAGATGCAGTAGATGGTATAGAGTACAGTATATACATATGAGATGAGTAATGTAGGGTACGTAAACATTATATAAAGTGGCATTGTTTAAAGTGGCTAGTGATGCAGTAGATGGTATAGAGTACAGTATATACATATGAGATGAGTAATGTAGGGTATGTAAACATTATATAAAGTGGCATAGTTTTATTTATTACATACATTGTTACATTGTTAAAGTGGCTAGATTTGAGTCAGTGTGTTGGCAGCAGACACTCAATGTTAGTGATGGCTGTTTAACAGTCTGATGGCCTTGAGATAGAAGCTGTTTTTCAGTCTCTTCGGTCCCAGCTTTGATGTAGCTGTACTGACCTCGCCTTCTGGATAATAGCGGGGTGAACAGGCAGTGGCTCGGGTGGTCGTTGTCCTTGTTGTCATTGCAGGCAATCTCAAAGCTGTGCGTTACAGGGAAGACATCCTCCTCCCTCATGTGGTACCCTTCCTGTAGGTTCACCCTGACATGACCCTCCAGCATGACAATGCCACCAGGCATACTGCTACTTCTGTGCATGATTTCCTGCAAGACAGGAATGTCACTGTTCTGCCATAGCCAGCGAAGAGCCCGTCTGGGACCTGTTTGATCGGAGGTGAGGGCTAGGGCCATTCTCCCCCAGAAATGTCCGGGAACTTGCAGGTGCCTTGGTGGAAGAGGGGGTAACATCTCACAGCAAGAACTGGCAAATCTGGTGCCGTCCATGAGGAGATGCACTGCAGTACTTAATGCAGCTGGTGGCCACACCAGATACTGACTGTTACTTTTGATTTTGAACCCCCCCTTAGTTCAGGGACACATTATTCCACTTCTGTTAGTCACATGTCTGTGGAACTTGTTCAGTTTATGTCTCAGTTGTTGAATCTTGTTAAGTTCATACAAATATTTACACATGTTAAGTTTGCTGAAAATTAACACAGTTGACAGTTAGAGGATGTTTCTTTTTAATGCTGAGTTTAGTACGATCAAATTATAGATTTCACCTTAACTGTAAGATACATATTTGTATGTTTTGTGTTAAAGACATTTGCATATTTTCTAAAGGTCTCTCTTGATCCAAACGTTTGCCCCCATCGCTGTGAATATCTCACAGAGCTCAAGCTTGGCTTCCTGAAACATAGTTGTTGTCCATCTATGACAAACAGAATGTTTTTTTGTTTTTTTTCAAAATCTATGGATTATTTTTGATTAATGGCTATAAATCAATCTCTGAATGTGCTAAATTGATGAAACCACTCTCTCCTGCTGCGCTACGATGTCATGTTTGCTTTGTCAGTGGATGTGATATAGGGTTCAGCCAGGAGTCGGGAGGAGGGCCATCCCAGCTTCAAGTGGTTTCAGATTTTCACATCCTACATCAAACAGGCTCAGTGTCTGTGGGAACCTGGGCTATCGCTCAATGCAAGACATTTCCATCTAAGGTGTCCACAGATCGATTTATACGCAAAAAATGTTGGTTGGAACCGGAACCAGAACCACGCAGGTCCTATAAACATATTTATATATATAAACATATTAAACACCTATTTCATCTCAGAGGTTTTAATATATCATAAATTTCTGAGACTGGGACCTTTGATGATACAAGGATATAACGTCTATAGACAAGACAGGAATGTCTACGGGGGAGGTGTTGCTGTATATATTCAGGATATAACGTCTATAGACAAGACAGGAATGTCTACGGGGGAGGTGTTGCTGTATATATTCAGGATATAACGTCTGTAGAAAAGACAGAAATGACTACTGTATGTATACGTTGCTGTATATATTCAGGGCCATATTCCTGTAAAGCTCAGAGACGATCTCATCAAGAGAATCCAGATGCAGCACCTTTTAAAATGTTATTGTACCTTTATTTAACTGGGCAAGTCAGTTAAGAACAAATTCTTATTTTCAATGACGGCCTAGGAACAGTGGGTTAACTGCCTGTTCAGGGGCAGAATGACAGTTTTGTACCTTGGGGATTTGAACCTTCCGGTTACTAGTCCAACACTCTAACCACTAGGCTACCCTGCCGCCCCACTTAGACTATTTGTAAAATTATTATTGGCAATTGTTGACACGCATGCAGCTGTTAAGTAACTAACTGTGAGAACTGTTAGAGCCTCTTGGATTGATGATGAACTGAACAATGGTACGGTTCAAAGACATGATGCAAACGAGGTGGCCAACAAGTCAGGCTGCTCATCTGATTGGTTGACAGACTGTCAATTGAGACATTTTGTGATTAAACTTAACAACAACAAAAAAACGACCAGTTATATTACCAAAACAAGATAAAGTAAATATAAAATCAACGGGAAAATACTTTGGAGCACCTTTAATGCAGAAAACCCCATTAATCTCCATCATTCATTACATTTGACTGTTTATAACAAATTATATTGCCAATCATTTCATTGGCTATTTCACCGGTAAAGTGGACAAACTGAGAAGTGAAATGACAACACTGAACAGTGAACCATCTTATTTGTGTATTGAAAATAAATAAGGAATGAGGAGGATTGACATTTTGAATTCGGTCAAGTTTGTGTGGAAGAGGTGGAAAAAACTACAGTATTGGTATCCATTATTAATGATAAGCCACCAGGCATAGACAGCGTTGATGGGGAACTATTGAGAATGGTAGCAGACTGTATTGCCACCCTTATTTGTCATGTCTCTAACCAAAGCTTTAAGGTGTGTGTCCACAGGAGTGGAAGAAAGCTACAGTCATTCCACTATTCCACTAGTAAAGCACTATTTTCTGGCTCTGACAGCCGCCCAATCAGTTTGCTGCCTTTTTGTTTGTAAACTGACAGAGAAAATTGTTTGAACAAATATGTTATTTTTCAAAGAACAAGGTGACTACTGACTTTCAGCATGCATATAGAGAAGGGCACTCAACTTGTACTGCACTGACTCAGGTGACTGGTGATTGGCTAAAAATACATTGATACGATGATAGTTGGAGCTGTATGGTCAGATTTCAGTGCAGCCTTTGATGCAATTGATCATAAATTATTATTGAAAAAACCTCACTTGCCATCACATGATTGGAAAGTTATTTATCCAATAGAACTCAGAGAGTATTCTTCGATGGAAGTTTCTCTAACATCAGATATGTACTGTGCGGTATCTCTCAGGGCAGTTGCCTTGGGACATTACTCTTCTCCATTCTCACAAAACCATTTGTCACTTGTCTTAGAAGAAGCTAAACTATGTTTGCTGATGATTGCACACTCTACACATCAGCACCTACAGCCAGTGAGCTCACAGACTCTTGGCAAGGAGTTACAGTCAGTGTCAGAATGGATACCAATAAATTGGTCTTAAATACATCTAAAACCAAAAGCATTGTATTTGGTTCAAAGCATTCCTCACAGACCTACACCTCAACTGGAGGTGTGTATAAAGGGTGTGACCATTGAACACGTTGAAGTAGCCAAACTCCTAGGAGGAACATTGGATGGTCAGTTATCATGGTCAAGTTATATTGACAAAGTTGTTATGAAGATGGGGGAGAGGAACGTCTGATAAAAATATGTTATGCGTTTTTTGACACGAAGATCGACTGTACTAGTAGTAAATGGTCTGATCTTGTCCCATCTTGATTTCTGTCAGGTGCAGAAGAAAAAAAAGACCTAGAAAATCTTTAGCTTTGCTCAAAACAAACAGAGCAGCACACCTTGCACTTAACTGCACACACAGAACTAACATCAACAACATGCGTGGTAGTCCTTCATGTTTGAGCAGAAATGGACTACTTCCCTTCTAGTCTTTTTAAGAAACATTTGTGTGTTGAAAATACCTAACCACTAATATAATCTATCAGCATACCCTACCAAACATGCCACTAAGAGATTCTTCATGGTACCCAAACCAAAAACTGATTTAATGTGTCGCTCAGTTATGCACAGAGCCATGTCATCGTGGAATGTTCTGCCACCAGAGGTTAGTTTGCTGACGACACAACAGTGATCAGCGAACAGTGTGGTGCCAGGACAACAACCTCTCCCTCAATGTGACCAAGACAAAGGAGCTGATCGTGGACTACAGGAAAAGGCGGGCTGAACAAACCCCCATTAACATTGACGGGGCTGTAGTGGAGCAGGTTGAGAGCTTCAAGATCCTTGGTGTCCACATCACCAACAAACTATCATGGTCCAAACACACCAAGACAGTCGTGAAGAGGGCACGACAAAACCTTTCTAAGGCACTGCATCGCAGTGCTAGCTGTGCCACCAGAGACTGGGTTCGAGCCCAGGCTCTGTCGCAGCCGACCGGGAGGTCCATGGGGTGACGCACAATTGGCCTAGCGTCGTCCGGGTTATGGAGGGTTTGGCTGGTAGGGATATCCTTGTCTCATCGCGCACTAGCGACTCCTGTGGCGGGCTGGGCGCAGTGCACGCTGACCAGGTCGCTAGGTGCACGGTGTTTCCTCCGACACATTGGTCTGGCTGGCTTCCGGGTTGGACGCGCGCTGTGTTAATAAGAAGCAGTGCAGCTTGGTTGGGTTGAGACCTTCGTCTCTCCTGAGTCCGTACCGGAGTTGTAGCGATGAGACAAGACAGAAACTACAAACAATTGGATACCACGAAATTGGGGAGAACAAGTAACGCGGTGTGCTCCATGGAAGAGATGGGAGAGGTGACATGCCTAGAAAAATGTACAACCGCCAGGGTGTTTGTAGTTACGGGCGCTGCCTAGCAACCATGAAGCGTTTAAGAGCATATAGAGAGTGCCGATGCTGCCTCCTTAGTGCGGCTACATTTTAGGCTGAATTTTGACGCATTCTTCACTAGGTCGGTTGGCGGGAAATAAGCCATTTCTAAAGAAAAGTGAGCCAAAAGCCCGGATGCTAAAGGGCCTCTTGGTTTGAAAGGTGTACGACTGCCTTTTCAATATATAACTCTCATTTTTATGCATTTTATTTTATTAAATGTAATATCTTTTGTTGTAATTTGTACATTTTATGTTAACATCTAGACTGGTTTACATCTAGACTGGTTTACATCTAGACTGGTTTACATCCAGGCTGGTTAACATCTAGACTGGTTAACATCTAGACTGGTTAACTTCCAGACTGGTTAACATCCAGACTGGTTAACATCTAGACTGGTTTACATCTAGACTGGTTAACATCCAGGCTCGTTAACATCTAGACTGGTTAACATCTAGACTGGTTAACTTCCAGACTGGTTAACATCCAGACTGGTTAACATCTAGACTGGTTAACATCTAGACTGGTTAACATCCAGACTGGTTAACATCTAGACTGGTTAACATCGAGACTGGTTAACATCCAGACTGGTTAACGTCTAGACTGGTTAACATCTAGACTGGTTAACATCCAGGCTGGTTTACATCTAGACTGGTTAACATCCAGACTGGTTAACGTCTAGACTAGTTAACATCTAGACTGGTTTACATCTAGACTGGTTAACATCAAGACTGGTTTACATCTAGACTGGTTTACATCTAGACTGGTTTACATCTAGACTGGTTTACATCTAGACTGGTTTACATCAAGGCTGGTTAACATCTAGACTGGTTAACATCTAGACTGGTTAACATCCAGACTGGTTAACATCTAGACTGGTTAACATCGAGACTGGTTAGCATCTAGGCTGGTTAGCATCTAGACGGGTTAGCATCCAGACTGGTTAACATCTAGATTGGTTAACATCTAGACTGGTTAACATCTAGACTGGTTAACATCCAGGCTGGTTAGCATCCAGACTGATTAACATCTAGACTGGTTAACATCTAGACTGGTTAACATCTAAATGGGTTAACATCCAGACTGGTTAGCATCTAGACTGGTTAACATCTAGACTGGTTAACATCTAAATTGGTTAACATCTAGACTGGTTAACATCTAGACTGGTTAACATCTAGACTGGTTAACATCCAGACTGTTTAACATATAGACTGGTTAGCATCTAGACTGGTTTACATCTAGACTGGTTAACATCTAGTCTGGTTAACATCTAGACTGGTTAACATCCAGACTGGTTAACATCTAGACTGGTTAACATCCAGACTGGTTAACATCTAGGCTCGTTAACATCTAGACTGGTTAACATCTAGACTGGTTAACATCCAGATTGGTTAACATCTAGACTGGTTTACATCTAGACTGGTTAACATCCAGACTGGTTAACATCCAGACTGGTTAACGTCTAGACTGGTTAACATCTAGACTGGTTAACATCCAGGCTGGTTTACATCTAGACTGGTTAACATCCAGACTGGTTAACGTCTAGACTAGTTAACATCTAGACTGGTTTACATCTAGACTGGTTAACATCAAGACTGGTTTACATCTAGACTGGTTAACATCTAGACTGGTTTACATCTAGACTGGTTAACATCTAGACTGGTTTACATCTAGACTGGTTAACATCTAGACTGGTTAACGTCTAGACTGGTTTACATCTAGACTGGTTAACATCTAGACTGGTTAACATCTAGACTGGTTAACATCTAGACTGGTTAACATCCAGGCTCGTTAACATCTAGACTGGTTAACATCCAGACTGGTTAACATCTAGACTGGTTAACATCCAGACTGGTTTACATTTAGACTGGTTAACATATAGACTGGTTAACATCTAGACTGGTTAACATCCAGGCTGGTAAACGTCTAGACTGGTTAACATCTAGACTGGTTTACATCTAGACTGGTTAACATCTAGACTGGTTTACATCTAAACTGGTTAACATCTAAATGGGTTAACATCCAGACTGGTTAGCATCTAGACTGGTTAACATCTAGACTGGTTAACATCTAAATGGGTTAACATCTAGACTGGTTAATATCTAAATGGGTTAACATCTAGACTGGTTAACATCTAGACTGGTTAACATCTAGACTGGTTAACGTCTAGACTGGTTAACATCTAGACTGGTTAACGTCTAGACTGGTTAACATCCAGACTGGTTAACATCTACATGGGTTAACATCTAGACAGGTTAACATCCAGACTGGTTAGCATCTAGACAGGTTAACATCTAGACTGGTTAACATCTACATGGGTTAACATCTAGACAGGTTAACATCCAGACTGGTTAGCATCTAGACAGGTTAACATCCAGACTGGTTAACGTCTAGACTGGTTAACATCCAGACTGGTTAACATCTAGACTGGTTAACATCCAGACTGGTTAACATCCAGACTGGTTAACGTCTAGACTGGTTAACATCTAGACTGGTTAACATCCAGACTGGTTAACGTCTAGACTGGTTAACATCTAGACTGGTTAACATCCAGACTGGTTAACGTCTAGACTGGTTAACATCTAGACTGGTTAACATCCAGACTGGTTAACATCCAGACTGGTTAACATCTAGACTGGTTAACATCTAGACTGCTAACATCTAGACTGGTTAACATCTAGACTGGTTAACATCCAGGCTGGTTAACATATAGACTGGTTAACATATAGACAGGCTGCTGTGCTGTGTGTTGTTTCTCCCACAACCATTATCACATTATGCAGTTCAACCACACCACAACACAACACAACACACACACAAATACACAGGGACCCTGCAGTCCTGAAAGGTTGCAGCAGGACTCTGGGGCTGAGTGAGGGTAGTGGGGTGAAGGCAGGGCCCAGGGATGACTGTGAGCAGTGTTAGCTACTTCTGGATGGGTGACAGTCAGGGTCACTTCTCTCTGCTACAGCTCTCTCTCCAGGCAGAGTGTGTGTAAGAAAGAGGCAGTCTCTCTACAGGGTTGAAGGGTTTAGAGGAAGGGTTTGATGTGGAGTCTGGAAGAGCCAAGGCTGGCAGAAAGAGACCTTCCTTTCCCTCCACATCCCGAGACCAGGGCCAGGGGAGCTAGTCACTCTGTAACACACACACACACACACACACACACACACACACACACACACACACACACACACACACACACACACACACACACACACACACACACACACACACACACACACACACACACACACACACACACACACACACACGGCTGGAGGAGGGAACAGGGAAACAAGGTGTATACTGTGATCTCAGGGCAGAGCGGGGGGTGGGGGTGGGCAAGCCGGGGGGCTCTGGTTACCCCAACAGGAGGTGTGTTACCACACAGCCTCTCACTGTCGATGGAAGTAGGATGGGAGAGGGGGAGTGAGGGAGGATGGGGAGATGAGGTGTGGGACTGTAAGTGGGTGTGCTGCATGGAGAGAAGAAGAAGACAAGAAGGAGACAAGAAGGAGACAAGGAGAAGAGAAGAAGACAAGGAGACAAGGAGAGAAGAAGGAACGTGAATCAAAGTTTGATTCCAAACACTTATGGAGAAATTCAAAATGTCTCTTTCCCCAACAGTCTTTTATATGTGGCCTACTTCTACAACTTTATTGTTTTTTCTGTTATAAATCGACACAACTAATGAAGGGTGTCGTGCCCTGCGTCTGTTTGTAGAAGACTTTATCCTGGCAAACATGACGCTTCCCTGAAGCCTCTGGAACAACGACAGGAATTCAATCTCGAATTCCAAAGAAAAGGTATCAAATGAAATTGAAGCTAACAGATTTGTGTGTATTTTATTTGACAGGCACATTGTCCATTGAGGGAAGAAGGAGAGAAGAAGGAGACAAGGAGACAAGAAGGAGAGAAGGAGACAAGAAGGAGACAAGAAGGAGAAAAGAATGAGTGAAGGAGACAAGAAGAAGACAAGAAAGAGTGAAGGAGGAGAGAAGGAGGAGACAATGAGACAAGAAGGAGACAAGAAAGACTGAAGGAATGAAGAAGGAGACAAGAAAGAGACAAGAAAGAGTGAAGGAGAGAAGAAGGAGAGAAGAAGGAGACAAGAAGAGAAGAAGTAGAGAAGAACGAGTGAAGAAGTGAAGAAGGAGAGACGAAGGAGAGAAGAAGAATTAGACGAGAAGGAGGAGAGAAGAAGTAGACAAGAAGGAGACAAGGAGACAAGAAAGAGTGAAGGAGAGAAGAAGGAGAGAACAAGTAGAGAAGAAGGAGTGAAGAAGGAGAAAAGAAGGAGACAAGAAAGAGTGAAGGAGAGAAGAAGGAGAGAAGAAGGAGAGACGAAAGAGTGAAGGAGAGAAGGAGAGAAGAATAAGAGCAGGAGAGGAGACAAGAAGGAGACAAGAAAGAGTGAAGGAGAGAAGGAGACAAGAATAAGAGAAGGAGGAGAGGAGACAAGAAGGAGACAAGAAAGAGTGAAGGAGACAAGAAGGAGACGGGAAGGAGAGGAGGCAATAAGAAGGAGACAAGAAAGAGTGAAAGAGAGAAGAAGGAAACAAGACGGAAACAAGGAGACCAGAAAGAGTGAAGGAGACAAGGAGACAAGAAGGAGGTAAGGAGTGAAGAAGTAGAGAAGAAAGAGACATTAAGGAGACAAGAAGGAGACTAGAAGAAGACAAGAAGGAGACAAGAAAGAGTGAAGGAGAGAAGGAGAAAAGAAGGAGACAAGAAGGAGACGAAAGAAAAAGGAAAGGAGAGAAGGAGAAAATAAGGAGACAAGAAAGAGTGAAGGAGAGAAGGAGACAAGAAGTAGACAAGAAGGAGACAAGAAAGAATGAAGAAGAGAAGAAGGAAGCAAGAAGGAGAGAAAAAATAGGAAAATATGAGACATTGAATCAAAGTTTGATTCCAAAAACTTATGGAGAAATTCAAAATGTCTCTTTCCCCAACAGTCTTTTATATGTGGCCTACTTCTACCACTTTATTATTTTTTCTGTTATAAATCAACACAACTAATGAAGGGTGTCGTGCCCTGCGTCTGTTTTTAGAAGACTTTATCCTGGCAAACATGACGCTTCCCTGAAGCCTCTGGAACAACGACAGGAATTCAATCTCGAATTCCAAAGAAAAGGTATCAAATGAAACAGATTTGCTTGAAACAGATTTGTGTGTATTTTATTTGACAGGCACCTTCTGCATTGATCAACTTGTCATGGCAGATTTGGCCAGCCGGCTACATTTCATCTGTAGTCCCCATGAATTTAAGAACATTTTCGAAGGTAAGGCATGAATTATATAGTTATTTCTGAGTTTTGTGTCGCGCCTGGCGGGTTGAAATATGATTGTCATGTGTTTGTTTGATGGGGTGCTGTCCTCAGATAATCGCATGGTTTGCTTTCTCCGTAAAGCCTTTTTGAAATCTGACACAGCGGCTGGATTCACAAGAAGTTCAGCTTTATTTTGATGTGTTACACTTGTGATTGTATGAAAGTTAAATATTTCTAATAATTGCTGTTTTTCAGTCTCTCGGTCCCTACTTTGATGCACCTGTACTGACCTCGCCATCTGGATGATAGCGGGGTGAACAGGCAATGGCTCGGGTGGTTGTTGTCCTTGATGATCTTTTTGGCCTTCCTGTGACGTAGGTGTCCTGGAGGGCAGATAGTTTGCCCCCTGTGATGCGTTGTGCAGACCTCATTACCCTCTGGAGAGCCCTGTGGTTGTGGGCGGAGCGGTTGCCGTACCAGGCGGGGATACAGCCCGACAGGATGCTCTCGATTGTGCATCTGTAGAAGTTTGTGAGTGTTTTTGGTTGACAAGCCGAATTTCTTCAGCCTCCTGAGGTTGAAGAGGCGCTGCACCACCTTCCTCACCACGCTGTCTGTGTGGTTGGACCATTTCAGTTTGTCTGTGATGTGGACACCGAGGAATTTAAAACTTACTACCCTCTCCTCTACTGTCCCGTCAATGTGGATAGGGGGGGGTGCTCCCTCCCTCTGCTGTTTCCTGAAGTCCACGATCATCTCCGTTGTTTTGTTGACGTTGAGTGTAATACCCATGATTCATTACTGTATGGTATATGTCTTGTCTTGTTTGATATTCTAACTGGTATTTGATTAGAACTGTGAAGGGGGTTGATACTTTGAATGTTTGTGTCTTAGAAATAAGACACAAATAAAGCAGATTTGTTTTCTGAAAGAAACGCTCAGTGGCCAGTTTATTAGGTACACCCATCTGGTACCGGGTCGGACCCTCCTGTAGCCATGAGGGGATGCACCTGGTCAGCAGCAGCAAAAAATTACACCCATTGAGCTGCAATAATCACGCTGTGAAGAGTAAACAATCCTTCTAAAGCGTTCAATGAGAGAGAGAGCACAGGGCCAGAAATGATGGGTATTTTATTAGTGTATAGCAGAGAGTCAATCAGCTCTTTAAAAATCAAGTTTCAACTGTTCAGAGCTGCCCTTCATAATGTCATTAAAACCCACATGGACTACAACAGAATCGATGTCCATGTCATGGTGTAGTACATTCGGGAGCAGTTTAGTAATGTAATTTACTCGAGCTCCGGGAAAGGACATTGTTTTTGCTCCAGGAATGGTCACATGTCTTACCATGCAGCTGCCCAAAATCACAGCTGGCAAGAAGGAAGTGGAAATCCGCCCACTCCCATGCTTCACAGGATTTGGGGAACCCTTTATGGATGTGCGAGAGTCAGGATAACTTGAGCCCGTTGTTCCCGGCGCCTGGCACAGGACTCCGACAGATGGAGAAGCCCTACTTGATCCATAGCATGGACGAAAGGTTGCCGACGTCGACTTCGAAATCGTAGTTGTAGGCACTGAGGCCGTGGACACAGGCACCCCCAGAGACAGTGCAGGAATATCAGGCTCCAGGACGGCTAAACTATTTGTTGTTTGTATCCTCTCCGGGCCTCTCGTTGGGAGTGTAGACTGCTTTGTGGGAGGCCGCATTCTTCGGCTTCCACGGCTCGTGACATGCGACCATCATTGATTGCCTCTCTTGCTGTGCTCCTTTGACTCCACTATCAGATGGGGCAACACCGGTCAGTCGGATATATCAACAAACGCCGGAGATGCATCCAACAAGCGCAAAAGCCGTCTAGCCAACGGCATAGAAAATGTAAACATTCAACTCTGCGTCTTCCCCAGTTTCTTACGTAGGCCGGCGACCTGCGTAATCAAGGAATCCACCTCAAGCCTATAATCCTCGGCAAGCAAACTATTACCTCATAGGATCTCTGAGTGATCCAGTTTTTCCCGAAACAAAGCGTGGTAGACACAGCTTCTACAGCGCTGGAACCGTTCATTTAACTCTCCAGACGAAGAGGGCTCCATTGCAAAACTCATCGGGGACTAACTTTGATGTCTAACAGAGATTCTAAGCTGTACGGTTATGATTTTGATTTGTCCTGGTGTTCCTGCTATTCTTACATGATTTGTTCAGTAAACAATTTGACTTCCAAAATGCCTTGTATTTTAAATGTGGGTTTCTCTTCTGACTGAAAACATGAAATAAGAAGAAATAAGAATTTAAAGTCATAAGACACGGCCAGATATGGGATTATTAACACATACTAACTACACTACAGCTTAGCATCTCTGTCAAGCAGGCTTCAACTTGTCTGTTAATAGGGATTGCGGGACAAGAAAGTTCGGTATTCGTATTTAATGAATAGTGGTTTTGTTTCGATCAAAAATAACTAACCAAGTGTACAAAGTTCAGATGTGCACTCTGATGATGTACGAATCTGGAGCTTCTTCTTCTTGTTTTTAGATGATAGGAATGAAACCCGGTGTGGTGATTGGCTGCAACAGCCCATTCGTGACAAGGACTGGCAAGTTGTCCTTTCCGAGCTTCCGTTCTGCACACCACTGTTGTACTGCGCCGTTATTTGCCTGTTTGTGGCCCGCCTGTTGAATTGCACAATTCTTGATATTCTCCTTCGACCGCTCTCATCAATGAGCTGTTTCCCCCCACAGGTGTCACATTCTGACTTTTATTTCCTTTGTTTTGTCTTTATTTAGTATGGTCAGGGCGTGAGTTGGTGTGGGCAGTCTATGTTTGTGTTTCTATGTTTTTTTTATATTTCTGTGTTTGGCCTGATATGGTTCTCAATCAGAGGCAGCTGTTTATCGTTGTCCCTGATTGAGAACCATATTTAGGTAGCCTGGGTTTCACTGTTGGTTTGTGGGTGTTTGTTTCCATGTGTGTGTTTGTCGGTACTGTTTCGGTTTGGTGATTTCACATATTCGTTTATTGTTTTTGTATTTCACAGTGTTCAGTGCTTTTCTTATTAAAATCGTCATGAACACTTACCACGCCGCATCTTGGTCCGATCCTTACTCCTCTTCAGACGAAGGAGGAAATCTGACGTTACAGAAACACCCACCAACAGAGGACCAAGTGGCGTGGTAATGGGCAGCAGCAACAGCGGCCGAAGACACAGGACTCATGGACTTGGGAGGAAATTCTAGACGGGAGAGGACCCTGGGCACAGTCAGGGGAATATCGCCGCCCCAAATCAGAGCTGGAAGCAGCGAAGGCAGAGAGGCACTGGTATGAGGAGGCAGCACGGCGGCGCGGTTGGAAGCCCGAGAGTCAGCCACAAAAAATTATTGGGGGGTCACACAGGGAGTGTGTCGAAGCCAGGTAGGAGACCTGCGCCAACTTCCTGTGCTTACCGGAGAGCGAGAGGGACCGGGCAGGCACCGTGTTATGCTGTGGAGCGCACGGTGTCCCCGGTGCGGGTGCATAGCCCGGTGCGGTACATTTCAGCTCCTCGTATCGGCCGGGCTAGAGTGGGCATCGAGCCAGGTGCCATGAAGCCGGCTCTATGCATCTGGTCTCCAGTGCATCTCCTTGGGCCAGCGTACATGGCACCAGCCTTACGCATGGTGTCCCCAGTTTGCCAGCACAGCCCAGCGCGGGCTATTCCACCTCGCCGCACTGTCCTGGCTACCGGGAACATTCAACCAGGTAAGGTTGGGCAGGCTCGGTGCTCAAGAGCTCCAGTGCGCCTGCACGGTCCGGTCTACCCAGTGCCACCTCCACGCACCAGCCCTCCGGTGGCAGCCCCCCACTCCAGGCTGTCTCTCCGTTTTCTGCCTACAGGGTCTCCCACCTGTCCAGCACTGCCAGAGCCTTCCTCCTCTCCAGCACTGCCAGAGTCTCCTGTCTGTCCTGAGCTGCCAGAGTCTCCCATCTGTCCAGAGCTGCCAGAGTCTCCTGTCTGTCCTGAGCTGCCAGAATCTCCCATCTGTCCAGAGCTGCTAGCGTCTCCCGTCTGTCCTGAGCTGCTAGCGTCTCCCGTCTGTCCTGAGCTGCTAACGTCTCCCGTCTGTCCTGAGCTGCTAGAGTCTCCCGTCTGTCTTGAGCTGCTAGAGTCTCCCGCCTGTCCTGAGCTGCTAGAGTCTCCCGTCTGTCCGGAGCTGCTAGAGCCGCCAGTCTGTCCTGAGCCGTCAGCCAGCCAGGAGCTGCCAGAGCCGCCAGCCAGCCAGGAGCTGCCAGAACCGCCAGCCAGCCAGGAGCTGCCAGAGCCGCCAGCCAGCCAGGAGCTGCCAGAGCCGCCAGCCAGCCAGGAGCTGCCAGAGCCGTCAGTCAGCCAGGATCTGCCAGAGCCGTCAGTCAGCCAGGCGATGTCAGAATCGCCCTTCACTCCGGAGCTGCCGGAGTCTCCCGCCTGTCCGGCGCTGCCGGAGGCGTCCTTCACTCCAGCGCTGCCGGAATCCCGCGTCTATTCGGAACCCATGTCTAGGATCCCCAGTCCAAGGTCAGTGGCGAGGGTCAACGCTTTAAAGAGGCCACGGAGGCGGGCGAAGAGGCGCACTAGAACTATGGTGAAGTGGGGTCCACGTCCCATGCCAGAATCGCCACCCCGGACAGAGGCCCACCAAGACCCTCCCCTATAGGTTCAGGTTTTGCGGCCGGAGTCCGCACCTTTGGGGGGGGGGGGGGGGGGGTACTGTCACGTTCTTGATCTTTATTTCCTTTGTTTTGTCTTTATTTAGTATGGTCAGGGCGTGAGTTGGGGTGGGCAGTCTATGTTTGTGTTTCTATGTTTTTTCTATTTCTGTGTTTGGCCTGATATGGTTCTCAATCAGAGGCAGCTGTTTATCGTTGTCCCTGATTGAGAACCATATTTAGGTAGCCTGGGTTTCACTGTTGGTTTGTGGGTGTTTGTTTCCGTGTGTGTGTCTCCACACGGTACTGTTTCGGTTTGGTTATTTCACATATTCGTTTATTGTTCTTGTATTTCACAGTGTTCAGTGCTTTTCTTATTCAAATCGCCATGAACACTTACCACGCCGCATCTTGGTCCGATCCTTAGTCCTCTTCAGACGAAGAGGAGGAAATCTGCCGTTACAACAGGACTGGATGTTTTCAGTTTGTCACACCATTCTTGGTAAACCCTAAACACCGTTGTGCGTGAAAAGCCCAGGAGGCTTTCTGAGGTACTGGAACCGTACCCCTTGCACCGACAATCATACCACGTATGACTAACGTTCAATCAAACAGTAACTAAATGCCTCAACCCATGTCTGCCTGCTTTATATAGCAAGTCACAGCCATGTGACTCACTGTCTGTAGGAGCGAACCATTTTCGTGAACGGGGTGGTGTACCTAATAAACTGTCCGGTGAGTGTATATCTACTCTATCCAAAATTGTATTCACAGTGAAAAAAAAGGCCATGGCTTTTTGTAAATCATTCAGCTATAGAGAAACACAAGGTTATGTTCTTGGAGTCAATGCAATAGCAGGGTATAACACACAGAAACAGTTTCATTGCAAAAGTAAGATGAAAGCCTGGATTCAATCTGATCACCCCTTTTCGGCACCTTTTAAAAGGCATAGTTCCTGTGGATGCACTTGATATGTCGGCTCATTTGGAAATTAGCTTTAGAGCGCGCTATCATGTGAATCTACCACTGTTCTGATTGAATCCTGGCCAAAGTTGTCTCAGCAGTGTGTTTCAGGCCAGGCTGATGTGAAAGCCCTGACAGCCCAGGCTGGTGTGGAAGACCTGACAGCCCAGGCTGGTGTGGAAGACCAGACAGCCCAGGCTGATGTGAAAGACCAGACAGCCCAGGCTGATGTGGAAGACCAGACAGCCCAGGCTGATGTGGAAGACCAGACAGCCCAGGCTGATGTGAAAGACCAGACAGCCCAGGCTGATGTGGAAGACCAGACATTCCAGGCTGATGTGAAAGACCAGACAGCCCAGGCTGATGTGAAAGACCAGACAGCCCAGGCTGATGTGAAAGACCAGACAGCCCAGGCTGATGTGAAAGACCAGACAGCCCAGGCTGATGTGGAAGACCAGACAGCCCAGGCTGGTGTGGAAGACCAGACAGGCCAGGCTGATGTGGAAGACCAGACAGCCCAGGCTGGTGTGAAAGACCAGACAGCCCAGGCTGGTGTGGAAGACCAGACAGGCCAGGCTGGTGTGGAAGACAAGACAGCCCAGGCTGATGTGAAAGATCAGACAGCTTAGGCTGGTGTGGAAGACCAGACAGGCCAGGCTGATGTGAAAGACCAGACAGGCAAGGCTGATGTGAAAGACCAGACAGGCCAGGCTGATGTGAAAGACCAGACAGCCCAGGCTGATGTGAAAGACCAGACAGCCCAGGCTGATGTGAAAGACCTGACAGCCCAGGCTGGTGTGGAAGACCTGACAGCCCAGGCTGGTGTGGAAGACCAGACAGCCCAGGCTGATGTGAAAGACCAGACAGCCCAGGCTGATGTGGAAGACCAGACAGCCCAGGCTGATGTGGAAGACCAGACAGCCCAGGCTGATGTGAAAGACCAGACACCCCAGGCTGATGTGGAAGACCAGACATTCCAGGCTGATGTGAAAGACCAGACAGCCCAGGCTGATGTGAAAGACCAGACAGCCCAGGCTGATGTGAAAGACCAGACAGCCCAGGCTGATGTGAAATACCAGACAGCCCAGGCTGATGTGGAAGACCAGACAGCCCAGGCTGGTGTGGAAGACCAGACAGGCCATGCTGGTGTGGAAGACCAGACAGGCCAGGCTGGTGTGGAAGACCAGACAGCCCAGGCTGATGTGAAAGATCAGACAGCTCAGGCTGGTGTGGAAGACCAGACAGGCCAGGCTGATGTGAAAGACCAGACAGGCCAGGCTGATGTGAAAGACCAGACAGGCCAGGCTGATGTGCACCTGTTGATTGAGGAGTGTCAATGATCACTTGTCATAGTGTTAGGTTAAACCTACACCTAATATTATGCTTACCTAGAATGCCTAATTAATTACAGTTGATAATTGCTTAAAGAAAACCAGACCTGTTTTATATCTCTACCTTGGTCTACATAGTAGGCTAATGAATTGGTTATTGGCTTGTTGGAATTATAAATTGTTATTTTGGCTGGGGAAGATTTTGTAGGCTGCTTAAAGAAATAAGTTTAAGCTAAAATAAATTAAACAAATTACATTCGTACTAGTGAAGTGGCTTACTTGAGTTTTTCCCGTATTGGTTGGGATTCCACTCCAAAATCTCCATCTGTTTTGTCCTTAAGACAAAAATTGGATTACCAGGCACGGCTACTCGTTATCAATTGGTCTGTAATGAGTTGCACTGTAGGCTAACTTTAGGGCATTGGTGTTTATTTCTAAGCTGGCTTTACGAGGAAGCAGGGGTCAGGAGTTTCCGTTTGGCACACGAGGCAGTATCTCAGTGAATGAAGACTTGAGAGAAGGGAAGAGAAGCTCCTCGGAACTGACAGGGATTCGGGCCTTTGGAACGTTGAGAAGATGGAACAGCTAGCACCACTGAGACATCCAATGAAGATAGCTAACATTCCGTGGAGGAATAACAACCTGAGTCAGCTGTACAAGGAGCCTCCTCTGTCGGAACAGGGAGAGACTGTCATCGGAGTTTACCTGTTGCTGATAGGTGGGTGTTGTGTGTAGTTAGTGGACTAGCGCCTTAGCTTTGAGTTTACTCTGTAATGAAAAGGGCTATGGAAATTAAATGTCTTATTATTATTGTGTGGTTGAATGCTGTTGAGATAGAAGTATGTATGTACTGTACGTTGCAGATAGAAGTATGTATGTACTGTACGTTGCAGATAGAAGTATGTATGTACTGTACGTTGCAGATAGAAGTATATATGTACTGTACGTACGTTTCAGATAGAAGTATGTATGTACTGTACGTTGCAGATAGAAGTATGTATGTACTGTACGTTGCAGATAGAAGTATGTATGTACTGTACGTTTCAGATAGAAGTATGTATGTACTGTACGTTGCAGATAGAAGTATGTATGTACTGTACGTTGCAGATAGAAGTATGTATGTACTGTACGTTGCAGATAGAAGTATGTATGTACTGTACGTTGCAGATAGAAGTATGTATGTACTGTACGTTGCAGATAGAAGTATGTATGTACTGTACGTTGCAGATAGAAGTATGTATGTACTGTACGTTTCAGATAGAAGTATGTATGTACTGTACGTTGCAGATAGAAGTATGTATGTACTGTACGTTGCAGATAGAAGTATGTATGTACTGTACGTTTCAGATAGAAGTATGTATGTACTGTACGTTGCAGATAGAAGTATGTATGTACTGTACGTTGCAGATAGAAGTATGTATGTACTGTACGTTTCAGATAGAAGTATGTATGTACTGTACGTTTCAGATAGAAGTATGTATGTACTGTACGTTTCAGATAGAAGTATGTATGTACTGTACGTTTCAGATAGAAGTATGTATGTACTGTACGTTTCAGATAGAAGTATGTATGTACTGTACGTTGCAGATAGAAGTATGTATATACTGTACGTTTCAGATAGAAGTATGTATGTACTGTACGTTGCAGATATAAGTATGTATGTACTGTACGTTTCAGATAATACACATTTTCAATATCCTAATGTAAACCATGTTGTTTACATATAGAAATCAACACAGAATTGTTTTTAACATTATATTTCTTTAAACAGAATCAAAATTGTTTGTTTGTATTTGGATGTTGCAGTTCAGTTTGTATGTAGCCTAATTTGCAAATTATATAAAAAATATATATATTTTCAAGATGTTTTTTCAGATCTTATTTTGGATTCAAACGCAGGAACTATTGTTAAGTATTGTGAAGTTTATTTAAATGTAGTCCTATGCCAATGAGATGCAGGAAATAGTGAATGAAGTGCTCCATTTTGATAGCTCAAGGACAAGAACAGTCATCTTGAATCCACCGGACACTCATCTGGCTAATGGCTGATATAACCAAGTAGCTGTTGTACAAGTGGCCATCATACCACGGCCCAATCTTCTGAGCTACCGGTATGCCTAACGTGAACCAGGCTACTGAGTCAAGGAGTTTGTCTCACGGATACAGAGTGTTCAGAAAAGTATTCAGACCACTTGACTCTTTCCACATTTTGTCGACATTACTGCCTTATTCTAAAATATATTTTTTTTTTTATCCTCATCAGATTACACACAACACACTATAACGACAAAGTAAAAACAGTTGTTTAATTTGTTCTTGCAAATGTATACAAAATGTATAAATAGAAATATCATATTTACATACAGCGCCTTGAAAAAGTATTCATCCCCTCTGCGTTTTTTGTGATTATTTTACATTACAACCTGTAGTTTATTTATTTGAATTTCATGTAATGGACACACACAAAATAGTCCAAATTGGTGAAGTGAAATAAAATAACTTGTTTAAAAAAAAAATCAAAAAAAATTGAATATGGATAATGTGGTGTGTGCATATGTAGTCACCCCCTTTTTCATTGCAGCCCCTAAATGAGGTCTGGTGCAACCAGTTACCTTCACATAATTAGTTAGATTGCACACAGGTGGACTGTATTTAAGTGTCACGTGATCTGTCACATGATCTCAGTATAGAGTGCCTTGCGAAAGTATTCGGCCCCCTTGAACTTTGCGACCTTTTGCCACATTTCAGGCTTCAAACATAAAGATATAAAACTGTATTTTTTTGTGAAGAATCAACAACAAGTGGGACACAATCATGAAGTGGAACGACATTTATTGGATATTTCAAACTTTTTTAACAAATCAAAAACTGAAAAATTGGGCGTGCAAAATTATTCAGCCCCCTTAAGTTAATACTTTGTAGCGCCACCTTTTGCTGCGATTACAGCTGTAAGTCGCTTGGGGTATGTCTCTATCAGTTTTGCAGAATTGAGAGACTGACATTTTTTCCCATTCCTCCTTGCAAAACAGCTCGAGCTCAGTGAGGTTGGATGGAGAGCATTTGTGAACAGCAGTTTTCAGTTCTTTCCACAGATTCTCGATTGGATTCAGGTCTGGACTTTGACTTGGCCATTCTAACACCTGGATATGTTTATTTTTGAACCATTCCATTGTAGATTTTGCTTTATGTTTTGGATCATTGTCTTGTTGGAAGACAAATCTCCGTCCCAGTCTCAGGTCTTTTGCAGACTCCATCAGGTTTTCTTCCAGAATGGTCCTGTATTTGGCTCCATCCATCTTCCCATCAATTTTAACCATCTTCCCTGTCCCTGCTGAAGAAAAGCAGGCCCAAACCATGATGCTGCCACCACCATGTTTGACAGTGGGGATGGTGTGTTCAGGGTGATGAGCTGTGTTGCTTTTACGCCAAACATAATGTTTTGCATTGTTGCCAAAAAGTTCAATTTTGGTTTCATCTGACCAAAGCACCTTCTTCCACATGTTTGGTGTGTCTCCCAGGTGGCTTATGGCAAACTTTAAACAACACTTTTTATGGATATCTTTAAGAAATGGCTTTCTTCTTGCCACTCTTCCATAAAGGCCAGATTTGTGCAATATACGACTGATTGTTGTCCTATGGACAGAGTCTCCCACCTCAGCTGTAGATCTCTGCTGTTCATTCAGAGTGATCATGGGCCTCTTGGCTGCATCTCTGATCATCTCTGATCAGTTCTCCTTGTATGAGCTGAAAGTTTAGCGGGACGGCCAGGTCTTGGTAGATTTGCAGTGGTCTGATACTCCTTCCATTTCAATATTATCGCTTGCACAGTGCTCCTTGGGATGTTTAAAGCTTGGAAAATCTTTTTGTATCCAAATCCGGCTTTAAACTTCTTCACAACAGTATCTCGGACCTGCCTGGTGTGTTCCTTGTTCTTCATGATGCTCTCTGCGCTTTTAACGGACCTCTGAGACTATCACAGTGCAGGTGCATTTATACGGAGACTTGATTACACACAGGTGGATTGTATTTATCATCATTAGTCATTTAGGTCAACATTGGATCATTCAGAGATCCTCACTGAACTTCTGGAGAGAGTTTGCTGCACTGAAAGTAAAGGGGCTGAATAATTTTGCACGCCCAATTTTTCAGTTTTTGATTTGTTAAAAAAGTTTTAAATATCCAATAAATGTTGTTCCACTTCATGATTGTGTCCCACTTGTTGTTGATTCTTCACAAAAAATACAGTTTTATATCTTTATGTTTGAAGCCTGAAATGTGGCAAAAGGTCGCAAAGTTCAAGGGGGCCGAATACTTTCGCAAGGCACTGTATACCAAGAGACTTGTGCATTTAAAGTTTGTTCACAGAGTGTATTTAACACCAAGGAATCGTTTTATGATGAAATTGGCCCCAAGTCCCAACTATTCACTGTATCCCCTAAATCAGGTAGGCACATTCCTTCACATGATGTGGGAGTGCCCTTGCAGTTAAATGCTTCTGGGACAAAGTTACAAAATTCATTTTAAAGTGCATGTTATTTAACGATGATAGCTCCTTGAATATCTCAATGTCAGAGATGGTTACAGCTGGCAGGCAGCGCCACAGAAAAAAACATGTTGACTCTAAGATGGCAGCCATCTCAATTTAACCAGTAGATACAGTAACTAACTGCAGTTATAGCGTTATAATTATCGACATGAGAGAATGAATGGTGCTAGTCAAGGAACAATTGCGGTCTGGAAAAATATTATTGTCCCTGTAAAGGATTATCTCAGTTAAAGCCAAACACATACAGATAAACAATCTATAAAGCCCAGACATGTTGGATGGGTGGAGTAGAGGGAGACATGTTGGATTTGTGGGGTAGAGGGAGGTTGGAGTATAGGGAGACATGTTGCGTGGTTGGGGTTAGGGGAGGTTGGGGCTGGATGGAGATATGTTGGATGGGTGGGGTTAGGGGAGGTTGGGCTGGAGGGAGCCATGTTGGATGGCTGGGGTTAGGGGAGGTTGGGCTGGAGGGAGCCATGTTGGATGGGTGGGGTAGAGGGAGGTTGGGGTAGAGGGAGACATGTTGGATGGATGGGGTAGAGGGAGGTTGGGCTGGATGGAGACATGTTGGATAGGTGGGGTTAGGGGAGGTTGGGCTGGAGGGAGCCATGTTGGATGGGTGGGGTTAGGGGAAGTTGGGCTGGATGGAGACATGTTGGATGGGTGGGGTTAGGGGAGGTTGGGGCTGGATGGAGACATGTTGGATGGGTGGGGTTAGGGGAGGTTGGGGCTGGATGGAGACATGTTGGATGGGTGGGGTTAGGGGAGACATGTTGGATGGGTGGGGTTAGGGGAGCCATGTTGGATGGGTGGGGTTAGGGGAGCCATGTTGGATGGGTGGGGTTAGGGGAGACATGTTGGATGGGTGGGGTTAGGGGAGACATGTTGGATGGGTGGGGTTAGGGGAGCCATGTTGGATGGGTGGGGTTAGGGGAGACATGTTGGATGGGTGGGGTTAGGGGAGCCATGTTGGATGGGTGGGGTTAGGGGAGACATGTTGGATGGGTGCGGTTAGGGGAGATGTGTTGGATGGGTGCGGTTAGGGGAGATGTGTTGGATGGGTGGGGTTAGGGAAGGTTGGGGTGGAGGCTCACTTCTGTTATATTTGTGTCTCTCTTTACATACTCAATGTGTTGTTATGTTTTGTCTCTGTGATGCGAGCGAACTATTAAATTACATTAATTTGTGCATTCTGCATGTAGTCCCCCTATCAAGAAAAATGGAAAAACGTGTACAAATTTGGTCAAAAATAAAGGGGATTGTCTCTCACCTAAATCAACTGGTCAAGGACCTTTGTAGCCCTCTCTCCACCTCTCTAGGGGACGTGGAACCCCACGGCTGTGTGGCTCATGATCGGGTATGAGTGGAATGCTTTGGACTGTTGACCATTGATCCTGTAACACCTTAAATGCCATGCCGGGAGGAGCAAGACCTCTTAATCTGTAAATTGAGACTTAAAATAACAGGTGTTATTGGAAGCCATGCTGGGAAAAAAATATGTTTGAAGTTGCTATTGAGATAATTATTCAAATTAGTTTTATGTGCACCAGAGCTTTTCCCCTGAAAACAATTATCAGATATGATTTATTTTTTTTAATTGCATAAGTAGGCCTATATCTGAATTTCTATCCTGTCGGTGAAATGTTTCAGTGAATTTGTGTGTCTCATCTCTTCTCCAGGTTGGCTGTCGTTGTTTGGCAACAGTCTCGTGATATTGGTGCTGTACAGACAGAGGGCCTCCCTGCTGCCTACAGACTTCCTCACGTTGAACCTGGCTATCTCGGACGCGAGCATCTCCATGTTCGGGTACTCCAGAGGGATTTTGGACATCTTTAACCTCTTCAGAGATGACGGCTTTTGGATCACCTGGTTCTGGACCTGCCAGGTTAAGAGATAAATATTGGTTGATTGGTTGCTTGGTTGGATAGTTGGTTGGTTGTTGCTATCCAGGATCTTTGGGACGTCCCTATCCTAAATGTACGGAAGAGTATTAGGGCCAAGTGAAGAGAAACATCAAACTGCTCGTGGTTGGTGGCACTTGCATTATTATTGTTGTTTGCATGATAGTACTTTTTTTTAAAAGTGACAATATTTCCAGAATGAACTCGAAATGTAATTTCGAGAATAAAGTCAAACTATTGAGAATAAAGTCTCAGTTATATTTTAAGATTTAAGTAAGGGGATTTGGTTAAGCATGTCTTCTTGGTTTCCCGTTGCTGTGAAACGCCTCAGTTAGATGACCCGGTGGAAACTATACTTTAGAATTGGCTTTAGGTAAGAAGGAAATCCTTTCTCTTTTACATAATTTATTTTATCTTTATTTGACCTTTTATTTAACTAGTCGAGTCAGTTAAGAACAAATTCTTATTTTCAATGACGGCCAACCAGGGAACAGTGGGTTAACTGCCTCGTTCAGGGGAACAGTGGGTTAACTGCCTGTTCAGGGGCAGAACAATGACGGCCACCCAGGGAACAGTGGGTTAACTGCCTGTTCAGGGGCAGAACAATGACGGCCAACCAGGGAACAGTGGGTTAACTGCCTTGTTCAGGGGCAGAACAATGACGGCCAACCAGGGAACAGTGGGTTAACTGCCTTGTTCAGGGGGCAGGAGGACAGATGGACCCCCTTTAGTGCATCATAGCCATATTATTGTAGGTGTTATGGAAAAGGAGGAGCCGTGGTTGCATAAATAGGTAGAGATGGGTGGGTTGTGTGTGTGCGTGTGTGTGTGTGTGTGTGTGTGTGTGGGTTGCAAAAAGTGGGGGCAAAATAAACAAATGGCCATCAAAACTACACACACACACACACACACACACACACACAGAGAGTTTCCCCCTGGCAATTTCAGACTGTAGGAATAAACTCTTCTAAAGACCATGGTGCATTCTTGCCACTGTCACTGAAAGCTGCGTAGCCTAGGCAACAACCTTTCAGAAAGGTAACTATTAACGACTGTATCCGTGGTGATTTACTAACAGTAGTATTTGCCCCTTAAGGCAGCTATCCTTCTAACGACAATAGGCTCGTTGGCTACGACAGCACACCCAATAAAACTAATTATTTTGGGATCCTTGAGACCGGGGGCTATGCGTGTGCATGTCCCATGTCAAATTCACTACAACGCCTCTATTTTACAGCCCATTACCCAGTACCCTAACTTGTAGGCTAATGGTACATTTTAGTGGGCAAGTGAAAGTCAATTATAGGGCTATTCAACGGCTGAGGGCGCAGGGGTAAGAGGAAGCTCACTGCATTTCCAGTGCTAGAGGCGTCACTACAGTCCCTGGTTCGATTCCAGGCTGTATCACAGCGGTCTAAGCCACTGCATCTAGAGGCGTCACTACAGACCCTGGTTCGATTCCAGGCTGTATCACAGCGGTCTAAGCCACTGCATCGAAAGGCGTCACTACAGTCCCTGGTTCGATTCCAGGCTGTATCACAGCGGTCTAAGCCACTGCATCTAGAGGCGTCACTACAGACCCTGGTTCGATTCCAGGCTGTATCACAGCGGTCTAAGCCACTGCATCTAGAGGCGTCACTACAGACCCTGGTTCGATTCCAGGCTGTATCACAGCGGTCTAAGCCACTGCATCTAGAGGCGTCACTACAGACCCTGGTTCGATTCCAGGCTGTATCACAACCGGCCGTGATTGGGAGCCCCATAGGGCGGCGCACAATTGGCCCAGCGTCGTCCGGGTTAGAGTTTGGCCGGGGGTAGTCCGTCATTGTAAATGACGTCTTATCTGACTTGCCTAGTTAAATACAAATTGTGTAAACGAAGCTAATCTGAGGCACTGTTTGAATATATGCTAATTTAGGCTACCACTGGTCCCCCTTACAGAGGCCGTTAGGTTATAATAATGGAACCTAAAATTACTGTCTTAGAGGGGGCTTTAACCAAACCCCAGGCCCCCCTGCTCAGTGGCAAGGTCCATGACAGGAGTTGGGGGAGGGGGGGGGGGGGGGGGGGGGGGTATTAGCCTCCCCCGACCCACCTGTCTCTATACCTATGTACTGAACCACATGGGTGTGTGTGTATTAAGTCTGTGTATAGCCCCCCCCGACCCACCTGTCTCTATACCTATGTACTGAACCACATGGGTGTGGCTGAAATAGCCCCCCCTGACCCACCTGTCTCTATACCTATGTACTGAACCACATGGGTGTGTGTGTGTGTGTGTGTATTAGCCTCCCCCGACCCACCTGTCTCTATACCTATGTACTGAACCACATGGGTGTGTCTGAAATAGCTCCCCCCCCGACCCACCTGTCTCTATACCTATGTACTGAACCACATGGGTGTGTCTGAAATAGCTCCCCCCCCGACCCACCTGTCTCTATACCTATGTACTGAACCACATGGGTGTGGCTGAAATAGCCCCCCCCCCCCCGACCCACCTGTCTCTATACCTATGTACTGAACCACATGGGTGTGTCTGAAATAGCCAAATCCCCTAATTTGATGGGGTGTCGACATACTTTGGTATATGTAGTGTATTCTCTCCAAATGTAGTCTGAACAGGTGAGAAACATGGTGGAGGAACGTGGATCATTGAAGAGGGACCATACATCACTTTAAAACGCATTCATTTCAATGGAACTCAATATTCATGTTTGGACATGACAAAATTACCATAATTTGTAAAACATGTACCTCAGTCCTCATTTTAACAATGTTTATTCTACCTATAAAATCCAATGAAGTAGGCCTAAAATAATGAAAGTCAAATTGTTGAGTTTAGTAAAAATGCTATGTCTTTTCAAGTTTGATCTCATGCTCTTCGGATTGTATAAGGCGCCAAAGTACCTTTCAACGATAAATGATTTATTCTATATTTGGTCAAGATACTCATGATGGTTTTAGACCCATGATTGAGGGGGGCTTGGAGTCTAGAGTATAGAACCTGTGCTATTTCAGATTCCTCTTTCCAGAAGAGTCCAAATGAGTCCTAGGCTGAGCTAGACTAGGGCTCACCTGGAAAGAGCCAGAGTGAAGGGAGGCCCTTTCCTAATGTCTTGTAACAATCCAGAGTGAAGGGAGGCCCTTTCCTAATGTCTTGGACCAATCCAGAGGGAAGGAGGTCCATTTCCTAATGTCTTGGACCAATCCAGAGTGAAGGGAGACCCTTTCCTAATGTATTGGACCAATCCAGAGTGAAGGGAGAGCCTTTCCTAATGTCTTGGACCAATCCAGAGTGAAGGGAGAGCCTTTCCTAATGTCTTGGACCAATCCAGAGTGAAGAGGGCCCATTTCCTAATGTCTTGGACCAATCCAGAGTGAAGGGGCCCATTTCCTAATGTCTTGGACCAATCCAGAGTGAAGGGGGCCCATTTCCTAATGTCTTGGACCAATCCAGAGTAAAGGGGGTCAATATTCTAATGTCTTGGACCAATCCAGAGTGAAGGGGGCCCATTTACTAATGTCTTGGACCAATCCAGAGTGAAGGGGGCCCATTTCCTAATGTCTTGGACCAATCCAGAGTGAAGGAGGTCCATTTCCTAATGTCTTGGACCAATATTCTAATATCTTGAACCAATCTAGATGAATGCAGTGAAGGAGTGGTAAGTGGAAACAGAGTGAGAAGGGGGGATTAAGACTAGGACTAGTATTCATGTGGGTAGAAGGTTAATCTGTAATCAGATTATGGCTGTGGACCGTGGAGCCAGGGTTCCTGTACCATCTGTCAACAACCACATACCCATTGGAATCTGGAAGCCTGGTCCCAGATCTGTTTGTTTTGTCAACAACCGGGTGGTTGTTGCAACAGCACAAACAGATCTGAGACCAGTTAGGAATTTGGGGATTCCATCTGAAAAACCATTAGGCAATATAATATGTTGAGACAAGTACAGACAATGTTGGTGTCGTGTCTGTAGAGTGAACTGGAATGACAGGATTCCTTTACCTCAGATCAGTGTTGGAAAAGAACTGCTGTGAATCCACGAGAAAGAAAGCCTTCAAAATACAAATTTGTGTCTTCAGTATGAAATACAGATCTGCCTGGTCCCAGATCTGTTGGTGACCACACCCGTTAGAGTTGTCAAAGAGAGCACAAATAGATCTGGGACCAGGCTATTTTCAAATACGTCTCTCAGCCTGAAATAACGAACGCAAAGCAAACTTAATATCTCAATCTTTTGATACAACGTTACCTATTTCATTTCCTGCATCGGTATAGTCGGAGAAATCTGCTTGAACTATGTATATATATATATATATTTATTTTTTACCTACATGTATGTTTGCCTCTGCTCCTCTCTCCCTGAGGGGTTTTAACTCGCGACTGAAATAAACGTCATACTTGGTTGGTACTTTAGGAATTTCTGACTGCTTTATTTACCTTAGTGAAGGTTAGCCCGTGGTCAAGGCCTGATATCCTGCTAGCTACTCTGTGAGAGGACCCTCTGTGGATTTAGGACCTACAACAACATTGGTGTAACAATAACTGCCTCAGTGCCAGTCACAGGCTGTGTCTGAAATGACCTGTGTGGAGAACGACATTTCACCAGGGCTCACATAGGGTACATAGTAGTTCAGTATACAGGGAATACAGGCGCCATTTTGGATCCAGAGTCTCCCTACCGTTATGAGAGAGTCTAAGCTCAGAAGCGGAGATGTAGAGATATAACCAGGCCTGTAGCTATGTGTTATAATTAGGTTCATGAGCAGAAGGAAGGGAGAAGGGAGGCTTCCACACCTTTGTTCTAGAAAACAGCCTTACTTAATGATCTCACCTCTCAGCCATTGCTGTTATCTCAGGTTTTTAATGGGAGGAGAGAACAATATTGGGATAGGAAGCATTCCCCTCTCTTGTGTCTTTAGAGAGATGTGGAGGAAAGTAAAGTAGAGACGGAGGGAGGGAGGGAGCAAAGAGAGAGAGAGAGAGAGAGACAGAGAGAGACAGAGACAGAGACAGAGACAGAGTCAGAGACAGAGAGAGAGAGAGAGAGAGAGAGAGAGAGAGAGAGAGAGAGAGAGAGAGAGGGAGCGAGACAGAGACAGAGACAGAGAGGGGGTAAGTGGAGTGAGAGAGTGAGACAGAAAGCAAGAAGTTGAGGGAAGGAGAGAGAGAGAGAGAGAGAGAGAGAGAGAGAGAGAGGGAGCGAGAGAGAGAGGGAGCGAGAGAGAGAGAGAGAGGGAGGGAGCGAGACAGGCATGTGAGAAGTATTAGCAGATTACTGCATCAGAGAGCGTGAAGGGACATGAACAGAAGTATTAGCAGATTACTGCATCAGAGAGCGTGACGGGACATGAACAGAACAGGTACACATGGGACATTCCACCCGTCTCTGAGTGGCTCCGTCAGGATGGGGACGTGGCGAGACCCTTTGGAGCTATTAGAGGAGGACTTTAAGTTTGGGGTCAATTCAAATTTGTGAAATTCCAATTTATAGTTCACCTCCTGAAATGACTGAATTGAAATGGAATTGACCGTGGAACACATAAGCCGAGAGGATGCAACTGTACAGTATGATACTGTAGGCCCAGATGTCTGACCCAGGTTGAGGTACAGGAATGACTTTGGTACGGAGGATACTTATTGCACAGATGGCCCTAAAGCAGAGTTCCAATAGTAGACAATAGTCGCAAATGATTCCTTGATCAACCATAATAAGCCTACAGAGATATTGGCTCCAGGCAGGCTTGGTTTGCCTCGTTCTACCTTCTCTGACTTACGGATCACATTCTGTTTCTCTGTAAACACATTAGTCAGTTGGTTTCACCAGCCTGAGGCTGGGTTAGAGTTAAGGTATTCTGGCATTACCACACGTTCAAGGAAAAGCCTGGAAGGGAAGTGCAGGAAAAGCCTAGAAGGGAAGTGCAGGAAAAGCCTAGAAGGGAAGGGCAGGAAAAGCCTAGAAGGGAAGGGCAGGAAAAGCCTAGAAGGGAAGTGCAGGAAAAGCCTAGAAGGGAAGTGCAGGAAAAGCCTGGAAGGGAAGTGCAGGAAAAGCCTAGAAGGGAAGGGCAGGAAAAGCCTAGAAGGGAAGGGCAGGAAAAGCCTAGAAGGGAAGGGCAGGAAAAGCCTAGAAGGGAAGTGCAGGAAAAGCCTAGAAGGGAAGTGCAGGAAAAGCCTAGAAGGGAAGGGCAGGAAAAGCCTGGAAGGGAAGTGCAGGAAAAGCCTAGAAGGGAAGGGCAGGAAAAGCCTAGAAGGGAAGTACAGGAAAAGCCTAGAAGGGGAGTGCAGGAAAAGCCTAGAAGGGAAGGGCAGGAAAAGCCTAGAAGGGAAGGGCAGGAAAAGCCTAGAAGGGAAGTGCAGGAAAAGCCTAGAAGGGAAGGGCAGGAAAAGCCTAGAAGGGAAGTGCAGGAAAAGCCTAGAAGGGAAGGGCAGGAAAAGCCTGGAAGGGAAGTGCAGGAAAAGCCTAGAAGGGAAGGGCAGGAAAAGCCTAGAAGGGAAGGGCAGGAAAAGCCTAGAAGGGAAGGGCAGGAAAAGCCTGGAAGGGAAGTGCAGGAAAAGCCTAGAAGGGAAGGGCAGGAAAAGCCTGGAAGGGAAGTGCAGGAAAAGCCTGGAAGGGAAGTGCAGGAAAAGCCTAGAAGGGAAGTACAGGAAAAGCCTAGAAGGGAAGGGCAGGAAAAGCCTAGAAGGGAAGTGCAGGAAAAGCCTAGAAGGGAAGGGCAGGAAAAGCCTAGAAGGGAAGGGCAGGAAAAGCCTAGAAATTATTTTAGGGTTAAAAGAGGCAGACAGGGTTACAGCTGCAATATGTAACTTTTTGGGAGACCTGACCAAATTCACATAGAAATGTGTGTTACAGATCTGTCACTCTCATTGACAGCCAGTCTAAGAAGCAGTAGATCTGATCTATGTGAGCTAGTTCTATGCTTCTCGTTCTTATGTTTAGTTTTTGCGTCTTTTACTTTGGGTTTTGTACACCAGCTAAGTACTCTCACTATTGTTGTGTCTGAGCCTATAGGGTTAAAGGAAGAGTTTCCTAATGTTGTGTCTGAGCCTATAGGGTTAAAGGAAGAGTTTCCTATTGTTGTGTCTGAGCCTATAGGGTTATTAAGGGAAGAGTTTCCTATTGTTGTGTCTGAGCCTATAGGGTTAAAGGAAGAGTTTCCTATTGTTGTGTCTGAGCCTATAGGGTTAAAGGAAGAGTTTCCTATTGTTGTGTCTGAGCCTATAGGGTTATTAAGGGAAGAGTTTCCTATTGTTGTGTCTGAGCCTATAGGGGTAAGGGAAGAGTTTCCTATTGTTGTGTCTGAGCCTATAGGGTTAATGGAAGAGTTTCCTATTGTTGTGTCTGAGCCTATAGGGTTAATGGTAGAGTTTCCTATTGTTGTGTCTGAGCCTATAGGGTTATTAAGGGAAGAGTTTCCTATTGTTGTGTCTGAGCCTATAGGGTTAAAGGAAGAGTTTCCTATTGTTGTGTCTGAGCCTATAGGGTTATTAAGGGAAGAGTTTCCTATTGTTGTGTCTGAGCCTATAGGGGTAAGGGAAGAGTTTCCTATTGTTGTGTCTGAGCCTATAGGGTTATTAAGGGAAGAGTTTCCAGGCAGAAAGGGTTAGGGGAAAAGACCTGACAGTAATGATATTATAGAAGCTCTTACAGCAGATCAAGAGTAATCAGTGACAGCGAACAGCATGGGAACCTCTCTAAGGGTTTACCTCTATGGTCACAACAGGATACAAGTCAAATCAAATCATATTTATCACATGCGCCAAAAACAACAGGTGTCGTAGACCTTACAGTGAAATGCTGAATACAACAGGTGTAGTAGACCTTACAGTGAAATGCTGAATACAACAGGTGTAGTAGACCTTACAGTGAAATGCTGAATACAACAGGTGTAGTAGACCTTACAGTGAAATGCTGAATACAACAGGTGTAGTAGACCTCACAGTGAAATGCTGAATACAACAGGTGTAGTAGACCTTACAGTGAAATGCTGAATACAACAGGTGTAGTAGACCTTACAGTGAAATGCTGAATACAACAGGTGTAGTAGACCTTACAGTGAAATGCTGAATACAACAGGTGTAGTAGACCTCACAGTGAAATGCTGAATACAACAGGTGTAGTAGACCTTACAGTGAAATGCTGAATACAACAGGTGTAGTAGACCTCACAGTGAAATGCTGAATACAACAGGTGTAGTAGACCTTACAGTGAAATGCTGAATACAACAGGTGTAGTAGACCTTACAGTGAAATGCTGAATACAACAGGTGTAGTAGACCTTACAGTGAAATGCTGAATACAACAGGTGTAGTAGACCTTACAGTGAAATGCTGAATACAACAGGTGTAGTAGACCTTACAGTGAAATGCTGAATACAACAGGTGTAGTAGACCTTACAGTGAAATGCTGAATACAACAGGTGTAGTAGACCTCACAGTGAAATGCTGAATACAACAGGTGTAGTAGACCTCACAGTGAAATGCTGAATACAACAGGTGTAGTAGACCTCACAGTGAAATGCTGAATACAACAGGTGTAGTAGACCTTACAGTGAAATGCTGAATACAACAGGTGTAGTAGACCTCACAGTGAAATGCTGAATACAACAGGTGTAGTAGACCTTACAGTGAAATGCTGAATACAACAGGTGTAGTAGACCTCACAGTGAAATGCTGAATACAACAGGTGTAGTAGAACCTCACAGTGAAATGCTGAATACAACAGGTGTAGTAGACCTCACAGTGAAATGCTGAATACAACAGGTGTAGTAGACCTTACAGTGAAATGCTGAATACAACAGGTGTAGTAGACCTCACAGTGAAATGCTGAATACAACAGGTGTAGTAGAACCTCACAGTGAAATGCTGAATACAACAGGTGTAGTAGACCTCACAGTGAAATGCTGAATACAACAGGTGTAGTAGACCTTACAGTGAAATGCTGAATACAACAGGTGTAGTAGACCTCACAGTGAAATGCTGAATACAACAGGTGTAGTAGACCTTACAGTGAAATGCTGAATACAACAGGTGTAGTAGACCTTACAGTGAAATGCTGAATACAACAGGTGTAGTAGACCTTACAGTGAAATGCTGAATACAACAGGTGTAGTAGACCTTACAGTGAAATGCTGAATACAACAGGTGTAGTAGACCTTACAGTGAAATGCTGAATACAACAGGTGTAGTAGACCTTACAGTGAAATGCTGAATACAACAGGTGTAGTAGACCTTACAGTGAAATGCTGAATACAACAGGTGTAGTAGACCTCACAGTGAAATGCTGAATACAACAGGTGTAGTAGACCTCACAGTGAAATGCTGAATACAACAGGTGTAGTAGACCTTACAGTGAAATGCTGAATACAACAGGTGTAGTAGACCTCACAGTGAAATGCTGAATACAACAGGTGTAGTAGACCTTACAGTGAAATGCTGAATACAACAGGTGTAGTAGACCTCACAGTGAAATGCTGAATACAACAGGTGTAGTAGAACCTCACAGTGAAATGCTGAATACAACAGGTGTAGTAGACCTCACAGTGAAATGCTGAATACAACAGGTGTAGTAGACCTCACAGTGAAATGCTGAATACAACAGGTGTAGTAGAACCTCACAGTGAAATGCTGAATACAACAGGTGTAGTAGACCTCACAGTGAAATGCTGAATACAACAGGTGTAGTAGACCTTACAGTGAAATGCTGAATACAACAGGTGTAGTAGACCTTACATTGAAATGCTGAATACAACAGGTGTAGTAGACCTTACAGTGAAATGCTGAATACAACAGGTGTAGTAGACCTTACAGTGAAATGCTGAATACAACAGGTGTAGTAGACCTTACAGTGAAATGCTGAATACAACAGGTGTAGTAGACCTCACAGTGAAATGCTGAATACAACAGGTGTAGTAGACCTTACAGTGAAATGCTGAATACAACAGGTGTAGTAGGCCTTACAGTGAAATGCTGAATACAACAGGTGTAGTAGACCTCACAGTGAAATGCTGAATACAACAGGTATAGTAGACCATACAGTGAAATGCTGAATACAACAGGTGTAGTAGACCTCACAGTGAAATGCTGAATACAACAGGTGTAGTAGACCTCACAGTGAAATGCTGAATACAACAGGTGTAGTAGACCTTACAGTGAAATGCTGAATACAACAGGTGTAGTAGAACCTCACAGTGAAATGCTGAATACAACAGGTGTAGTAGACCTTACAGTGAAATGCTGAATACAACAGGTGTAGTAGACCTCACAGTGAAATGCTGAATACAACAGGTGTAATAGACCTTACAGTGAAATGCTGAATACAACAGGTGTAGTAGACCTTACAGTGAAATGCTGAATACAACAGGTGTAGTAGACCTCACAGTGAAATGCTGAATACAACAGGTGTAGTAGACCTCACAGTGAAATGCTGAATACAACAGGTGTAGTAGACCTCACAGTGAAATGCTGAATACAACAGGTGTAGTAGACCTCACAGTGAAATGCTGAATACAACAGGTGTAGTAGACCTCACAGTGAAATGCTGAATACAACAGGTGTAGTAGACCTCACAGTGAAATGCTGAATACAACAGGTGTAGTAGACCTCACAGTGAAATGCTGAATACAACAGGTGTAGTAGACCTCACAGTGAAATGCTGAATACAACAGGTATAGTAGACCTCACAGTGAAATGCTGAATACAACAGGTGTAGTAGACCTCACAGTGAAATGCTGAATACAACAGGTATAGTAGACCTTACAGTGAAATGCTGAATACAACAGGTGTAGTAGACCTCACAGTGAAATGCTGAATACAACAGGTGTAGTAGACCTCACAGTGAAATGCTGAATACAACAGGTGTAGTAGACCTCACAGTGAAATGCTGAATACAACAGGTGTAGTAGACCTCACAGTGAAATGCTGAATACAACAGGTGTAGTAGACCTCACAGTGAAATGCTGAATACAACAGGTGTAGTAGACCTTACAGTGAAATGCTGAATACAACAGGTGTAGTAGACCTTACAGTGAAATGCTGAATACAACAGGTGTAGTAGACCTCACAGTGAAATGATGAATACAACAGGTGTAGTAGACCTCACAGTGAAATGCTGAATACAACAGGTGTAGTAGACCTTACAGTGAAATGCTGAATACAACAGGTGTAGTAGACCTTACAGTGAAATGATGAATACAACAGGTGTAGTAGACCTTACAGTGAAATGCTGAATACAACAGGTGTAGTAGACCTCACAGTGATATGCTGAATACAACAGGTGTAGTAGACCTTACAGTGAAATGCTGAATACAACAGGTGTAGTAGACCTTACAGTGAAATGCTGAATACAACAGGTGTAGTAGACCTTACAGTGAAATGCTGAATACAACAGGTGTAGTAGACCTCACAGTGATATGCTGAATACAACAGGTGTAGTAGACCTTACAGTGAAATGCTGAATACAACAGGTGTAGTAGACCTCACAGTGAAATGCTGAATATAAAAGGTGTAGTAGACCTTACAGTGAAATGCTGAATACAACAGGTGTAGTAGACCTCACAGTGATATGCTGAATACAACAGGTGTAGTAGACCTTACAGTGAAATGCTGAATACAACAGGTGTAGTAGACCTCACAGTGAAATGCTGAATATAAAAGGTGTAGTAGACCTTACAGTGAAATGCTGAATACAACAGGTGTAGTAGACCTCACAGTGAAATGCTGAATACAACAGGTGTAGTTGACCTTACAGTGAAATGCTGAATACAACAGGTGTAGTAGACCTCACAGTGAAATGCTGAATACAACAGGTGTAGTAGACCTTACAGTGAAATGCTGAATACAACAGGTGTAGTAGACCTTACAGTGAAATGCTGAATACAACAGGTGTAGTAGACCTTACAGTGAAATGCTGAATACAACAGGTGTAGTAGACCTTACAGTGAAATGCTGAATACAACAGGTGTAGTAGACCTTACAGTGAAATGCTGAATACAACAGGTGTAGTAGACCTTACAGTGAAATGCTGAATACAACAGGTGTAGTAGACCTTACAGTGAAATGCTGAATACAACAGGTGTAGTAGACCTTACAGTGAAATGCTGAATACAACAGGTGTAGTAGACCTCACAGTGAAATGCTGAATACAACAGGTGTAGTAGACCTCACAGTGAAATGCTGAATACAACAGGTGTAGTAGACCTTACAGTGAAATGCTGAATACAACAGGTGTAGTAGGCCTTACAGTGAAATGCTGAATACAACAGGTGTAGTAGACCTCACAGTGAAATGCTGAATACAACAGGTATAGTAGACCATACAGTGAAATGCTGAATACAACAGGTGTAGTAGACCTCACAGTGAAATGCTGAATACAACAGGTGTAGTAGACCTCACAGTGAAATGCTGAATACAACAGGTGTAGTAGACCTTACAGTGAAATGCTGAATACAACAGGTGTAGTAGAACCTCACAGTGAAATGCTGAATACAACAGGTGTAGTAGACCTTACAGTGAAATGCTGAATACAACAGGTGTAGTAGACCTCACAGTGAAATGCTGAATACAACAGGTGTAATAGACCTTACAGTGAAATGCTGAATACAACAGGTGTAGTAGACCTTACAGTGAAATGCTGAATACAACAGGTGTAGTAGACCTCACAGTGAAATGCTGAATACAACAGGTGTAGTAGACCTCACAGTGAAATGCTGAATACAACAGGTGTAGCAGACCTCACAGTGAAATGCTGAATACAACAGGTGTAGTAGACCTCACAGTGAAATGCTGAATACAACAGGTGTAGTAGACCTTACAGTGAAATGCTGAATACAACAGGTGTAGTAGACCTCACAGTGAAATGCTGAATACAACAGGTGTAGTAGACCTCACAGTGAAATGCTGAATACAACAGGTGTAGTAGACCTCACAGTGAAATGCTGAATACAACAGGTGTAGTAGACCTCACAGTGAAATGCTGAATACAACAGGTATAGTAGACCTCACAGTGAAATGCTGAATACAACAGGTGTAGTAGACCTCACAGTGAAATGCTGAATACAACAGGTATAGTAGACCTTACAGTGAAATGCTGAATACAACAGGTGTAGTAGACCTCACAGTGAAATGCTGAATACAACAGGTGTAGTAGACCTCACAGTGAAATGCTGAATACAACAGGTGTAGTAGACCTCACAGTGAAATGCTGAATACAACAGGTGTAGTAGACCTCACAGTGAAATGCTGAATACAACAGGTGTAGTAGACCTCACAGTGAAATGCTGAATACAACAGGTGTAGTAGACCTTACAGTGAAATGCTGAATACAACAGGTGTAGTAGACCTTACAGTGAAATGCTGAATACAACAGGTGTAGTAGACCTCACAGTGAAATGATGAATACAACAGGTGTAGTAGACCTCACAGTGAAATGCTGAATACAACAGGTGTAGTAGACCTTACAGTGAAATGCTGAATACAACAGGTGTAGTAGACCTTACAGTGAAATGATGAATACAACAGGTGTAGTAGACCTTACAGTGAAATGCTGAATACAACAGGTGTAGTAGACCTCACAGTGATATGCTGAATACAACAGGTGTAGTAGACCTTACAGTGAAACGCTGAATACAACAGGTGTAGTAGACCTCACAGTGAAATGCTGAATACAACAGGTGTAGTAGACCTTACAGTGAAATGCTGAATACAACAGGTGTAGTAGACCTTACAGTGAAATGCTGAATACAACAGGTGTAGTAGACCTTACAGTGAAATGCTGAATACAACAGGTGTAGTAGACCTCACAGTGATATGCTGAATACAACAGGTGTAGTAGACCTTACAGTGAAATGCTGAATACAACACGTGTAGTAGACCTCACAGTGAAATGCTGAATATAAAAGGTGTAGTAGACCTTACAGTGAAATGCTGAATACAACAGGTGTAGTAGACCTCACAGTGAAATGCTGAATACAACAGGTGTAGTAGACCTTACAGTGAAATGCTGAATACAACAGGTGTAGTAGACCTCACAGTGAAATGCTGAATACAACAGGTGTAGTAGACCTTACAGTGAAATGCTGAATACAACAGGTGTAGTAGACCTTACAGTGAAATGCTGAATACAACAGGTGTAGTAGACCTTACAGTGAAATGCTGAATACAACAGGTGTAGTAGACCTTACAGTGAAATGCTGAATACAACAGGTGTAGTAGACCTTACAGTGAAATGCTGAATACAACAGGTGTAGTAGACCTTACAGTGAAATGCTGAATACAACAGGTGTAGTAGACCTCACAGTGAAATGCTGAATACAACAGGTGTAGTAGACCTCACAGTGAAATGCTGAATACAACAGGTGTAGTAGACCTCACAGTGAAATGCTGAATACAACAGGTGTAGTAGACCTCACAGTGAAATGCTGAATACAACAGGTGTAGTAGACCTTACAGTGAAATGCTGAATACAACAGGTGTAGTAGACCTTACAGTGAAATGCTGAATACAACAGGTGTAGTAGACCTTACAGTGAAATGCTGAATACAACAGGTGTAGTAGACCTCACAGTGAAATGCTGAATACAACAGGTGTAGTAGACCTCACAGTGAAATGCTGAATACAACAGGTGTAGTAGACCTCACAGTGAAATGCTGAATACAACAGGTGTAGTAGACCTCACAGTGAAATGCTGAATACAACAGGTGTAGTAGACCTTACAGTGAAATGCTGAATACAACAGGTGTAGTAGACCTTACAGTGAAATGCTGAATACAACAGGTGTAGTGGACCTCACAGTGAAATGCTGAATACAACAGGTGTAGTAGACCTCACAGTGAAATGCTGAATACAACAGGTATAGTAGACCTTACAGTGAAATGCTGAATACAACAGGTGTAGTAGACCTTACAGTGAAATGCTGAATACAACAGGTGTAGTAGACCTCACAGTGAAATGCTGAATACAACAGGTGTAGTAGACCTCACAGTGAAATGCTGAATACAACAGGTGTAGTAGACCTCACAGTGAAATGCTGAATACAACAGGTGTAGTAGACCTTACAGTGAAATGCTGAATACAACAGGTGTAGTAGACCTTACAGTGAAATGCTGAATACAACAGGTGTAGTAGACTTCACAGTGAAATGCTGAATACAACAGGTGTAGTAGACCTTACAGTGAAATGCTGAATACAACAGGTGTAGTAGACTTCACAGTGAAATGCTGAATACAACAGGTGTAGTAGACCTTACAGTGAAATGCTGAATACAACAGGTGTAGTAGACCTTACAGTGAAATGCTGAATACAACAGGTGTAGTAGACCTCACAGTGAAATGCTGAATACAACAGGTGTAGTAGACCTTACAGTGAAATGCTGAATACAACAGGTGTAGTAGACCTTACAGTGAAATGCTGAATACAACAGGTGTAGTAGACTTCACAGTGAAATGCTGAATACAACAGGTGTAGTAGACCTTACAGTGAAATGCTGAATACAACAGGTGTAGTAGACCTTACAGTGAAATGCTGAATACAACAGGTGTAGTAGACCTTACAGTGAAATGCTGAATACAACAGGTGTAGTAGACCTTACAGTGAAATGCTGAATACAACAGGTGTAGTAGACCTCACAGTGAAATGCTGAATACAACAGGTGTAGTAGACCTTACAGTGAAATGCTGAATACAACAGGTGTAATAGACCTCACAGTGAAATGCTGAATACAACAGGTGTAGTAGACCTCACAGTGAAATGCTGAATACAACAGGTGTAGTAGACCTTACAGTGAAATGCTGAATACAACAGGTGTAGTAGACCTCACAGTGAAATGCTGAATACAACAGGTGTAGTAGACCTTACAGTGAAATGCTGAATACAACAGGTGTAGTAGACCTCACAGTGAAATGCTGAATACAACAGGTGTAGTAGACCTCACAGTGAAATGCTGAATACAACAGGTGTAGTAGACCTCACAGTGAAATGCTGAATACAACAGGTGTAGTAGACCTTACAGTGAAATGTTTACTTACGAGCCCTTAACCAACAAATCAGTTTTAAGATCAATAAGTGATAGGTAAAAAAAAATAAAGAAAAAATACATATAAAAAAAATATAAAATTTGAAAAATAACAATGAATTAAAGAGCAGCTAAATAACAGGCACCGGTACAGAGTCAATGTGCGGGAGCACAGGTTAGTCGAGGTAGTTGAGGTAAAACTATATATACATGTAGGTAGAGTTATTAAAGTGACTATGTATGGATATTAAACAGAGAGTAGCAGCAGTGTAAAGGGGGGGGGGGGGGGGCAATGCAATAGTCTGGGTAGACATTTAATTAGCTGTTCAGGAGTCATATGGCTTGGGGGGTAGAAGCGGTTAAGAAGCCTTTAGGCCCTAGACTTGGCCCTACAGTACTGCTTGCCGTGCAGTAGCAGAGAGAACCGTCTATGACTGGGGTGGCTGGAGTCTTTGACCATTTTTTGGGCCTTCCTCTGACACCGCCTGGTATAGAGGTCCTGGATGGCAGGAAGCTTGGCCCCAGTGATGTACTGGGCCGTACGCACAACCCTCTGTAGTGCTTTTCGCGACGCGGATCCTGTGCTCTGCCTTACAAACAGGACAACGGAGTGGATCCCATGCAGCGACCCAAAAAAACGACTCCGAAAAAGAGGGAAACGAGGCGGTCTTCTGGTCAGACTCCGGAGACGGGCACATCGTGCACCACTCCCTAGCATTCTTCTTGCCAATGTCCAGTCTCTTGACAACAAGGTTGATGAAATCCGAGCAAGGGTAGCATTCCAGAGGGACATCAGAGACTGTAACGTTCTTTGCTTCACGGAAACGTGGCTTACTGGAGAGACGCTATCCGAAGCGGTGCAGCCAACAGGTTTCTCCACGCATCGCGCAGACAGGAAAAAACATCTTTCTGGTAAAAAGAGGGGCGGGGGCATATGCCTTATGACTAACGTGACATGGTGTGATGAAAGAAACATACAGGAACTCAAATCCTTCTGTTCACCTGATTTAGAATTCCTCACAATCAAATGTAGACCGCATTATCTACCAAGAGAATTCTCTTCGATTATAATCACAGCCGTATATATCCCCCCCCAAGCAGACACATCGTTGGCTCTGAATGAACTTTATTTGACTCTTTGCAAACTGGAAACCATTTATCCGGAGGCTGCATAGCTGGGGATTTTAACAAGGCTAATCTGAAAACAAGACTCCCCAAATTTTATCAGCATATCGATTGCGCAACCAGGGGTGGAAAGACCTTGGATCATTGTTACTCTAACTTCCGCGACGCATATAAGGCCCTACCCCGCCCCCCTTTCGGAAAAGCTGACCACGACTCCATTTTGTTGATCCCTGCCTACAGACAGAAACTAAAACAAGAGGCTCCCACGCTGAGGTCTGTCCAACGCTGGTCCGACCAAGCTGACTCCACACTCCAAGACTGCTTCCATCACGTGGACTGGGACATGTTTCGTATTGCGTCAGACAACAACATTGACGAATACGCTGATTCGGTGTGCGAGTTCATTAGAACGTGCGTTGAAGATGTCGTTCCCATAGCAACGATTAAAACATTCCCTAACCAGAAACCGTGGATTGATGGCAGCATTCGTGTGAAACTGAAAGCGCGAACCACTGCTTTTAATCAGGGCAAGGTGTCTGGTAACATGACCGAATACAAACAGTGCAGCTATTCCCTCCGCAAGGCTATCAAACAAGCTAAGCGTCAGTACAGAGACAAAGTAGAATCTCAATTCAACGGCTCAGACACAAGAGGCATGTGGCAGGGTCTACAGTCAATCACGGACTACAGGAAGAAATCCAGCCCAGTCACGGACCAGGATGTCCTGCTCCCAGGCAGACTAAATAACTTTTTTGCCCGCTTTGAGGACAATACAGTGCCACTGACACGGCCTGCAATGAAAACTTGCGGTCTCTCCTTCACTGCAGCCGAGGTGAGTAAGACATTTAAACGTGTTAACCCTCGCAAGGCTGCAGGCCCAGACGGCATCCCCAGCCGCGCCCTCAGAGCATGCGCAGACCAGCTGGCCGGTGTGTTTACGGACATATTCAATCAATCCCTATACCAGTCTGCTGTTCCCACATGCTTCAAGAGGGCCACCATTGTTCCTGTTCCCAAGAAAGCTAAGGTAACTGAGCTAAACGACTACCGCCCCGTAGCACTCACTTCCGTCATCATGAAGTGCTTTGAGAGACTAGTCAAGGACCATATCACCTCCACCCTACCTGACACCCTAGACCCACTCCAATTTGCTTACCGCCCAAATAGGTCCACAGACGATGCAATCTCAACCACACTGCACACTGCCCTAACCCATCTGGACAAGAGGAATACCTATGTGAGAATGCTGTTCATTGACTACAGCTCGGCATTCAACACCATAGTACCCTCCAAGCTCGTCATCAAGCTCGAGACCCTGGGTCTCGACCCCGCCCTGTGCAACTGGGTACTGGACTTCCTGACGGGCCGCCCCCAGGTGGTGAGGGTAGGCAACAACATCTCCTCCCCGCTGATCCTCAACACTGGGGCCCCACAAGGGTGCGTTCTGAGCCCTCTCCTGTACTCCCTGTTCACCCACGACTGCGTGGCCACGCACGCCTCCAACTCAATCATCAAGTTTGCGGACGACACAACAGTGGTAGGCTTGATTACCAACAACGACGAGACGGCCTACAGGGAGGAGGTGAGGGCCCTCGGAGTGTGGTGTCAGGAAAATAACCTCACACTCAACGTCAACAAAACTAAGGAGATGATTGTGGACTTCAGGAAACAGCAGAGGGAACACCCCCCTATCCACATCGATGGAACAGTAGTGGAGAGGGTAGCAAGTTTTAAGTTCCTCGGCATACACATCACAGACAAACTGAATTGGTCCACTCACACAGACAGCATTGTGAAGAAGGCGCAGCAGCGCCTCTTCAACCTCAGGAGGCTGAAGAAATTCGGCTTGTCACCAAAAGCACTCACAAACTTCTACAGATGCACAATCGAGAGCATCCTGGCGGGCTGTATCACCGCCTGGTACGGCAACTGCTCCGCCCTCAACCGTAAGGCTCTCCAGAGGGTAGTGAGGTCTGCACAACGCATCACCGGGGGCAAACTACCTGCCCTCCAGGACACCTACACCACCCGATGTCACAGGAAGGCCATAAAGATCATCAAGGACATCAACCACCCGAGCCACTGCCTGTTCACCCCGCTATCATCCAGAAGGCGAGGTCAGTACAGGTGCATCAAAGCTGGGACCGAGAGACTGAAAAACAGCTTCTGTCTCAAGGCTATCAGACTGTTAAACAGCCACCACTAACATTGAGTGGCTGCTGCCAACACACTGACACTGACTCAACTCCAGCCACTTTAATAATGGGAATTGATGGGAAATTATGTAAATATATCACTAGCCACTTTAAACAATGCTACCTTACATAATGTTACTTACCCTACATTATTCATCTCATATGCATACGTATATACTGTACTCTATATCATCGACTGTATCCTTATGTAATACATGTATCACTAGCCACTTTAACTATGCCACTTTGTTTACATACTCATCTCATATGTATATACTGTACTCGATACAATCTACTGTATCTGCCTATGCTGCTCTGTACCATCACTCATTCATATATCCTTATGTACATATTCTTTATCCCCTCACACTGTGTACAAGACAGTAGTTTTGGAATTGTTAGTTAGATTACTTGTTGGTTATTACTGCATTGTCGGAACTAGAAGCACAAGCATTTCGCTACACTCGCATTAACATCTGCTAACCATGTGTATGTGACAAATAAAATTTGATTTGATTTGATTTGATTTGATTTGATTTGATGATGATTTGATTTGATTTGCGGTCGGAGGTGGAGCAGTTGTCATATCAGGCAGTAATGCAACCAGCTCTGAATGTTGAAGCTGTAGAACTTTTTGAGGATCTGAGGACCCATGCCAAAAAATGTTCAGTCTCCTGAGGTGGCATAGGCTTTGTCGTGCCTTCTTCACTATTGTCTCGGTGTGTTTGGATCATGTTAGTTTGTTGGTGATGTGGACACCAAGGAACTTGAAGCTCTCAACCGGCTCCACTACAGCCCTGTCGATGAAAATGGGGGCGTGCTCGGTCCTCCTTTTCCTGTAGTCCACAATCATCTCCTTTTTCTTGATCACGTTGAGGGAGAGGTTGTTATCCTGGCACTTCCGTCAGGAAGTCTATAAACAAGTTGCAGAGGGAGGTGTTTAGTCCCAGGATCCTTAGTTTAGTGATGAGCTTTGAGGGCACTATGGTGTTGAACACTGAGCTGTAGTCAATGAATAGCATTCTCACATAGGTGTTCCATTTGTCCAGGTGGGAAAGAGCAGTGTGGAGTGCAATAGAGATTGTGTAATCTGTGGATCTGTTGAGGTGGTATGCAAATATGAGTGGGTCTAGGGTTTCTGGGATAATGGTGTGGATGTGAGCCATGAACAGCCTTTCAAAGCACTTCATGGCTACAGAAGTGAGTGCTACGGGTCAGTAATCATTTAGGCAGCTTACTTTAGTGTTCTTGGGCACAGGGACTATGGTGGTCTGCTTGAAACATGTTGGTATTACAGACTCAGTTAGGGACAGGTTGAAAATGTCAGTGAAGACACTTGCCAGTTGGTCAGCGCATGCTCGGTGTACACGTCCTGTTAATCTGTTTGGCCCTGCGGCCTTGTGAATGTTAACCTGTTTGAAGGTCTTACTCACATCGGCTATGGAGAGTGCGATCACACAGTCATCCAGAACAACTGATGCTCTCATGCATGCCTCAGTGTTGCTTGCCTCGAAGCGAGCGTAGAAGTAATTTATCTCGTATAGTAGGCTCATGTCACTGGGCAGCTCGCAGCTGTGCTTCCCTTTATAGTCTGTAACAGTTTTCAAGCCCTGCCACAGCCGACATGCGTCGGAGCCGGTGTAGTAGCCAGTGTAGTAGCCAGTGTAGTACGTACAGGCCCTGAAGCTAAGTCATTCTCTGATACAAACAAAATCTAAGTATTATACTATCTGATACAGACCAGAGCAAAGTGTTATATTATCTGATACAGACCTGAGCAATATTATCAGACTACAGCAAAAACAAACTAAATGGTCCCGCCCCTAAGGAATGTATGCTTCCAGTAACTTCAGTCATCACTGAGTGACAGGCAGAGACAGCCAGTCATTATCAGATGTGAACCAATAGCTTACTGACCCTCCCCCTATCTCCTCTCCTATAGGTTGATGGCTTCTTCACCTTGTTGTTTGGCCTGGCCAGCATCAACACCCTGACTGTCGTCAGTGTCACCAGATACATCAAGGGATGCCATCCTAACAAAGGTCAGAATAACAGAATAACATATAAATTATAACACAAAAGTCAGAATAACATATAAATTATAACAGCTGAACTATCATCTCGAGTAGGTTGACAAAACGCTGGTAACTTCCTCTGGTTTTCCAGAAATTCCGTTTTATGATTCAAATCAAATCAAACTTTATTTGTCACATGTGCGTAACACAACAAGTGTTGACCTTACTGTGAAATGCTTACTCACAAGCCCTTAACCAACAATGCAAGAAAATATTTAACAAATAAACTAAAGTAAAACGTAATAAAAAGTAACACAATAAAATAACTGCCTAGTTTAGGGGCAGAATGACAGATTTTTACCTTGTCAGCTCGGTGATTTGATCCAGCAACCTGTCAGTTACTGGCCCAACGCTCTAACCACGAGGCTACCTGCTGCCGCCCCCAATAACTATCAACAGCAAACTTAGGAAATTCCTCTGCATGTACATTTCCTCAGTGAAAACAATGTACTGAGCAAATGTCCAATTGGCTTTAACAAATTACCGTACAACAGACCATGTATTCACCCTGCACACCCTAATTGACAAACAAACAAACCAAAACAAAGCCAAAGTCTAAAAAAAGCTTCACTCCGTTTGGCATGTGGGTCTGCTATACAAATTGATGGAAAGTGGTGTTGGGGGAAAAACATCCAACATTATAAAATCCATGAACACAAACAACAAGTGTGCAGTTAAAATTGGCCAAAAATACGAACATTTCTTTACACAGGTCCGTGGGGTGAGAGCTTAAGCCCCACCCTCTTCAACATATATATCAACAAATTGGTGAGGGCACTTGAACAGTCCACAGTACCTGGCCTCACCCTCCTAGAATCTGAAGTCAAATGTCTACTGTTTTCTCATGATCTGGTTCTTCTGTCCCCAAATACCGTTGCTCTGGATCTGGCCAAAAATACTTGAATCAGTTCTAGAACCCCTTACCCATTACCCTTTGTGGTTGTGATGTCTGGGACCATCACCAAATAGAGACTCTGCATGCAGAATTCTGCAAAAAAACATCCTCCGTGTACAACGTAAAACACCAAATAATACAGAGCAGAATTAGGCCGGTACCCGGTAATTATCAAAATCCCCAAAAGAGCCGTTAAATTATACAACCAACTAAAAGAAAGCGATTCCCAAACCTTCCATAACAAGGCCATCGCCTACAGAAATATTTACCTGGAGAAGACTTGCATAAAGTCCAGGAAAGTTCCTAGAGGGCCGTTGTGGTATCGGCTTGAGGGGGGCAGGGGGGGGGGGGGGGGGGTGTACACGGCCTTGACCATAATCAAAGTAAAATCTATTGGGCGATAATACAGCATTTGATTGTGAGCTATTCTAGGTCGGGGGAACAAAGGACTTGAGTTCCTGTATGTTATCACAATTACACCATGAGTCGTTAATCATGAAACATGCAGTTGAAGTCGGAAGTTTACACACGCAGCCAAATACATTTAAACTCAGTTTCTCACAATTCCTGACATTTAATCCCAGTAAAAATTCCCTGTTTTAGGTCAGTTAGGATCACCACTTTATTTTAAGAATGTGAAATGTCAGAATAATAGTAGAGAGAATGATTTATTTCAGCTTTTATTTCTTTCATCACATTCCCAGTGGGTCAGAAGTTTACATACCCTCAATTAGTATTTGGTAGCATTGCCTTTAAATTGTTTAACTTGGGTGAAACGTTTCGGGTAGCCTAAACAATTGTTGGAAAGATTACTTGTGTCATGCACAACGTAGATGTCCTAACAGACTTGTCAAAACTATAGTTTGTTAACATGGAATGTGTGGAGTGGTTGAAAAACTTGTTTTAATGGCTCCAACTTAAGTGTATGTAAACTTCCGACTTCAACTGTACACCCTCACCCTTCTTCTTCTTCCGGAGAGATGTTTATTCCTGTCGGAGCGATCAACTGAGAATCCAGTTGGACCGACTCCAACAGTATATCCCAGAGAAAGACATGTTTCCGTGAAACAAAGTATGTTACAATCCCTGATGTCTCTCTGGAAAGAAGTTAGTGTGCGGTCCATAGGGCCTGGTCAAACGTAGTGCACTAAATAGGGAACATGGTGTCAGCCCTGGTCAAAAGTAGTGCACTAAATAGGGAACATGGTGTCAATTGGGGAGTCACATTCCAGTAGGTCTTATCTGACAAGAGAAGAAAGAGCGTGATATATGTTGTTCTCGCTGTTAATGGGCTGTCATTACTGGCTGGATTTATGGAAGGAGATTACTGTTTGATTAATGATAACTATTATAGTACATTCTCTACACCAGACCTGACAATTAACTTAATTTGAGGTGAGGTTGAGGTGAGGAATGTCTTAACTAGGTAATAATAGAATAACTGCTTCTGTTAACTTCTGTTGTTATCACTCTATGGTGGGTTGATTGCTCCAAAGGGGAGGTTTTTACAGGAGGAGAGGTTTTACAGGAGGAGAGGTTTTACAGGAGGGGAGGTTTTACAGGAGGAGAGGTTTTACAGGAGGAGAGGTTTTACAGGAGGGGAGGTTTACATGACGAGAGGTTTTACAGGAGGAGAGGTTTTACAGGAGGGGAGTTTACAGGAGGGGGGGTTTTACAGTATGTTTTGAGATTATTCCGAAAGAAATACAACATGGCTGACATCTTGGGTAGAGTAGTCTATTCATCAATCAATTGTATACAATTTAATACATTCTGGGTTGTTTTTTTAGTTCATCAGTTGACTGGATCTTGTACTGTATGTGTCATTATTTGATTGTGTGCTAAACGTCTTTCATAAGTCATATCACATTGAAATGATTTGAAATTGATCGTTCAGATTGGCCTCGATTAGACTATTGTGTTACATAATTTACTGAGGCACTAAAAAGCAAATCACCTCATACAGGATTCACACAGCATGTCCTGTAATCAGATATAAGTGACTGATTTAATCTTGTTGGTCATTGGAAGCACACCAATCACAACAATCGATTCATTCTCTTCTCACTGAATACAAACCTATATGTACTTTGTCAAGAAAGGTTATTTTCAGTGGGAGTCATTTACAAGTGCTTGCCGGGTGGCGCCTGAAAAAAAGAGACTCATTGTTCATAAAAATGTCACAGTCTGACATTCATAACTGGGGTGGAAAGAATTCAGGACTTTAACGTGCCAGCTTCCCTCCAACTTTTCCTGTCGCGTGTTTGCAGAGGAATATCATTTGGAAATCAGAGCCCTTTTAGAGAGGGTGACACACTGATCTAGGATCAAGGACTACACAGAAAAACAAATGGTTCTATATTGCACCAGATAAGGGTTGTTTGGCTTGTAACCATAGCAGATCACCTTTTTTTGAAGGTTCTATAAAGAATCATGCTCATGAGGTTCTAAATGGAACCTGTATGGTGCTATAAAGAACTTTCCTAAGGTTCCTCTAAAGAACTATTAAAAAAGGTTCTATATAGCAACAAAAAGTGTTCCGCTATGGTTACAATTCTTAATGGTTCTTTATAGAACCTTTATGGAGAATGGTACTATAAAAAACCTTTCTCAATCGCAAAGGTTCTACACACAATCTTTTGAAGAACAATACAGGCTTTTTTGAAATTCAATGTTAGCCATATTATTTTGTAAAAATTCCATAGGTGTTAATAGTGTGTTAATTGACAAGTTGAATCAGGTGTGCTAACTAGTGATGTCATGTTTGATGCCGGAGCTCCGGGTGACGCGTCAAAATCGCTAAGCAGTGAGGGAAATGCTGAGGGTGACTGCAGGGATAAAGGGAAATGTTGAGGGTGACTGCAGGGATAAAGGGAAATGTTGAGGGTGACTGCAGGGATAAAGGGAAATGTTGAGGGTGACTGCAGGATTAAAGGGAAATGTTGAGGGGGACTGCAGGATTATAGGGAAATGTTGAGGGTGACTGCAGGATTATAGGTAAATGTTGAGGGTGACTGCAGGATTAAAGGGACATTTTGAGGGTGACTGCAGGATTATAGGGAAATGTTGAAGGTGACTGCAGGATTAAAAGGAAATGTTGAGGGTGACTGCAGGATTATAGGGAAATGTTGAGGGTGACTGCAGGATTATAGGGAAATGTTGAGGGTGACTGCAGGATTATAGGGAAATGTTGAGGGTGACTGCAGGGATAAAGGGAAATGTTGAGGGTGACTGCAGGATTAAAGGGAAATGTTGAGGGGGACTGCAGGATTATAGGGAAATGTTGAGGGTGACTGCAGGATTATAGGTAAATGTTGAGGGTGACTGCAGGATTAAAGGGACATTTTGAGGGTGACTGCAGGATTATAGGAAAATGTTGAAGGTGACTGCAGGATTAAAAGGAAATGTTGAGGGTGACTGCAGGATTAAAGGGAAATGTTGAGGGTGACTGCAGGATTATAGGGAAATGTTCAGGGTGACTGCAGGATTATAGGGAAATGTTGAGGGTGACTGCACGATTATAGGCGATGTTGAGGGTGACTGCAGGATTATAGGGAAATGTTGAGGGTGACTGCAGGATTATAGGGAAATGTTGAGGGTGACTGCACGATTATAGGCGATGTTGAGGGTGACTGCACGATTATAGGGAAATGTTGAGGGTGACTGCAGGATTAAAGGGAAATGTTGATTATCGTTTTTTACACACTGTGTCTCAAACCATGTTATATCAATCAATCACATTAATTTATAAAGCCCTTTTTACATCAACCGATGTCACAAAGTGGCTTGACTGGAACACACACTCATTGCCTGTGTGTGTGTGTGTGTGTGTGTGTGTGTGTGTGTGTGTGTGTGTGTGTGTGTGTGTGTGTGTGTGTGTGTGTCCTGTTTCCAGCCTACTGCGTCAGTTTAAGCACCATCTGCATCTCTCTAATGTTCATCTGGGTTGGAGCTTTGTTCTGGTCTGTCGCTCCACTGCTGGGCTGGGGCAGCTACACAGGTTAGTGTCTCCCTCCCTTCCTCCCTCGATCCATCCATACATACATCCATCCCTCCCTCCATCAATCCATCCATCCATCCATTCATCCCTCCATCCATCCATCCATCCATCCATCCATCCATCCATCCATCCATCCATCCCTCTATATATCCATCCATCCTTCCATTTATCCCTCTATATATCCATCCATCCATTTATCCCTCTATATATCCATGTATTCATCCCTCCATCCATCCATTTATCCATCTATATATCCATGTATTCATCCATCCATCCGTTCATCCATTCATGCATGCGACCATCCATCCATTTATTCATCTATTTATCCATGTATTCCTCCATCCATCCGTTCATCCATTCATGGATGCGACCACCTCTCGAAACACCGCTCTAACCTATCCATTTATTCCTCTATATATACATCCATCCATCCATCCATCCATTTATCCCTCTATATATCCATGTATTCATCCATCCATCCATTCATCCATTCATCCATCCATTTATCCCTCTATATATCCATCCATCCATCCATCCATTCATCCCTCTATATATCCATCCATCCATCCATTTATCCCTCTATATATCCATCCATCCATCCATCCATTTATCCCTCTATATATCCATGTATTCATCCCTCCATCCATCCATTTATCCCTCTATATATCCATCCATCCATCCGTTCATCCATCCATTTATCCCTCTATATATCCATCCATCCATCCATCCATCCATCCCTCTATATATCCATCCATCCATCCGTTTATCCCTCTATATATCCATCCATCCATCCATTCATCTCTCTATATATCCATCCATCCATCCATCCATCCATCCATTTATCCCTCTATATATCCATGTATTCATCCATCCATCCATCCGTTCATCCATTCATGCATGCGACCACCCACCCATCCATCCATCCATCCATCCATTCATGCGACCACCTCTCCAAACACCACTCTAACCCATTCATCCCCATATCTCCACCTCCAGACTGCGGGTACGGGACCTGTGAGGTGGACTGGTCCAAGGCTAACTACTCCACCATCTACAAGTCCTACATCATGTCCATCCTTATCTCCTGCTTCTTCGTCCCGGTCATGGTCATGGTGTTCTCCTATGTAGCCATCATCCATACAGTGGTGAGCAGCAACGCCATGTCTGCTGATGGATACCTCTCAGTCAGACAGAGGAAGGTGGAACGAGACGTCACGAGGGTGAGCCAATTAACCAACCAATCAATCAATCAATTCAATCAATAACATTTAGTTAGAAGACCTATTTACATCAACAGAACAGAAACAGAAAGGGATTTTTTTAAATAACCCAGCCAAGATCGCAAAAGGTTCATCAGAAGCACAGTGGACAGTAAACGTTCAAATAAAATAAAAAATGACAAATATTTGTCACCTGTTTTGTAAACAACACGTGTAGACTAACAGTGAAATGCTGACTTACGGGCCCTTCACAACGACACGTGTAGACTAACAGTGAAATGCTGAATTACGGGCCCTTCACAACGACACGTGTAGACTAACAGTGAAATGCTGACTTACGGGCCCTTCACAACGACACGTGTAGACTAACAGTGAAATGCTGAATTACGGGCCCTTCACAACGACACGTGTAGACTAACAGTGAAATGCTGACTTACGGGCCCTTCACAACGACACGTGTAGACTAACAGTGAAATGCTGAATTACGGGCCCTTCACAACGACACGTGTAGACTAACAGTGAAATGCTGACTTACGGGCCCTTCACAACGACACGTGTAGACTAACAGTGAAATGCTGAATTACGGGCCCTTCACAACGACACGTGTAGACTAACAGTGAAATGCTGAATTACGGGCCCTTCACAACGACACGTGTAGAATAACAGTGAAATGCTGAATTACGGGCCCTTCACAACGACACATGTAGACTAACAGTGAAATGCTGAATTATGGGCCCTTCACAACGACACGTGTAGACTAACAGTGAAATGCTGACTTACGGGGCCCTTCACAACGACACGTGTAGACTAACAGTGAAATGCTGACTTACGGGCCCTTCACAACCACACGTGTAGACTAACAGTGAAATGCTGACTTACGGGCCCTTCACAACGACACGTGTAGACTGACAGTGAAATGCTGACTTACGGGCCCTTCACAACAATACGGAGAGAAAGAAAATTGAAAAATAATAACACAAGGAATAAATACACAATGAGTAATGATAACTTGACTATATACATAGGGTACCAGTACTGAGTAATGATAACTAGGTTATATACACGGGGTACCAGTACTGAGTAATGATAACTAGGTTATATACACAGAGTACCAGTACTGAGTAATGATATCTAGGTTATGTACACAGAGTACCAGTACTGAGTAATGATAACTAGGCTATATACACAGAGTACCAGTACTGAGTAATGATAACTAGGCTTTATACACAGAGTACCAGTACTGAGTAATGATAACTAGGCTATATACACAGAGTACCAGTACTGAGTAATGATAACTTGGCTGTATACACGGGGTACCAGTACTGAGTAATGATAACTAGGCTATATACACGGGGTACCAGTACTGAGTAATGATAACCTGGCTGTATACACGGGGTACCAGTACTGAGTAATGAGAACTAGGCTATATACACGGGGTATCAGTACTGAGTAATGAGAACTAGGCTATATACACAGAGTACCAGTACCCAGTCCATGTGCAGGGGTACGAGGTAATTAAGGTAGATACGTATGTACATAAAGGCAAGGGTAAAGTGACTAAGCAATATGATAGATAATACGCAGTAGCAGAAGTAAATGTGAGGTGTCAATGCAGATCGTCCGGGTAGCTATTTGGTCAACTATTTAGCAGCCTTATGGCTTGAGGGTAGAAGCTGTTCAGGGTCCTGTTGGTTCCAGACATGGTGCATCGGTACCGCTTGCCGTGCGGTAGCAGAGAGAACAGTCTCTGACTTGGGTGGCTGGAGTTCTTGACAATTTTTAAGGCCTTCCTTTGACACCGCCTGGTATAGTGATGTAATGGGCCATATGCACTACCCTCTGTATCATCTTGCTGTTGGATGCAAAGCAGTTGCCATATCATGCGCTGATGCAGCCAGTCAAGATGCTCTCAATGGTGCAGCTGTAGAATTTTTTGAAGAGCTGAGGGCCCATGCCAAATCTTTTCAGCATCATGAGGGGGAAGAGGCTTTTGTCGTGCCTTTTTAAGGATTGTGTTGGTGTATGTGGACCACCCTAATTCCTTAGTGATATGGACATCGACGTTGAGGGAGAGGTTGTTGTCCTGGCACCACATTGCCAGGTCACTGACCTCCTCCCTATAGGCTGTCTCATCGTCGTCAGTGATCAGGCCTACCACCGTGGTGTCGTCAGCAAACTTAACGATGGTGTTGGAGTCGTGCTCAGCCACACAGTCATGGGTGAACAGGGAGTATAGGAGTGGACTCAGCATGCACCCTTGAGGGGACCCAGTTTTGAGGGTCAGCATGGTGGATGTGTTGTTGCCTCTCCTCACCGCCTGGGGGCGGGCCCGTCAGGATGTCCAGAATCCAGTTGCAGAGGGCGGTGTTCAGTTAAAGGTTCCTGAGCTTAGTGATGAGCTATGAGGGCTCTAAGCTGTTGAACGCTGAGCTGTAGCCAATGAACAGCATTCTCATATAGGTGTTCCTTTTGTCCAGGTGGGAAAGGGCAGTGTTGAGTACAATAGAGATTGCGTCATCTGTGGATCTGTTTGGGTGGTATGCAAATTGGAGTGGGTCTAGGGTTTCTGGGATAATGGAGTGGATGTGAGGCATGAACAGCTTTTTAAAGCATTTCATGGCTACAGATGTGAGTGCTATGTGACGATAGTCATTTAGACAGATTAGCTTGGCACAGGGACTATGGGGGTCTGTTGAAACATGTTGGTATTACAGACTGAGTCAGGGAGAGGTTGAAAAGGTTAGTGAGGACATTTGCCAGCTGGTCAGCACATCCTACGTGTACTGGTATTTCGTCTGGCATTGCGGCCTTGTGAATGTTAACCTGTTTAAAGATCTTACTCACAATGGCTACAAAAAATGAGATCACACAGTCGTCCGGAATGGCTGGTGCTCTCATGCATTGTTCAGTGTTACTTGCCTTGAGGCGAGCATTGATGGCATTTCAATCTTCTGGTAGGCTTACATCACTGGGCAACTAGCAGCTGCAATTCCCTTTGGAATCCGTGATAGTTTGCAAGCCCTGCCACATCTAACGAGCGTCAGAGCCGGTGTTGTAGGATTCGATCTTAGTCCTTTATCGGTACTTTGCCTGTTTGATGTCTCTTTGGAGGTCATAGCAGGATTTCTTGTAAGCGTCCAGATTAGTGTTCCGCTCCTTGAAAGCGACAGCTCTATCCTTAAATTCAGTGCGGATGTTGCCTGTAATACATGGCTTCTGGTTGGGATATGTATGTACTGTCACTGTGGGGACGAAGTCGTCGATGCATTTATTAATGACGCTGGTGACTGATGTGGTAAACTCATCAATGTTATCGGGTGAATCCCAAAACATATTCCAGTCTGTGCTAGCCAAACAGTCCTGTAGCTAGCCAAACAGTCCTGTAGCTAGCCAAACAGTCCTGTAGCTAGCCAAACAGTCCTGTAGCTAGCTAAAAATGTCCTGTAGCTAGCCAAACAGTCCTGTAGCTAGCCAAACAGTCCTGTAGCTAGCCAAACAGTCCTGGAGCTAGCTAAAAATGTCCTGTAGCTAGCCAAACAGTCCTGGAGCTAGCCAAACAGTCCTGTAGCTAGCTAAAAATGTCCTGTAGCTAGCCAAACAGTCCTGTAGCTAGCTAAACAGTCCTGTAGACAGCCAAACAGTCCTGGAGCTAGCCAAACAGTCCTGTAGCTAGCCAAACAGTCCTGTAGCTAGCCAAACAGTCATGTAGCTAGCCAAACAGTCCTGTAGCTAGCCAAACAGTCCTGTAGCTAGCCAAACAGTCCTGTAGCTAGCCAAACAGTCCTGTAGCTAGCCAAACAGTCCTGTAGCTAGCCAAACAGTCCTGTAGCTAGCCAATCAGTCGTGTAGCTAGCCAAACAGTCCTGTAGTTAGCCAAACGGTCCTGTAGCTAGCCAAACAGTCCTGTAGCTAGCCAAACAGTCCTGTAGCTAGCTAAACAGTCCTGTAGCTAGCCAAACAGTCCTGTAGCTAGCAGAACAGTCCTGTAGCTAGCCAAACAGTCCTGTAGCTAGCTAAAAATGTCCTGTAGCTAGCCAAACAGTCCTGTAGCTAGCTAAACAGTCCTGTAGACAGCCAAACAGTCCTGTAGCTAGCCAAACAGTCCTGTAGCTAGCTAAACAGTCCTGTAGCTAGCCAAACAGTCATGTAGCTAGCCAAACAGTCCTGTAGCTAGCCAAACAGTCCTGTAGCTAGCCAAACAGTCCTGTAGCTAGCCAAACAGTCCTGTATCTAGCCAAACAGTCCTTTAGCTAGCCAAACGGTCCTGTAGCTAGCCAAACAGTCCTGTAGCTAGCCAAACAGTCCTGTAGCTAGCCAAACAGTCCTGTAGCTAGCCAAACAGTCCTTTAGCTAGCCAAACAGTCCTGTAGCTAGCCAAACAGTCCTGTAGCTAGCCAAACAGTCCTGTAGCTAGCCAAACAGTCCTGTAGCTAGCCAAACAGTCCTGTAGCTAGCCAAACAGTCCTGTAGCTAGCCAAACAGTCCTTTAGCTAGCCAAACAGTCCTTTAGCTAGCCAAACAGTCCTGTAGCTAGCCAAACAGTCCTTTAGCTAGCCAAACAGTCCTGTAGCTAGCCAAACAGTCCTGTAGCTTTTTTAATCTCTCTTCTCTGTCACTTCTCCTTCAGGTCTCCATAGTGATCTGCACAGCCTTCATCATGGCATGGTCTCCCTATGCTGTGGTCTCCATGTGGTCTGCCTGTGGTTACCACGTCCCCAACATGACTTTAATCTTCACCCGTCTCTTCGCTAAATCCGCCTCCTTCTACAACCCCCTCATCTACTTCGGAATGAGTTCTAAGTTCCGTAAGGAAGTCTTTGTGCTGTTGCCGTGTTACGGTGGCTCCGCCCACAAGGAGGTGGTCCGCCTCAAGAACTTCCAGGAGCTTGACGAGCTGAAGCTGAAAGGCCATCCCGAGGCCACGACCCTTCCTGTGAACTCACTTCCTCTGCAGTCAAGAGAGGCGAAATATAGTGAAGAAGAGATGCCGCAGACAGAGGGTCCCGTGGCTCAGGATTCAGACTCAGGGGTGAATAGTCCATCCCACACGCCGCCTACTGTCAGTCAGGAGTCACTCTACTACATTCCCAATGTACCCCTTACCCCCTTACCCAGCATGCACTCTGAGATGCCAGAGTACGAGAGTGAAAGACTCTAAAAATCTCTAAATGTGTATCCAAAATGGCACCTTACACTATTAGAGAGAAAGGTGCAATCTAGAACCTAAAAGGTTTCTTCAGAGAACCTATTTCATGTAGAACCCTTTTTCTACCTGAAACCAAAATGGTTTCTACGTGGAAAAGATATGCGTTCTCCAATGAGGACAGAACCCTTTCAGAAACCTTTTTTCTAACAGTGTATGCGTTCAAAATAGAACCCTATTCTCTACATAGTGCACTACTTTTGACCAGGCCCTATGGTAGTACGTAGGGAATAGTGTGCCAGTACAGAGACTAGGGTGTCACTACAGAGAATAGGGTGTCCCTGTACAGGGAATAAGGTGTCACTATGTAGGGATTAGGGTGTCACTATGTAGGGAATAGGGTGTCACTATGTAGGGATTAGGGTGTCACTATGTAGGGAATAGGGTGTCACTATGTAGGGAATAGAGTGTCACTATGTAGGGAATAGAGTGTCACTATGTAGGGAATAGAGTGTCACTATATTGGGAATAGAGTGTCACTATGTAGGGAATAGGGTGTCACTATGTAGGGTGTCACTATATAGGGAATAGAGTGTCACTATGTAGGGAATAGAGTGTCACTATGTAGGGAATAGAGTGTCACTATATAGGGAATAGAGTGTCACTATGTAGGGAATAGAGTGTCACTATGTAGGGAATAGGGTGTCACTATGTAGGGTGTCACTATATAGGGAATAGAGTGTCACTATGTAGGGAATAGAGTGTCACTATGTAGGGAATAGAGTGTCACTATGTAGGGAATAGAGTGTCACTATGTAGGGAATAGAGTGTCACTATATTGGGAATAGAGTGTCACTATGTAGGGAATAGGGTGTCACTATGTAGGGTGTCACTATATAGGGAATAGAGTGTCACTATGTAGGGTGTCACTATGTAGGGAATAGGGTGTCACTATGTAGGGAATAGAGTGTCACTATGTAGGGAATAGAGTGTCACTATGTAGGGAATAGAGTGTCACTATATTGGGAATAGAGTGTCACTATGTAGGGAATAGGGTGTCACTATGTAGGGTGTCACTATATAGGGAATAGAGTGTCACTATGTAGGGAATAGAGTGTCACTATGTAGGGAATAGAGTGTCACTATATAGGGAATAGAGTGTCACTATGTAGGGAATAGAGTGTCACTATGTAGGGAATAGGGTGTCACTATGTAGGGTGTCACTATATAGGGAATAGAGTGTCACTATGTAGGGAATAGAGTGTCACTATGTAGGGAATAGAGTGTCACTATGTAGGGAATAGAGTGTCACTATGTAGGGAATAGAGTGTCACTATGTAGGGAATAGAGTGTCACAATGTAGGGAATAGAGTGTCACTATGTAGGGAATAGAGTGTCACTATGTAGGGAATAGAGTGTCACTATGTAGGGAATAGAGTGTCACTATGTAGGGAAGAGAGTGTCACTATATAGGGAATAGAGTGTCACTATATAGGGAATAGAGTGTCACTATGTAGGGTGCCACTATATAGGGAATAGGGTGTCACTATATAGGGAATAGAGTGTCACTATGTAGGGAATAGAGTGTCACTATGTAGGGAATAGAGTGTCACTATATAGGGAATAGGGTGTCACTATGTAGGGTGTAACTATCTAGGGAATAGAGTGTCACTATGTAGGGTGTCACTATATAGGGAATAGAGTGTCACTATGTAGGGAATAGAGTGTCACTATGTAGGGAATAGAGTGTCACTATGTAGGGAATAGAGTGTCACTATGTAGGGAATAGAGTGTCACTATGTAGGGAATAGAGTGTCACTATGTAGGGAATAGGGTGTCACTATGTAGGGTGTCACTATATAGGGAATAGAGTTTCACTATGTAGGGAATAGAGTGTCACTATGTAGGGAATAGAGTGTCACTATGTAGGGAATAGAGTGTCACTATGTAGGGAATAGAGTGTCACTATGTAGGGAATAGAGTGTCACTATGTAGGGAATAGAGTGTCACTATGTAGGGAATAGAGTGTCACTATATAGGGAATAGAGTGTCACTATATAGGGAATAGAGTGTCACTATGTAGGGTGTCACTATATAGGGAATAGGGTGTCACTATATAGGGAATAGAGTGTCACTATGTAGGGAATAGAGTGTCACTATGTAGGGAATAGAGTGTCACTATATAGGGAATAGGGTGTCACTATGTAGGGTGTCACTATATAGGGAATAGAGTGTCACTATGTAGGGTGTCACTATATAGGGAATATAGTGTCACTATGTAGGGAATAGAGTGTCAATATGTAGGGAATAGAGTGTCACTATGTAGGGAATAGAGTGTCACTATGTAGGGTGTCACTATATAGGGAATAGGGTGTCACTATGTAGGGTGTCACTATATAGGGAATAGAGTGTCACTATGTAGGGAATAGAGTGTCACTATGTAGGGAATAGGGTGTCACTATGTAGGGAATAGGGTGTCACTATGTAGGGAATAGGGTGTCACTATATAGGGAATAGAGTGTCACTATATTGGGAATAGAGTGTCACTATGTAGGGAATAGAGTGTCACTATGTAGGGAATAGAGTGTCACTATATAGGGAATAGGGTGTCACTATATAGGGAATAGGGTGTCACTATGTAGGGTGTCACTATATAGGGAATAGAGTGTCACTATGTAGGGAATAGAGTGTCACTATATAGGGAATAGAGTGTCACTATGTAGGGAATAGGGTGTCACTATGTAGGGTGTCACTATATAGGGAATAGGGTGTCACTATGTAGGGTGTCACTATGTAGGGTGTCACTATGTAGGGAATAGGGTGTCACTATGTAGGGAATAGGGTGTCACTATGTAGGGATTAGGGTGTCACTATGTAGGGAATAGGGTGTCACTATATAGGGAATAGAGTGTCACTATGTAGGGTGTCACTATATAGGGAATAGAGTGTCACTATGTAGGGAATAGAGTGTCACTATGTAGGGAATAGAGTGTCACTATATAGGGAATAGAGTGTCACTATGTAGGGAATAGGGTGTCACTATGTAGGGTGTCACTATATAGGGAATAGGGTGTCACTATGTAGGTTGTCACTATGTAGGGTGTCACTATATAGGGAATAGAGTGTCACTATGTAGGGAATAGAGTGTCACTATGTAGGGAATAGGGTGTCACTATGTAGGGAATAGAGTGTCACTATGCAGGGAATAGAGTGTCACTATGTAGGGAATAGGATGGCATTTCGGACCAAACTATGTTTTCTGTCAGCTGTTGTCTTTGTTTCCGTTTTACTTGAAATTGAACCGCTACCTGAATTATTAGAGAACACTGTTGTACATTGATATTTTTTTTAAATATTTGTTGGGTAATTTATTTATGTTGATGTGTGCTTGTTTGTGTCAATAAAATATTGTTTTTTTTTCTCCTGATTCTCAAGAGTGCATTTATTGAAACAGAGTATCGGAGCACGGCGCTGTACTTTGAACATACCGTCTCTTCTGTCCTCATGGACACAGCACTGAGTGATACGTGGGGTTAAGAGTGGTGACACATGGTAACACACAGAAGTGTTGACTGTAGAGGTACATGTCTTATTGCAGATGGACAGACAGGACACTATGAACTGTGACTGTAAGTGACATGCCTTATTGCAGATGGACAGACAGGACACTATGACCTGTGACTGTAGAGGTAAATGTCTTATTGCAGATGGACAAGAGGAATTCTGTGTTCCCCTTTGGCCTGTCTCAGTGGGTTCAATGTAAGTATGCTATGCATTATGAATTGGCTGCAGTAATAGTGGATATTTAGTATCTGTAAGGCTGTAGTGTCAGGGGGTATTTAGTATCTGTAAGGCTGTAGTGTCAGGGGGTATTTAGTATCTGTAAGGCTGTAGTGTCAGGGGGTATTTAGTATCTGTAAGGCTGTAGTGTCAGGGGGTATTTAGTATCTGTAAGGCTGTAGTGTCAGGGGGTATTTAGTATCTGTAAGGCTGTAGTGTCAGGGGGTATTTAGTATCTGTAAGGCTGTAGTGTCAGGGGGTATTTAGTATCGGTAAGGCTGTAGTGTCAGGGGGTATTTAGTATCTGTAAGGCTGTAGTGTCAGGGGGTATTTAGTATCTGTAAGGCTGTAGTGTCAGGGGGTATTTAGTATCTGTAAGGCTGTAGTGTCAGGGGGTATTTAGTATCTGTAAGTCTGTAGTGTCAGGGGGTATTTAGTATCTGTAAGGCTGTAGTGTCAGGGGGTATTTAGTATCTGTAAGGCTGTAGTGTCAGGGGGTATTTAGTATCTGTAAGGCTGTAGTGTCAGGGGATATTTAATTAAGTATCAACCCTTTTTTTCAATTTTCGCCTAAAATGACATACCCAAATCTAACTGTCTGTAGCTCAGGACCTGAAGCAAAGATATGCAAATTCTTTGCATCATTTGAAAGGAAACAATTTGAAGTTTGTGGAAGGAAATGAATGTAGCAGAATATAACACAATAGATCTGGTAAAAGATAATACACAGAAAAAAACAACAGGTTTTTTGTATTTTTTAAGTACCATCATCTTTGAAATGCAAGAGAAAGGCCATTATGTATTATTCCAGCCCATGTGCAATTTGGATTTTGGCCACTAGACGGCAGCAGTGTATGTGTAAAGTTTTAGACTGATCCAATGAACCATTTAATTTCTGTTCAAAATTTTGTATCAAGACTGCCCAAATGTGCCTAATTTCTTTATTAATAACTTTTCATGTTCAAAACTGTGCACTCTTCTCAAACAATAGCATGGTATTCTTTCACTCTAATAGCTACTGTAAATTGGACAGTGCGGTTAGATTAACAATAATTTAAGCTTTCTACCCATATCAGATATGTCTATGTCCTGGGAAATTTTCTTGTTACTTGTTACTTGCTAGTCATGCTAATCGTATTAGCCTACGTTAGCTCAACTGTCCCGCAGGGGACGCACCAATCCTTAAGAATATATTAAGCTGTTTTAGTACATTTCTGCGGTGCAGTGGTGCAAAGACGGCCAGTGGGCTGAGGCGAGCATCCTCTTGTCTACCGCCAGGGAATGTGGGTAATTCAGGAGATATGATCAGCATGTGCCCTCAGAGGGAGACCTGTCCTCCACACCACAACAAACACACACACACACACGCAAGCAAACACCAACACACATACACACACAAGCACGAACACACACATACAAACACACACACACACACACAGGCAAGCAAACACCAACACACATACACACACAAGCACGAACACACACATACAAACACACACACACACACAGGCAAGCACAAACATGTGCCCACACACACACACACACAAACACACACACAGGCAAGCACACACACACAAGCACAAACACACACACACACATACACACACAGAGGCAAGCACACACACATGCACACACACACAAACACACACACACACACACACTGAGGGAGACCTGTCCTGTACTGGGAGCAAGTCCTGACCAAACACAACCACACCACCAGGTTCCTATTGTACAGAGGAGCCAGGGGACAGTCACAGTCTAGAGCCAGGGGACAGTCACGGCCCAGAGCCAGGGGACAGTCACAGTCTAGAGCCAGGGGACAGCCCAGAGCAAGGGGACAGTCACAGCCCAGAGCCAGGGGACAGTCACAGTCTAGAGCCAGGGGACAGCCCAGAGCCAGGGGACAGTCACAGCCCAGAGCCAGGGGACAGTCACAGCCCAGAGCCAGAGGACAGTCACAGTCTAGAGCCAGGGGACAGCCCAGAGCCAGGGGACAGTCACAGTCTAGAGCCAGGGGACAGTCACAGTCCAGAGCCAGGGGACAGCCACAGTACAGAGCCAGGGGACAGTCACAGTTCAGAGCCAGGGGACAGTCACAGTCTAGAGCCAGGGGACAGACACAGCCCAGAGCCAGGGGACAGTCACAGTCCAGAGCCAAGGGACATTCACAGTCCAGAGCCAGGGGACAGTCACAGTACAGAGCCAGGGGACAGTCACAGTACAGAGCCAGGGGACAGTCACAGTCTAGAGCCAGGGGACAGTCACAGCCCAGAGCCAGGGGACAGCCACAGTCTATAGCCAGGGGACAGTCACAGTCTAGACCCAGGGGACAGTCACAGCCCAGAGCCAGGGGACAGCCCAGAGCCAGGGGACAGTTCAGAGCCAGGGGACAGTCACTCAGATACAGGTCTACCCAGATACAGGTCTACTAGATACAGGTCTACTCATATACAGGTCTACTCAGATACAGGTTTACTACAGGTCTACTGATATACAGGTCTACCCAGATGCAGGTCTACACAGATACAGGTCTACTACAGGTCTACTCAGATACAGGTCTACTACAGGTCTACTACAGGTTTACTCAGATACAGGTTTACTCAGATACAGGTCTACCCAGATACAGGTCTACCCAGATACAGGTCTACTCAGATACAGGTCTACTCAGATACAGGTCTACTCAGATACAGGTCTACTACAGGTCTACTCAGATACAGGTCCACCCAGATACAGGTCTACCCAGATACAGGTCTACCCAGATACAGGTCTACTCAGATACAGGTCTACTCAGATACAAGTCTACTCAGATACAGGTCTACTACAGGTCTACCCAGATACAGGTCTACTCAGATACAGGTCTACTCAGATACAGGTCTACCCAGATACAGGTCTACTCAGATACAGGTCTACTCAGATACAGGTCTACTCAGATAGAGGTCTACCCAGATACAGCGATGAATAACTCCACTATTGAGAAGGAGAAACAGCCACGTTGTGCAAGGCTAAATGGTTTTCAGTGAAGGATGGAAGGAGATTATGTTTCTGACCTGTCATAATTCACCCTTTAGTTTCCCATTGGGGAGTTTATTATAAGTTGGACAGACGGCACTGGCACAGCCTGTGACTGAGTCCCAAATGGCACACTATTCCCTATGAGCCCTGGTCAGCAGTAGTGCACTATACAGGGAAAAGGGAGCCATTTGGGATTCATTCTGTAATGTAATGGTCCATGGTGCCGGTTGACAAGCTGTTCAACTAAGGAGTTTTCTGAGAGAGCAATGAACCTTCTGGGTGAAATGGCATCCACTTTTCTGGCTAAATTAACGGGCAATTACTTACACAAGCCGTGTGTGTGTGTGTGTGTGTGTGTGTGTGTGTGTGTGTGTGTGTGTGTCTGTCTGTCTGTCTGTCTGTCTGTCTGTCTGTCTGTCTGTCTGTCTGTCTGTCTGTCTGTCTGTCTGTCTGTCTGTCTGTCTGTATGTCTGTATGTCTGTGTGCGCATGTGGATGGACTCTGTGTTAGATTAGTGTAAATTAGAATAGATACTTCATTCAGTCTAGTCAGTAATTGTTTCATGGTGCGTGGCATGGTTCCCATTGTATTGTATACCCAGGGATAAGACCCAGAGGAAACAGTGGAATGTAACAGAGGTTGCATCCTAAATTAAACCTCATCCCTATGTAGTGCACTACTTTTGACCAGGGACCTATGGGTAAATAGGGTGCCACTTGGGACAGTCTGTTTCTGGTGTGTTTCCCAAACAGGTGATGATTGGTTTATTTGTTGCCTTAGTGACAGGGGAGGAGTGATTGTCCTCCCTGCCTTGGTGTGACTGTACACACCTACATGGCAGGCTTTCTGGGGGCGAGAGGCCTAGAGTCAACGGAGATGTCCAGTCCATGTAATAACTTTGATCCTTATACTATCAGACTGACAGAGAACCTCATTCAACTCTAACCTATAGACATCAGCTGCATTCCAAATGCCATAAGAATGCAGATTTATAAATCTTTAGTTTTTATTTAACTAGAACAAATTCTTATTTACAATGACAGCCTAGAAGGGGAATAGTGGGTTAACTGCCTCGTTCAGGGGCAGAACGACAGATTTTTACCTTGTCAGCTCTGGGATTTGATCCAGCAACCTTTCGGGTAACTGGCCCAACACACTAGGCTACCTGCCGCCCCAAATGCAGCAGTGTTTTTACAAGAATAGGATAGAGATTATAGGCCTACCGCAGGACGACCACAGGTCTACTTTAGGTCTACTGTAGGTCTACTGTAGGACGACCGTAGGACGACCGCAGGTCTACTGTAGGTCTACCGCAGGTCTACCGCAGGTCTACCGCAACACGACCGCAGGTCTACCACAGGACGACCGCAGGACGACCGCAGTTCTACTGTAGGTCTACCGCAAGTCTACCGCAGGTCTGCTGTAGGCCTACCGCAGGTCTACCGCAGGACGACCGCAGTTCTACTGTAGGTCTACCGCAGGTCTATCGCAGGTCTGCTGTAGGCCTACCGCAGGTCTACCGCAGGACGACCGCAGTTCTACCGCAGGACGACCGCAGGTCTGCTGTAGGTCTACCGCAGGCCTACTGCAGGTCTACCGCAGGTCTACCGCAGGCCGACCGCAGGTCTACTGTAGGACTACCGCAGGACTACTGTAGGACTACCGCAGGACTACTGTAGGACTACCGCAGGTCTACTGCAGGTCTACCGCAGGTCTACTGTAGGTCTACTGCAGGACTACTGTAGGACGACCGTAGGACGACCGCAGGACGACCGCAGGTCTACTGTAGGTCTACCGCAGGCCTACTGCAGGTCTACTGTAGGTCTACTGCAGGTCTACCGCAGGTCTACCGCAGGCCTTCCGCAGGACGACCGCAGGCCTACCGCAGGACGACCGCAGGTCTACCGCAGGACGACCGCAGGTCTACCGCAGGCCGACCGCAGGTCTACCGCAGGTCTACTGTAGGACTACCGCAGGACTACCGCAGGACTACTGTAGGTCTACCGCAGGTCTACTGCAGGTCTACTGTAGGTCTACTGTAGGTCTACTGTAGGTCTACCGCAGGTCTACCGCAGGACGACCGCAGGCCTACCGCAGGACGACCGCAGGCCGACCGCAGGTCTACCGCAGGTCTACTGTAGGACTACCGCAGGACTACCGCAGGACTACTGTAGGTCTACCGCAGGTCTACTGCAGGTCTACCGCAGGTCTACTGTAGGTCTACCGCAGGTCTACTGTAGGTCTACTGTAGGTCTACCGCAGGACTACTGTAGGTCTACCGCAGGTCTACTGTAAGTCTACCGCAGGTCTACTGTAGGTCTACCGCAGGACTACCGCAGGTCTACCGTAGGTCTACCGCAGGACGACCGCAGGATGACCGCAGGTCTACCGTAGGTCTACCGCAGGACGACCGCAGGTCTACCGTAGGTCTACCGCAGGACGACCGCAGGACGACCGCAGGGCGACTGTAGGCCTACCGCAGTTCTACCGCAGTTCTACCGCAGGTCTACCGCAGTTCTACCGCAGGCCAACCGCAGGTCTACCGTAGGTCTACCGCAGGCCGACTGCAGGTGTACCGTAGGTCTACCGCAGGACGACCGCAGGGCGACCGCAGGTCTACTGTAGGTCTACCGCAGGACGACCGCAGGTCTACCGTAGGTCTACCGCAGGCCGACCGCAGGTCTACCGTAGGTCTACCGCAGGCCGACCGCAGTTCTACCGCAGGCCGACCGTAGGTCTACCGCAGTTCTACCGCAGGTCTACTGTAGGGCGGCAGGTAGCCTAGTGGTTAGAGGTTTGGACTCGTAACCGAACGGTTGCAAGATTGAGTCCATGAGCTGACAAGGTAAAAATCCCTGAACAAGGCAGTTAACCCACTGTTCCTAGGCTGTCATTGAAAATAATAATTTGTTCTTAACTGACTTGCCTAGTTAAATAAAAATAAATATAAGGTCTATTGTACATAACTTAGACAGCACAGAATTAGGTGTATTGATTTGATTTGATTTAGTCATCAACTAGTGTTTAATGAAAAGGGTCTTAAAGACAGTCCATTGTGCGTCAATGTCTCATTTCCTCCTTTAAATTGGAGAGGGAAAAATCTAATCAAAATGGCAGGCAGTCCCAACACACACACACACACTGTCTGGCTTATATAACTCAGATAACACAGACTGACTCATAGTGTTTGATGAAAAAAACGCTAATTAAATTAAATCCGTTTCAATTAATCAATCTTAGAGCTTCCATATCTCATTTCAAAAAATGTCCTCCTGAAAAACGATGCTTTCAGAATAAGAATGTTTCGGTTAGAATGTGGCCGTCTGTTTGCCATAACTAGCAGGCAGCATCCTGCCTCTCTCTCCATAGCCTTCTCTGCTTAGACTATTGCACTTGAATTCTGTTTAAAGGCATTTTTTTCCGCTCCGACTCTGCTAACATCCCAAATGGCGCCCTATATATCGTGCATAGGGAATAGGGTGCATTTGGGATGTAGCCTAGGAGTGGGACGGGCGAAGTGAGGGGAATACTTTGGTCCCGTCCCAGTCTCCACTTTTCATACGCGCTCCTACACAACTCCGGGTGATGCAGACCTAACTGGGAATCTAGACCGACTGGCCGGGAAGACACACGAGCACCACATTCATGACTGACTATTTGGATTGTAATATCAATAAACCGTGGAAGATTGAGAGAAAATTGAAGAAAAACTTGGAATCTAATCTGAATATTTGTCCGTCTTGTTTCCAGGTAGGTTTACCTTGGTTTTACGCAGTGGATGATTATAATCATTTACATTATTCTCCACTCTCTGTACTATGCGTCTCAAGTAGTTCTCTGGGCTGTACGGTTACTGCATATCATACGCATATTTTTTTATAGAGGACATAATACATGTATATTTCTCAGAGATGTGCGGACTTGAAAAGCGAATATTGAACTTTAGATTTCCTAACTTTACTTTTTACGAGTTATCTCGTTTTGTTGTGGTAGTAGGCTAGATTTATAGACCCGTGTCCCGACAGACTTACAGCTGCAGCGCGAACAACCAGCACGGACTTGAACCAGTAGCCCTGAGCTATCCTGAGTGGCAGAGCTATCCATACCCACTCCGCTGCACGGGGTTTTTTCCAGTTGGGAAGCGCAGTTTCGCGCACCCCTCCCCCTACAGTCCCAAATCCAAATGAAGTTCGGAGCCGCTGAACCACGTAGATGAAAGTGTGACCATGCCCCTCACACACCTCCGGTGATGCTGTAACGGAATATTTGGTTCTTTGACATCTGTTCTTTGTCATCTAGTGTCTTAGAAATGAAGGTTCCGTTTTATATTCTAGGGAGAACCCTTTTTGGTTCCACGTAGAACCCTTTGGGATTCCATGCAGATCCCTCTGTAGAAAACGTCCTAAACATGAATCCCAATAGGGTTCTACCTGGAACCAGAACTGGTTCTTCAAACGGTTCTCCTATGGGGACAGCCAAATAACCCTTTTAGGTTCTAGATAGATGCTTATTCTGTCAATGGACTAGGAAAACTTGGAGGAACTTTTGAATTGACTGATCCTGTCATCACTTTTGGTGTTATAAACAGTCGGATATGATTCAGATTGCAAGGTCTGTTTTATGATTCAGTCAGATATGATTCAGATTACAAGGTCTGTTTTATGATTCAGTCAGATATGATTCAGATTACAAGGTCTGTTTCATGATTCAGTCAGATATGATTCAGATGACAAGGTCTGTTTTATGATTCAGTCAGATATGATTCAGATTGCATGTTCTGTTTTATGATTCAGTCAGATATGATTCAGACATTTGTGTCTGTTGATTATGAATCCCAGGTAGTGTAGACTCTAGAGACTCTATTTATCCATGCAGTCTGTCCAGCAATCGGGTGCCGGGTCTGACTTGCATTGAAGACGGAGCCAGTAAATATCTCTCCTCTGCCCCGTTGAGACTGAGGGAACCACTGTTTCTTTATTGAGAGCAGCACATGTAGCCTGGTCCTCGATCTGTTTGTGTGGTCTTGTCATACTGCTATGATAATGATCATAGAAGTCCGCGAGACAACACACAGACCTCGGACCTGTCTAAAGCACACAGGATGAATTACTTTAAAGGTGGACTCAGCGATATGACATAGAAAACAGGAAACAGCATAGTGGGTCAATTTCCATAACAAGTAAGAGCGCAGAAGCGCGAGGCTCATCTGTTATGCTCCCGTGGCTACTACATGCACAGATACTGTGTGTGACTGTGTGAAAGCTACGTTTTGCATCTCACTCATCTCAATATCTCCGGTGCTGCTCGTGGCGACATCATTTCCCTGAGTCTACCTTCAAATACAACAGAGCAAAGCTGAGATATTAAACTCATCACCAGAGCAGAGATATTAAACTTTCATCACAGAACAGAGATATTAAACTCTCATCAACAGAACAGTGATATTAAACTCTCATCACCAGAGCAGAACAGTGATATTAAACTCTCATCAACCGAACAGTGATATTAAACTCATCACCAGAGCAGAAATAAACTCTCATCACCAGAACAGTGATATTTAACTCTCATCACCAGAACAGTGATATTTAACTCTCATCACCAGAACAGTGATATTAAACTCTCATCACCAGAACATTGATATTAAACTCTCATCACAGAACAGTGATATTCAATTCTCAGCACCAGCGCAGAGCAGTGATATTAAATGCACCAGACTTCATCAGGAAGTGACCTTGTGGAGACATGTTGTTGATGTCTCCCTGCTCCTCAGATCCCTGCTCTTTGTTGTGTTTTATGTGACAAAACTTGGCAGATATATGCCAACATTACCTGCCAACACTTCCAGGTACTTCCAATCCATCCACAGGATTCATTCTTTCTACTTCGTCTTTTAAATTATCTTATCTCCTGTCTTTGAGCTCTATGGACAATTCCTTTGACATCATGGCTTGGTTTTTGGTCTTACACGCACAGTCAACTGTGGGACCTTAAATAGACAGGTGTGTGCCTTCCCAAATCATGTCCAATCAATTGAATTGACCACAGGTGGACTCCAAATCAAGTTGGAGAAACATCTCAAGGATGATCAACAGGATGCACCGGAGCTCAATTTTGTGTCTCATAGCAAAAAGTTTGAAAACGTATGTTTTATTTTTATTATTAATACATTTGCAAAAATTTCAAAAAATATGTTTTCCCTTTGTTATTATTGTTTGTTGTTTAGATTGCTGAATTATTTTATTTATTTAATCCATTTTAGAGTAAATCTGTAACGTAACAAAATGTGGAAAAAGTCAAGGGGTCTGAATACTTTCCGAAGGCGCTTTAATATACTGAACAAAATATAAACCCAACATGTAAAGCGTTGGTCCCATGTTTCATGATCGCATAAATGTTCATAGGCACCAAAAGCTTTTTTCTCTCATAATTCGTGCACACATTTGTTTATATCCCTGCTAGGGAGCATTTCTCCTTTGCCAAAATAAAGCCTCCACCTGACAGGTGCGGCATGTCAAGAAGCTGATTAAACAGCATGATCATTACACAGGTGCACCTTGCGCCGGGGACATAAAATGGCACTCTAAAATGTGCAGTTCGGTCACACAACACAATGCCACAGATGTCTCAAGTTTTGAGGAACCATACAATTGGCATGCTGACTGCAGGAATGTCCACCAGTGCTTTTGCCAGAGAATTTAATGTTAATCTCTCTACCATAAGCCGCCTCCAATGTCATTTTAAATCAAATCAAATCAAATCAAATTTTATTTGTCACATACACATGGTTAGCAGATGTTAATGCGAGTGTAGCGAAATGCTTGTGCTTCTAGTTCCGACAATGCAGTAATAACCAACAAGTAATCTAACTAACAATTCCAAAACTACTGTCTTGTACACAATGTGAGGGGATAAAGAATATGTACATGAGGATATATGAATGAGTGATGGTACAGAGCAGCATAGGCAAGATACAGTAGATGGTATCGAGTACAGTATATACATATGAGATGAGTATGTAAACAAAGTGGCATAGTTAAAGTGGCTAGTGATACAACAGTCGATGATATAGAGTACAGTATATACGTATGCATATGAGATGAATAATGTAGGGTAAGTAACATTATATATGGTAGCATTGTTTAAAGTGGCTAGTGATATATTTACATCATTTCCCATCAATTCCCATTATTAAAGTGGCTGGAGTTGAGTCAGTGTCAGTGTGTTGGCAGCAGCCACTCAGTGTTAGTGGTGGCTGTTTAACAGTCTGATGGCCTTGAGATAGAAGCTGTTTTTCAGTCTCTCGGTCCCAGCTTTGATGCACCTGTACTGACCTCGCCTTCTGGATGATAGCGGGGTGAACAGGCAGTGGCTCGGGTGGTTGATGTCCTTGATGATCTTTATGGCCTTCCTGTGACATCGGGTGGTGTAGGTGTCCTGGAGGGCAGGTAGTTTGCCCCCGGTGATGCGTTGTGCAGACCTCACTACCCTCTGGAGAGCCTTACGGTTGAGGGCGGAGCAGTTGCCGTACCAGGCGGTGATACAGCCCGCCAGGATGCTCTCGATTGTGCATCTGTAGAAGTTTGTGAGTGCTTTTGGTGACAAGCCGAATTTCTTCAGCCTCCTGAGGTTGAAGAGGCGCTGCTGCGCCTTCTTCACAATGCTGTCTGTGTGAGTGGACCAATTCAGTTTGTCTGTGATGTGTATGCCGAGGAACTTAAAACTTGCTACCCTCTCCACTACTGTTCCATCGATGTGGATAGGGGGGTGTTCCCTCTGCTGTTTCCTGAAGTCCACAATCATCTCCTTAGTTTTGTTGACGTTGAGTGTGAGGTTATTTTCCTGACACCACACTCCGAGGGCCCTCACCTCCTCCCTGTAGGCCGTCTCGTCGTTGTTGGTAATCAAGCCTACCACTGTTGTGTCGTCCGCAAACTTGATGATTGAGTTGGAGGCGTGCGTGGCCACGCAGTCGTGGGTGAACAGGGAGTACAGGAGAGGGCTCAGAACGCACCCTTGTGGGGCCCCAGTGTTGAGGATCAGCGGGGAGGAGATGTTGTTGCCTACCCTCACCACCTGGGGGCGGCCCGTCAGGAAGTCCAGTACCCAGTTGCACAGGGCGGCGTCGAGACCCAGGGTCTCGAGCTTGATGACGAGCTTGGAGGGTAGTATGGTGTTGAATGCCGAGCTGTAGTCAATGAACAGCATTCTCACATAGGTATTCCTCTTGTCCAGATGGGTTAGGGCAGTGTGCAGTGTGGTTGAGATTGCATCGTCTGTGGACCTATTTGGGCGGTAAGCAAATTGGAGTGGGTCTAGGGTGTCAGGTAGGGTGGAGGTGATATGGTCCTTGACTAGTCTCTCAAAGCACTTCATGATGACGGAAGTGAGTGCTACGGGGCGGTAGTCGTTTAGCTCAGTTACCTTAGCTTTCTTGGGAACAGGAACAATGGTGGCCCTCTTGAAGCATGTGGGAACAGCAGACTGGTATAGGGATTGATTGAATATGTCCGTAAACACACCGGCCAGCTGGTCTGCGCATGCTCTGAGGGCGTGGCTGGGGATGCCGTCTGGGCCTGCAGCCTTGCGAGGGTTAACACGTTTAAACGTCTTACTCACCTCGGCTGCAGTGAAGGAGAGACCGCAAGTTTTCGTTGCAGGCCGTGTCAGTGGCACTGTATTGTCCTCAAAGCGGGCAAAAAAGTTATTTAGTCTGCCTGGGAGCAGGACATCCTGGTCCGTGACTGGGAAGGGAAATTGGCAGTACGTCCAACCGGCCTCACAACCGCAGACCATGTGTAACCACACCAGCCCAGGACCTCCACATCAGGTTTCTTCACCTGCGGGATGGTCTGAGACCAGCCATCTGGACAGCTGATTTTTTCGCACATTTGGAGAATAAAACCCCTGCCTGTACCCTATCTCAGTGTTTCTAGTTGCCTCCCCAGCAAGGCAAGTAGAGAAGGTGATCTTGTAGAATGTTGCACGGGGCAGAAATGGCTTACAATACTGTGCTACATTTTTACAGTAGCCAACTGCTTTACAATACTGTGCTACGTTTTTACAGAAGCCAACTGCTTTACAATACTGTGCTACATTTTTACAGTAGCCAACTGCTTTACAATACTGTGCTACATTTTTACAGTAGCCAACTGCTTTACAATACTGTGCTACATTTTTACAGTAGCCAACTGCTTTACAATACTGTGCTACATTTTTACAGTAGCCAACTGCTTTACAATACTGTGCTACATTTTTACAGTAGCCAACTGCTTTACAATACTGTGCTACATGTTTACAGTAGCCAACTGCTTTACAATACTGTGCTACATTTTTACAGTAGCCTACTGCTTTACAATACTGTGCTACATTTTTACAGTAGCCAACTGCTTTACAATACTGTGATACATTTTTACAGTAGCCAACTGCTTTACAATACCCCTATTTCTGATGATTTGTCCTACATATGTACTGTATAAGGATAATACAACTGTAAAACGGACATATTTATCAATATACACACAACCTGCTATTGGATACACATTTCCATTTTTTTAATTGAATGTAAAGTTTTAGTCAAATACAAATATTTACCATCAACCAGATGTTGGACCAAATCACTGTTATTCGAGTCACAAGTTCCGAGTAGGACGGATCGAGTCTCGAGTCAAGTCCCAAGTAGAACAGATCGAGTCTCGAGTCAAGTCCCAAGTAGAACAGATCGGGTCTCAAGTCAAGTCCCAAGTAGATGTAACGAGTCTCGAGTCAAGTCCCAAGTAGAACGGATCGAGTCTCGAGTCAAGTCCCAAGTAGAACGTAACGAGTCTCGAGTCAAGTCCCGAGTAGAACGGATCGAGTCTCGAGTCAAGTCCCAAGTAGAACGGATCGAGTCTCAAGTCAAGTCCCAAGTAGATGTAACGAGTCTCGAGTCAAGTCCCAAGTAGAATGGATCGAGTCTCGAGTCAAGTCCCAAGTAGAACGTAACGAGTCTCGAGTCAAGTCCCAAGTAGAACGGATCGAGTCAAGTCCCAAGTAGAACGGATCGAGTCAAGTCCCAAGTAGAACGGATCGAGTCAAGTCCCAAGTAGAACTTGACTTACTGAATAATTAATTTTAACAATAAATTCCAAATGCAAGCTTCATGAGTTAATTGTCAATCTCAAGCATTGTTGACATACCAAAAGACCAGTAGGTCTCTGCAGTAATAGTTGCTTGACGTCACATTGCTGGGGAGCTTGAAAATAAACCGTTCATATTTTTGGAGCTGTATATTTATTATGGCAATCCTATTTCCCTACAGTTTGATGTCTGCGCTGCACCCAGTCCTATAGCTAGCTGTACAGCAAATCAGCAATCTGTTCACTAGTTTACCCGACCTGTGTTGATTGACAGTCAGCTGGTCCAATCAGAGGGCAGAGCGTGCATTTCACTAGACAATCTGTTGCACGTTTTTTTTTTTTTTTGCAAAATTGATGCTACGGCTAGTGTCTCTGGCAACATGGAGATTAATCGACAGAGACTGTGTCACAAAATGAAAACATTACAAAACCTAGCCAGATCATTTCAAGTCATATCAGTCTCAAGGTTCCAAGTCTCAAGTTATTTTATTTTCTATCAAGTCGAGTCTCAAGTCAGACTCGAGTCCAAGTCATGTGGCTGGAGTCCAAACCTCCGCTATCTACATGTTTTCCTAACCAGCACTTCAATGTGTAACTGATATTTTTTTACTATTGGATTAAATAGTAGTTAAACTGTCTAAATGGCTATCATTATCTCATCTATTGGTGACTAAATGGCTATCATTATCTCATCTATTGGTGACTAAATGGCTATCATTATCTCATCTATTGGTGACTAAATGGCTATCATTATCTCATCTATTGGTGACTAAATGGCTATCATTATCTCATCTATTGGTGACTAAATGGCTATCATTATCTCATCTATTGGTGACTAAATGGCTATCATTATCTCATCTATTGGTGACTAAATGGCTATCATTATCTCATCTATTGGTGACTAAATGGCTATCATTATCTCATCTATTGGTGACTAAATTAAATGTTCTCATGCTATTTCACAGAAAACAAATTCTGCTTGAATGCCTCGGGGTTGAATGCCTCGGGGTTGAATGCCTTGGGGTTGAATGCCTCGGGGTTGAATGCCTCGGGGTTGAATGCCCCGGGGTTGAATGCCTCGGGGTTGAATGCCTCGGGGCTGAATGCCTCGGGGTTGAATGCCTCGGGGTAGAATGCCTCGGGGTTGAATGCCTCGGGGTTGAATGCCTCGGGGTTGAATGCCTCGGGGTTGAATGCCTCGGGGTTGAATGCCTCGGGGTTGAATGCCTCGGGGCTGAATGCCCCGGGGTTGAATGCCTCGGGGTTGAATGCCTCGGGGTTGAATGCCTCGGGGTTGAATGCGTCGGGGTTGAATGCGTCGGGGTTGAATGCCTCGGGGTTGAATGCCTCGGGGTTGAATGCCTCGGGGTTGAATGCCTCGGGGTTGAATGCCTCGGGGTTGAATGCCTCGGGGTTGAATGCCTCGGGGTTGAATGCCTCGGGGTTGAATGCCTCGGGGTAGAATGCCTCGGGGTAGAATGCCTCGGGGTTGAATGCCTCGGGGTAGAATGCCTCGGGGTTGAATGCCTCGGGGTTGAATGCCTCGGGGTTGAATGCCTCGGGGTTGAATGCCTCGGGGTTGAATGCCTCGGGGTTGAATGCCTCGGGGTTGAATGCCTCGGGGTTGAATGCACAATCGCTGGTTCTGAACAGAAGATAGGGGTCATTACAAGTGTTATCGGTTTTGAGTTTTGTACTTAAGAGTTTTGAAAATATAACATTTCCATCTGAAAAACAGACATGTAATTGACTCCAGTGAAAGCAGCAGTGTGTGGTTCCTTTCCTGGGCTTTGTATTGCAGTTGTACAGGCTTAGGACCTTTACAGCTGCATGTAGGTCTCACAGGTACACACAGTGGGACAGGAGAGTGTGTGTGTGTGTGTGTGTGTGTGTGTGTGTGTGTGTGTGTGTGTGTGTGTGTGTGTGCCCTACTGATGCAGCTGCCTGTCACACCATGTGCTTGGCTGTAGGACAGGCCAAGACAGCCACTACCTATCCTCTATTGTGTCTTATCTTACCAGTAGACACCTTCAGCACACAGTCAGTCAGACACCCAACACCTTGTCCTACTTACTGAAGCAGTACCAACTAGCAGCTGACTTGTCCTACTTACTGAAGCAGTACCAACTAGAAGCTGACTTGTCCTACTTACTGAAGCAGTACCAACTAGAAGCTGACTTGTCCTACTTACTGAATCAGTACTAACTAGAAGCTGACTTGTCCTACTTACTGAATCAGTACCAACTAGAAGCTGACTTGTCCTACTTACTGAAGCAGTACCAACTAGAAGCTGACTTGTCCTACTTACTGAATCAGTACTAACTAGAAGCTGACTTGTCCTACTTACTGAATCAGTACCAACTAGAAGCTGACTTGTCCTACTTACTGAAGCAGTACCAACTAGAAGCTGACTTGTCCTACTTACTGAATCAGTACTAACTAGAAGCTGACTTGTCCTACTTACTGAATCAGTACTAACTAGAATCTGACTTGTCCTACTTACTGAATCAGTACCAACTAGAAGCTGACTTGTCCTACGTACTGAATCAGTACTAACTAGAAGCTGACTTGTCCTACTTACTGAATCAGTACCAACTAGAAGCTGACTTGTCCTACTTACTGAAGCAGTACCAACTAGAATCTGACTTGTCCTACTTACTGAATCAGAACTAACTAGAAGCTGACTTGTCCTACTTACTGAATCAGTACTAACTAGAAGCTGACTTGACTTATAGCTGAATAGTTGAATAATTGAATAGATGAATAATTGAATAGATGAATAATTGAATAGATAAATAATTGAATAGTTAAATATCTGAATAGTTAAATAGTTAAATAGTTAAATAGCTGAATAGTTGAATAGTTTAATATAATTTTTTTCTGCTGGTTATGCCTGATATGTCTTGTGTGTTTTATATACTAATGAAGGAATAATTGAAAGGACTACATTACAACATCTTATAACAACACAATAGAAACTTAAATCAACACGCAGACTAACACACACACACACACACACACACACACACACACACACACACACACACACACACACACAGTTCTAGTTAATAACAGGCTAATCCTGTTATTGTTGTTTTATTGTATGAAATCTGTGATAGAAC